>NW_026640928.1:72500-634532 GCF_028554395.1 Pezoporus wallicus
GGAGGCGTTGCTCAGCTTGGTGGGAATTCCCACCTTTTCATTTCAGGATTATGTCATTTTTAACCCTCAGAACCCCCATGAGTTCATCAGCAACAGCAAAACCCAGGTGATATTTTACCTGTGGGTAAGTAAGGACGCGGGAGGTCGCACTTTGCTGTGCGGATCTGCCCCTTCCCTGTCACTACCAGGCGATGGGGAGGGGACGTGCTGGCACCGCAGGGTTCCAAAGCACTTATCCTGGATGTTTTCTTTGCCTTTCCCAGGGCAGTGACGGTTTGCAGTATGGAGCTCCGCTCCTGAGCAGGCAGGTGAGCACAGGGGACCACAGCAGTGTCACCCTCCTGGCTTCCTTCCTGGCAGCAGCACTGTCCCTTCTCACCCCCTTAAGAAAAGCAGTGGCTGTGTCTGCAGCCTGTCCCCATCCGTCTCCTGGAGACATGGGTCAGGATTGCCTGAGGGGCTCTCTCCCCACCGGGGATGCCCCATTGCATCTCCTGCTGGGGCTGTGGCCCGTGACAGCCCTGTCATGGGACAGAGAGGGGATGTCACGCAAGGGACCAAGCAGAAACACCTCCGCTTGAGGAGGGAAGAGCCATTGCCAAGGATGCGAGGCCTCGCTCCTCCCTCTGCAGACCTTCAAGGCCGTGGTGGGACGCTTCAGCCAGTCGGTTTTCCATTTCAACACCACGCAAGCCCTGACAGGCACCTCGGCCGGGAAGCTGGTGGTGTGGGACCACACGGACCCCCAGGAAGGGCGGGATGAGCCGCACAGCGTGAAGGCCACCAAAGTGGTGTCTCTGCAGAAGGAGAGCATCACCGTGCTCACGGTGCTTGAGAGGTAACGGGGTGGCAGCTGTGGTGCAGTCCTCAGGCAGCTCAGCAGAGTTCATGCTGATGGGAGTTGCTGCTGCAGGTGCTGAGTTTTAAGTCACCCGGCAGCGTGCGAGGAGCGGGGCCATTCCCGCAGCTGATCCACGAGCCCTTGCTCCGGCTTTTGCCAGCAGGGAATTTGGGTGGGGGTTAAAAACAAGGCTGAACCCCCCCGTTAATGTGACCCCAGCTCTGCTGCAGCCGCTGACACTGAGCTGCCGCGGTCCCAGAGGGTGGTGAATGCGCCCGGCTCAGCCTCCTGGCCTTTACCGGCAGAGGGAGCAGGCAGACGCCGAACGCTTTGACAGCTTAGGGACAGGGCAGGGGACACTGCAGGGACAGCTTTCCCCTGCACACCATGCGCTTGTGCAGAGAAAAGGAGAAGAGCGCATCCCTCTGCTCGAGGATGCTGCCCGAGAAATACGTGGGAGCTCTCAGTGCGTTACCCGTTATTGGTTGTGGATTAAAGCTTTCCCTTCCTCGCAGCTTCATAGTAACGGGGGACGTGAAAGGTCAGATTAAGTTCTACAACGGGATGCTGCAGCTCCTCACCTGCTACAGCCACAGCAAAGCGGGTTCCATCCGGTCCATCTCCTTCTGCAAACCCCGCCCTGGTCCTGTCGGTGCCTCCTCAGCCGGCTCCACCTCCTGCACCCAGCCCTGCACCACCAGGTGAGGGCCCCTTCATAAACCCACGTCTCCTGCATTTGCCCTGCAGCTTGAAAGCTGGGGAGGTCTCAGCTCGAAGCTGCCCGCGCTGACCAAGCACGGCTTGGCTGGAGCAGGTTTTAACCCCGTACCCAGGCTTCCGGGCAAGGCAGGCACGGGGAGACAGGGCAGGGAACGCAACCTTCATTCCCCTTCCCCGCAGGTTTTGGGGTTGCTGTTTGTCCCATCTGCCCACCGCAGAGAAGCAGGGGGGTGTCTCCTGGGCAGCCCCTCTCTGCCTGCAGCCCCCAGTGGCCACCAAAACCCAGGTGGGCTCCAGCACATCCTAAACTCTGAACTTGACGCCTTGATGCAGGCGAGAGGAGCATTAAGGCAGCAGGAGGTGATGCGCTGGGTGCTCAGCTCCTCTGTCACGTACCCGGCACACCAGGCAGTGCTAATGCTGAGCCTGCTGGGCCCCTTAATCCCTCCCGTGGATGGCTATTTCCAGTTGGATTTTACCATGGCTAGGCAAGCTAATCAGGGCAGTGTCAGTGCAGAGACTGTCCCGGAGGTGATGGCACCGGTGCTGGGCTGCATTACATCGATTCAGGAGACTGGGACAGCCCCAGCCTGGTCACTGGCCCCTCTCTGCCCTGTGTGTGATGTAGATGTGCCTGAGGATTTATAAGGAGTCCGCAGGCCAGACGAAGCTGTTCTGTGGCTCAATCCAGGCTGCACACCATATGTCTGTCACTCCCGTTCAGGATCTCCTGGCAATGTCTCTTCTTAGCCACGTGGGTTTTCCAAAGAGCCGTGTGGGCCAGATTCCTCTCCAGTCTGGAGCAGTGCCCTGGGGAACGGTTTGGTTTTCCCTGTCAGTCTCTGTTGTCTCATCCCTCTTCCTGGTCGCTGCTGCAGCTCTTGCCACTTGCAGGAGCCTTTTAAGCTGCCCAAAGCAGCATAAAACCAAAGGGGAAGCCTCGAGCCTGCTCACCTCACCAGGCACGTGGGCACGCAAGGGGCATCCAGCGCCCGGGCGAGATGTGCATAAACTGATCGCTGTCACAGGGCAGCTGGCAAAGAGACTGCCCTTTCCCCACTGATGCTGCTGGTGGGATGCAGCCACTCGCTCTGTGTGGTCCTCTCTTGACCCTTTAGCTGGGCCCAGGCTCGCAGTGCTCGGGCACACTGGTGACTGCACACATTTATCTTTACCCAGCCGTCTGCTTCACACATCACCAGCCATGCAGCGGGCCCCTCGCGCCGGCGTGGCTGAGTGAGCAGACAGGCAGCAGCTCTGTCTGCAGTGCAGGACTGAAGCTGTCCCTTGACCTTGTCCACGGAGCCGCTGACAATGGTGGCCCGGAGGCACATGAACAGACTATTCAGGGGATCTTGAATTGCTCGTTTGTCTGTCTCACACACCAGTGACTTGCAAACGGCAAAAGCTACCCAGATGTCATTCATCTTCTGGCTTGCCTACCCAAGTAGAAAATGGAACTAGTTCCAGTGTCTTCCTGCAGAGATTTAGCAGGTCCTGAATACAAAGTGCCACCTGCTTCCAGGTCAAGGAGTGTTTGCATATTGCACATTGCATATCGCAAAAGATAAGTGATTGTCCAACTAAGTTGCCAAAAAGAGACCAATGTGTAACATAGCTTGGAGGGACGTGAGCCAGCTCCTCTGATTCATCACATTCTCTTTCTCTCACACTGAACAGGAACTTTATCCTTTCAAACTCTGATGCAACCGTGTTCCGTGTTGCAACAGACGGGACAAACTTTGAGAAAGTCATGGAAGAGGCAAAGAAAGCAGTGAAAGCCATCGCCTGTCACCCCCGGCAGGCACGCTTGGCCCTGGGGAGTCACTGTGGGCTGCTGAAGGTGTGGGACTACGAGCAGAGAGAGTACCTGGTCAGCAGGATCTTCCCTGAGGCCAGCATCCAGTGCTTGTCCTATGACCCTGAAGGTACCCTGGCCTCGTGACCTCCCCCTGTGCCAAGCACTGGGCTTCCCGGGAGGAGGGACAGTGCTGTGAGCCCTCTGGCACGCTTTCCAGGCTATTTTCTGGCCGCTGGTTTCACCGATGGGAGCGTTCACATCCTGGATGCCATTTCCCTTCAGTCCTTCTGCAAAGAGTTCGAGTCCTCGCAAGGTCCCGTGACTCACGTGAGCTTCTCTCACGATTCGGAGTACTTCGCCACCGCTGTAAGCTTGGTTTTCCCTCTCTGTGCTTCCCGTGTGCAGCTTTCGGTGGGACCGGGGGTTGCTGCCCATCCTGGAGGCACAGCAGAGCGAGCAGGGCACAGGGCTGTCCCTCCCCTGCGGTTCTGTGACTCTGAAATGCTTGTCCTGGCTTGGAGAGTCACCGTGTGAGAACATCACCAGCCACAGCCGCGCCGCAGCGTCCCATTGCTGGCTTTAGAGACGAGTCTTAGCCCTGCATCCATCTGCAGCAAGGGCTGGAGCAGGGATTTCCTCCTGGCTGGTGCTCTGCAAGGGGGGCTGCTCCCTGATCCCATGTCTCAGTGCAGAAGTGTTGAGGCAGCACTGAAGCACTCTGGCAAAGAAGTTGTAGCAGCTGGTGATGATCCGTACAAAGAGAAGGATTCCCCCTTTGTGCACGGATGCGAGGGCACAGCAGTGGGAAGCATCTTCCTTGGGATTTCTGGGGAGCCACTGAACTAAATGTACTGCTCCTCTGCTGTGAGAGCACAGCAGGGAATGCCCCCAGCCAGGATGCTCCGGCCACGATGAGGTCTGCTCCTGTGCTGCCAATAGACCCAAACCTGTCTGACCCGGTGTTTTATCCTGGCTGTGTCTCTAACCCTCCTGAAAGGGCCGAGCTAAGCCCGGACAGGATGTGCAAAGCTGCCTGCTGCCAGCCAGGGATGTGCATGGAGACTGTGGCTCACTGACCTCTGTGCTGTTGTTCCAGGATGAGACATACACGGTGACTCTTTACAAGAGAGTCCTGCAAAACGGGAGCAGACGCTGGGAACACTTTGCAGGGCTGTGCTCCCACTACAAACCCATCCGCAGCCTCCTCTTTGGGGTCCAGTCAGACAGCAACGAGCCCAGGCTCCTGAGCCTTGGGGAGGACCGGCACCTGGTAGGTCAATGTGAGAGTCTAAAGGGCAGGGAAGCTTTGTGGTTAAAGTGGGGGACTCAGCCTTTAATGCTGCAGCTCCCAACCCTCTCCCCACCAGCTCTGTCACAAGGGGCTGTTTCTCAGATGGGTGTCAGGGCAGAGCTGCCCAGGGTTCAAGCTGAGGCTCTGCTACTTCAGGCTGCTGCAGGAGATGCTAGATCCAGTTAATCCACAAGGTCCAAGGTGCCGGTCCAGGGTGCTGCACAGGGGAGTTGCTGTGTTTCCTTGTCTTCCCTCCAGGTTGAATATGACCTGAGCATCAGCAGCAAGGGCCGCTTGGAGGTCTTGCACAGGGACCGGATAGAGCAGATTGCTGTGCCCCTGTGCTTGGCCTGGTACCCACGGCTCAGCAACGAGTCCTTTATCCTCACAGCCAACAGCTGCTACAAAATGAAGCTCTACAACACGACAACCAAAGTGTGCAGGTAGAGGAGGGATTCAGGCCTACCACTGCCTGGGAGCTCCATCCTGACCTGGTGCTCTCTGTCTAATGTCTGTTCTACTCCCACCCGTGTGTTTGCTCATCTGAGATGCAGATCTTGGAATGACTTTAGGGCCCCCATCCTTGTGTCTACTCTACTGCTCACTAATGTGTCATCTAGTAAGGTTGTGGCTGCAGGTGGGTCTCAGTCTGCCCAGCACACCGGACTTGGGAAGCAGCAGTTGGATATCAGTTAAAGAGACAGGAGCCCCCAAGAGCAAAGCGCAGGGATTGAATAATCCCCGAGTGCTCAGTTCTTCTCTTAACCCAAGTGTGGTCCCTTTTAGCCAGGAACCCTGTCCTATCCTGTCCTCTAGGCCAGTAGTACAAAGCTTTCACACCCACCACACTTCTCCATATCCATCCATCCTTGTACACAGCAGCCACTCAGAGAGGGGAAAATGTTTTGTGAGCCCTTGAATGTATGAAAATGTTGTTTGCCTTTAGAAAGACCCTTTTGGGACCAACCTACGGCTCCCCACTGGAGAAGATCCAAATCCTCCCAACAACAAGCCCCGCGGACCCCCAGAAACGCTACCTGGCGTACATTACAAAGGACAAGGTACAGAGCCCCACCTGCCCCAGCTGTACAAGACCCCCACTTGGAGAGGTGGTGAGCCTCGGCAGAATCCCTAGGGATTCCCATGGGATCCCCATCCTTCCCGTGGGACCCCATCCCTCCCAGGCTCCCTCTCTCCTTACAGGTGGGCTTGCAGATTTTGCCTGTTGATGGCAATCAGCACAAGTCCTCAGCTTTCATCTGCCACCCGGATGGCGTCTCTGACCTCGCTACCTCCTACGATGGACGCTACATCTTTACAGTGGGGGGAAACGACTGCACTCTTATGAAATGGGAGATCAACCTAAAGTGAGTACAGCAGGAAGGAGGAAGGAGTCTTGCTGCAGCTTTCCACTGCTGCTTGGCCAACACAGCTGAAGCAAATGCTCCTCAGCATTGACACCGAGAATGGGGCTTTTGTCCTAAAAGGTCTCTGTGTCCAGATGAGTTAAAGCCAGGTCTCCCAGCTATTACTGTGCTTATCCTGGTGTACAGGGTGGTGCTGCACCCATGGGGCGACACAGCAGGGTGCTGCATGGGGAGCGTTCCTCTGCAGGGCTCTCTTGAGCATGGGGCTTTCTGGGTTGACAAACCCCTGACAAAGCTGCACCCTCCTGGTGGCATGGCACTGGTGTCAGCTTAGACAGCAATGACCTGCCAGGCCCCAAATAACGCTATGGGGTGGCAGTGGAAAAAGGAGGGACACACTTTCAGGGGGGCTTTGCTCCCCTCCATGTGCTGTAGCCACACAGTCAATAGAGGGGAATAAACCAGCAGACCTCACGGGTAGTAGCCATAGCACCTATAAAATACTCCAGTCTGGGGTAAGGAGGGTAAGAAGTTGAGCAGAGAGTTTTCTGGTCCTTACGAGGGCATGGCCAGTGTGATGGGAGGTTGCTGGGGTTAGGCAGGGATCAGAGGAGCAGCTCTGGCTGCAGGAGAAGCATACGAGGTGGCTGCTGATATGAGTGTCTGCTCTCCAAATGGGATAGGACAAAATCCCCCCTGCATTTGAAGACTGGATTTAGGACAAGCCACCTTAATCCTATAAAGCTTTGCCTACATGAGTAAATGGGGTGGCTGGAGGAGCGAAGGCTGCTTTTGCAAAGGAGGATTTCCAGGCTCTGGCCTGGAGCATCAGTGATAAACCCTGCCAGGTTTCTTCCACCTTCCTCTACAAGTGTGCAGCGTCCCCCTGCCAGCTCCCTTGGGCAGCGATGCCGGATGCGTGCTCCCACATGCCCAACGGGGAACGTGGCAAGGGCACAATATATTTTGGCTTCCTTGCATGTCAAGGACCCAATCTGCTCATTGCAGTGTGTGTGCAAGGCCAGAGGGTTCTCGCCTCATACGCGTGGCTGCAGACAGCCAGTATATACACACGTCCATTGAAAGGGAGCAGCAGCTCTGAGTGAGCTGAAAACTGCCAGGCCGGTGCAGAGCAACTTCACCTTCACACTTCAAGGACTGGAAAGGGAGTTCAGTCCATTCTGGAGGTGGAAAAGACAGATAAGCATCATGGTCCCTGTGGGTCTGTGTGTTTGTTTTCATCCTGCATGTCTCCCTGATAGCACAGAGCACGTCTCCTGGTTTCTGGCAAATCAGCCTCATGGGAGCTGCCTTTTAGCCCTCACTGGTCCATTTGCCTTTTGGAGTGCCCCTCACCTTCCTAGGACAAAGGCTTTGTGGTTGAGACACGCACTGGTCCTGCTTAAACCCTTTCTTGTGGGTACTGCTGGCTCAGAGGAAAGCCCAAAGGGTGCTGAGCCAGCTCACCTTCATGTGCCAGAACAAAGGAAACCTGGGTGGGAAAGCAAAGGGCTTGTTTATTTTCTTTTCCACTTTGTGTGGCTTAAGCAGTCGGGGGTCAGGATAAGCGACGTTTTAAGGAAGGCAATAGAATATAAATGATCCTTCTTTATAATGGTTGGCCAGGGTCCAGGCAACATTGAATTTCTATGTAATTTGTTTTCAGAGCGAAGCCCTTGATGAGCTAATTATCATTTTATTGCTGCTTCTGGCATCTTGTGCATCTCCACTGTGTTTAATACCCAGATAACTTAATTATGAAGGAAGCATGGAGCTTGCAAAGAAAAACCCCAGTGCTCCAGAGGTGTGTGTGTGGAAGCTGCAGCCTTGCTGCCAGGCGTGAGGCATTATGTGGCAATGCTATGCCACGACTGCGCTACCAGCTTGGTTACCTGTTTCATCTGCCCAAGCCAAACAGATTCCTTTGGCTTCAACTGCCTATGAAATTGAAAGGAAGAGGTGGCACTCAGATGCTTTCAGTTTAATGTAGGCTGCACCTGCGACACGGTCACGGGCCACAGCAGAGGAAGTAGAGTAATGGATTGCACTGAGTTACTGGGGAAGAGTGTGTTAGATCCAGGAGCAGAGAGCTTTAGGTTTGTGGGGGTTATTATGAACACCAAGCCCCGGCTCTCTCTGCATGCTCAAAATGCTGATCTAGCTAATTCATCTCCCTCAATGTCTCTATAAGGAAGCAGGAAAGCTAAATGCCAGGCACCAAGCTCAAGTCCATGGAAAAGCTCCTGGCTCCCAGCCCTGTGCTCATTCCACTAAACAAGAGGACCATTCAGTAATAATTAATTCCCACACTGTGCTATTGTATGTAAAACCTGGGTATGAAAGGTGCTCTAGAAGTGCAGGCTGATGATAAAGTAGCACATGGTTGAAGGCAATGCTTTTCTCTCCTGCAAGTGTCTGAGAACAATGACTAGAAAGGGAAACGTGAAATCTCTCCTCACGTGAACCCTTCCTGTACCTTCTTTTCTCTGCTTTTCCAGTGCCTTGGATGCTGCTGTTTCCCTTGGCGGGGAGGACATGATCCCATTCTACAACCTACTGGATGGTGGCAGAGAAGGCGAATTCTTCCAGGTAACGATGCCCACTGTGAAGGCTGTCTGGAAACATCTGGTTGGAGTTATACAGGCCTGACATTTCTTTCTTTGTTGTCCAGCTTGCCTTTAACAGCAATCTCATTGATATGTCTGTTAGTAAATCTTGGAAGGAGCCTTATCTTCCGTGCCTGTTGCGAACTGAACTTTACAGCGTTCTGTTTGAATCCCTTGCAGGAACTGGAAGACTATTTTTACTATGCACAGCTGCACAGCCAAGGTATTGATACACTGGAGACCAGGCAGGTGTCAACACATATTCCCTTGGAGGAAATTCCTTCTGTCATGAGAGCATTGGGGTTTTATCCATCAGAGGAAGAGGTTGGTCAGTTGTTTTTACTGTTGTTATTGAAAGATAAAAGAGTAAGACTGATTGCATTCACCAAGTGTGCTGAGGTCCAGATTCTGACCATTGTTAAGCTGGATGGCTCCAGGGTGTATTTGCTGTTGTCGATGCATTTAACCTGGTCTGCATCAATATAGAAGTAGTGAGAATCCAGCAGCAAATGCCTCAAAAAGTGATGATTCCTCACTGGAGAGGAAGTGCAGGGGCAGGCTGAGCAAGCCAGGGTCTGATGGTTCAGAAGGGTTCAGCCAAAGACCTCAGGTTCTTCTGGAGGTTTAATGCTTTGCCACCACTGCAGAGGTGGGGTTCTTCAGAGGGTGAGCTGAGAAAGTTCTGGAATGAATCCTCCTTCGGCTCCCAAGGGCAGCAGCTTCCAGCTTTCCAAAGCCCATGGGCTAAAGTACCTCGTGCAGGCAGTGATGTGCTTTGGTATCTGTGACTTCCGCTACTGGCTGAGCTGCTTCATGTCCAGCCTGTGGCTGGTGAGCCGTGGGTTGAGTCCCTCCAGCTCAGATGGAGACTCAGCCAGAGCATCCCGTATGTGTTCCCAGCACGGGTGGGAACGTCCAGCTCCATGCAGTCATTTGGACACTGACAGAGCCTCTTTTTCTTGTTCTGCCTGGGACTGACAAAAGAATGATTTTTAGACGGAGACAGCAGCTTTTATTCCCACAGAACTTAAAGCTCTTTCATAACTGATAAACTCTGCAGAAGCTCTCTCTGAGCTTGCCTTTCAGGTTGCAGCAGCAGAGCTTCCTATCAAACGTTTCTCAAGAGCTTTTTAGCTTCGTATTTTATAGCAGACAAAGACAACTGATTTAATAAGGGTGCTGCTGCTTCCCCTTTTGTGGTTGTTTCTACAAGGCAGTTTGTATTGTATACAAACCTAATTTGTAATGTTGTAACCTGGCAAAAGGGTAATTAAAGCGCCTACAAAACCCCCCAAATTACCGAGTCTGATGCAAGGAGATTTAAATAACAACCTCTTTGCACCAGCTACAGCCCCTCAGCGCAGGAGGGGCTCTCCCAAGGGAAGCAGCACATCGCTGCGCTCCCTTCATCTCTCTGCGGAGGAGGCTGCGTTCGTCTCTGCCATTGCACAGGAACCCCACAGGCTGCTGCCGTGGTGCTGTGAGGCTGTGCCACCCCATCTGCCCAGGCACGCTCTGCCAGCAGAGCCAGCAGATGGGAGGCAGGATCTTTGCCACAGCCACCACCTAACAAACAGACTCGCTTTGGAGCCCCCACAACCAGCAAATGTTTGTGCCGGCACCACTTTGCCCTCGTTTCAAGCTGTGGTGTTATCCCCTCATCATTTGTTAGATCTTTTCCTTGGGTGATTGCGTTGTCACCTCCTGGGGACAAAGAGGACATGTTTCCCTGGGTAATGTCTCTGTTAACCTCCCCCACCCTGCCCCAAATCAAAATGAAAACAGCATTTCAAGCATGGAACAGAGGTGCTAAGCTGTTGTGAAAGCAGGCAACCTACAATCTGCTTCTCGAAGCAGGCAGGACAGCATTAAAACATAGAGAGAAAGTTCCTCTCTCTCTAGAGGGTTTTAATAAAGGAAAAGCAGGAGGGAAAAAGGCAGCTTGGGCTGACTAGGAAAGCTTTTGGGAACTGGTGCTTTTCTTTTGTAGTTCAGTGGTGCTGGGATAAAACCTAATCCCAGATCAGCCAGAGCTGAGTGAAAATAACTGCTCTTGCCTGGTGTGACATTCGCTACAGGGAAAATACAAGGCTGAGATTTCCCTCTTCCCCAGGCTTCATTCAGTGGAAAAACTTGTGACACAAGGACAAAGGCCCAAGGCTGAATGCAAAGTCCTCCCCGGGGAGATCTTGCATCAGCTTCCCTTCCTGGGGAGCCGCAGGCTTGGTACGAGCTGGCACAGGGAATTCTCCTGGCATTTCTCTGCTGCCTGTGTATCTCCAAAGGGGCTTCCTTTGGAGCAGGAGTACACTGAAGGCAAGGAGCAGATGCTGCCTTTCGGACACACATCTGTACAGCTGCCAAATGAGCAGGCTCATGGCACCAGACTTCGGGGAAAGCACTAGTACCCAGCACAGCCAGTGCTTGCCTGTTTGTCCACGAGAAGATCCAGCTGTGCAGGATGTCAGCCCCATCGAGCAAACTTCAGATTTGGCTTGAACCACACCAGACACGTGTCGGTTTGGGGGGGAAAGGTTGTTTATGCCAGCCAGGGTGCGTATATACGGTGTGCAGCCTGGGTATGTTGGGACTTCCGTGCATGCACTTCCGTAGTGGGGTGGTGTATTTACTGGTTTGTGGTTTGCTTCCCACTGTCCCCAGAGCAGAGACACAGCTGTGGCAAAGGTACCGCTAATAGCTGCGAGGTCACCCAGTGCCTATCGTAAGAAAATAGAGGAAACCCAAAATGACTACACATCTGCTACCCCCTTCTTTATCTAATGTCATCATAACAATGAGTGTGCAACTGTCCATGTCCATCCTCAGCTGCTGAGTGCTGGCTTGTTGTTGAGATACAGTCACGGCATCTGAGGTACCCACACATGCACGATGACGGTACATTGACATTGGAAACTGGCCTGATGTTCTTCACAAAGAAAACGTGTCCCACTCTGTCTTGCCTTGACCTTTAGATTGAAGAAATGCTAAATGAAGTAAAATCCAGCAACTACGTGGGTACTGGAGAACAAGTGACAAAAATCAATTTAGAGGATTTTATCAAACTTTATGTAAATCATCGACCTGCTTTTGGCTTGTCAATGAACAAAATACAACGAGCGTTTCAGGTTCTTGGTTATGATAATGAGAATGGAGACAAAGTTATTGACAGAGGAGACTTACTGTGGCTGCTTCAATGCAGAGGTGAGTTATTTCTTGTCTAATATTAGTTTTATGCTTGCTAGTTCTGCCTTCAATTTCAGAACGCATTCACTGCAGCAAAAAATGAATCTGGAACTATAGCTTGGTAACCAGGGCAGGCATGTGGAGCAACTGTCTTAAGATCTTAAATTGAATAATCACACCTATTCTCTCAGCTGCACTTCTTTTCCTGGTCTGGAAATCTCTGCTGGCCTCAGGTATCTTGTCTGGCAAATGACGAGTAGGGATTTTGGCAAATTGCACCTTTCTTTCAGTGTGTCCTTATCTGAATCATTGTTCTCTTTTCCAGTCACACCATCTCTGGAAAGGCAGTATAAAACTGACAAAGAGGGGGGACAAGAAAGAAGGGATGGAATTTGTCGGTCCTGTGTGAAAGTCTGAAAAGATGGGATGGTTTAGTGCAGCTGAATCAGGGAGAACACTGTAAAGGTGTTTATTGTGTCCAGTGCCATAGAGAGGTAAATAACTGACTTGTATTGTCTTGTTGTAAAAGTGCAGCTGAGCATTAAAACAGCTAAAGAGAACTGATGTTTTACTCAGTACATCACCTGGTAAAAGTCATTGCCACAGAGATCCTTGGAAACGAAGGATTCAGCCAGTGTGAGAAAGGTTAGTTATATGGATGGTGTGATCATCCATAAATAGATACATTAGCCAGAACAGTTTCATAACAGATCTATAACCTTATGCTTCAGGGCACAAGCTAACCACTAACTGGGAACACATGCTATGTCTGGGTTATTCAAAGATACTAGATCAAGACTTTCCTGCACCTTTCTCTTCCTCCTCTGTGTGGAAATGACTACAGCCATTGATACAGGGCTATATGGGCTGTAGTCTGCCCCATGACAGGAATTCTTCAGTGGGAATAGAAGCTCAAGCCCCTAGAAGCACTGTAGCCTAAAGAGCTGTCTGCAGCAGAATTTCTCTCTTTGATGAATATTTTTGCCCAAAATACAATGTGCAAGCACAATTTTCCTTAGGATCAATATTTTCCTGTGTTGGGATCATGTGTTTTGGTTGGTAATGTGTATCTCTCTATGTCTGTGATACCACAACTGTCTTGTTCTCTTTGTACGCTGTGGTTATTCAAGCTGCCTTCTAGCTTTTGAGCTAACGACACCATAACCCAAGAGGTGGGTGTTGCTCTGTTGTGTACAGGAGAGCGTATGACAGAGGATGAGCTGGCACTGTGTCTGACCACCCTGCTGGGCAAGCGTCCTGGGGGAGAAGGATCTGAACTGGACACCTCAGGTATGGCATTAACATTCCATGCAACACAGAACCAGGATCGCTTCGATTCCCAAATAGAACAATTTAAATTGCAAACTCATTGCCCTGTTAGGCCACGAGCTGTCAGAAACACTCAGATGGGATTGCAAAAATAGGCATGGAGCTATAGATTGTCCTTCTCCCATGCAGCAATAGCATGGGTGCATCTAAAAATAAATGGACAATGAAATATAACCGGGACCTGACAAGATTACATCGCTCTTTATCTGCTTGCTGGCTTGCAACTGGAATTAGAAACACACAGTGGAAGGTTTACACGGCAGAGTCCACAGGCAAAAAGGAATCCTACAATATGCAAATGACAGCATTGATTTTATCCAGGCAGCAATGCTCATTGTAACAGAGCTGTTGATAACCACTGCATCTGTCTCCAATTTATGTCCCAGTCTACACCAGTCTAGAAGAGCAAACTACAACACTGGTTTCAGCCAAGGGATGCTGCCCGTTGTAACTGGAACTGCTGGGAAGTGCCCTGTGTTCGTACAACTCAAGTCCCAGGCCACGCCAGTTCAGAACAGCATCTGGCTAGGGCCATTGTGGAACTGTCCAGCTCTGCAAAGCAACTTTGAAATCCTGGGATTCCCTGGGATCCCAAAATCGCATTAAATGGCTGGAGTGTAAAAGCTGGCTCCTTGATGCTTCTGCAGTGGGGACCTAATGCAAGATGTGACTCACTGCCTCACAGATCCGACAGATTCCATCCCTCATGCAAATATATAAAGTATTAAGCTAGTACGCCAACACTTTTTCATGATTCCTTTGTAGGTCTTTAAAAGCATTCCATTCACTTACTGCACCTTATAAATTTTACTGATCTGGAAAGCCATTTTTACACTGCTCTTGTGTGTTTTGTGTTGTTACTGCTCTTCAGGTGAAGCAGCTTTGACTGAAGAAGACATTCCAGCAGAAATCACAGCAGAGATATTTGCTAGCGACATTCTTGGCTTACCTATTGCTGAACCAGAAAAAAGAACAGGAAAAGAGAGAGATGAATCTTTGATGTATGAAGACTCAGAATCATAGCGGCCACAAAGTTTTCTGCTCATTCCTATTTCCCAGTCTCCTCCTAAAATATCTGCAGAAAATACATCTTTTGTGTTTATTACAAAGTAAAGGTCACATAGTCTCATACCAACCAGACTCTAGAACAAGCCCCCACTTTACCACATGCCATAAGCCTATAAGGTCAAACCTATGTAGGGAAGCACTGGGGTGGCTGTAAAGAACAAAGCAGAGGGGCCACCCCATCTCTGGCTGGAACCTTCCTAGAATTCATTTGAGGTGGGTTTATGCCAGATGCAGTCTATTTTCATTATGTTAAGCCGGTATTTATTTGTGAAACCTGACAGCAAAAGAGCAATGTGAAAGTACTGTATTGATTCAATACCTTGAAAAATGCTTGGATAAGTTAGAATACATTTGTAAAGTAAAGAAAGGAATGCTGTGTTACACATAAAGGCCAAAATGGAAACCTGGTTTACAAAAAAACCTGAGTTTTCCTTTCTGAAAGTAATAGATCCAATTAGCAGTGTAATACCAATGGGACATCATCTTAGTTGTGTTTGTGTAAACAGCATAATGAGGCTGATATAAGTTGCTGTGGAAAGATCAGTGAAGTGCTGTTGAACATGCTTCCTTCTTTACATCATCCTCAGCATCAATTTGAATAATAATGTAGGCCCTTAAGAAGCGTTCCTTTCAGCAGCAATGTTTTTTAAACAGATGCCTGAAAGTATGTGTGACTGTGCATTAGTACCAACAGCAAGGTGTGCACAGGATGCACGGTGATGGAGGAGTCCAGTGGTACCATGTCCACAATGGGTGTGTGACAGGAGAGTTTTTCTGCAGGGCATCACTTCGTGCCTAACTCTCTGCTCACTTACTGGTATGTTCATGTACCTCTGCTCTGGAGCCAGGCTGAGAGAACTGGGCTGGTCCAGCCTGGAGAAGAGAAGGCTCCTTAAGGGGAGACCTCAGAGCAGCTCCAGTGCCTGAAGGGGCTGCAGGAAAGCTGGAGAGGGGCTTTGGACAAGGGATGTAGGGACAGGCCAAGGGGAATGGCTTTAACCTGCCAGAGGGGAGACTGAGATGAGCTCTTAGGCAGAAGCTCTTTGCTGTGAGGGTGCTGAGGCGCTGGCACAGGGTGCCCAGAGAAGCTGTGGCTGCCCCATCCCTGGCAGTGCTCAAGGCCAGGTTGGACACAGGGGCTTGGAGCAAGCTGCTCTAGTGGAAGGTGTCCCTGCCCGTGGCAGGGGTTGGAGCTGGAGGAGCTTTGAGGTCCCTTCAACCCAAACCATGCCGTGATTCGATGAAATAACTGGCATTATTTAGGGCAGCTGAGAAACCTCAGAACCACTGGGGAAAAACTAAATGCTTATTACGGATGTACCAGGTCTCCTGTTCAACGAGGCAAACGTTCTGCTGAACAGGAAGCATCGCTAATCCCCGCGCTCCAGCCCTGCAACAGTGTCCCAGCGCCTTGCGCAAGGGGCTGCACGGGGCTGTCACTCCCCAGCCGGCTGCTCGGCGGCCGAGCTCTGCTCCGGGCACCTCCGCGACGGGCTGAGGGCTGCCGGGCGGGCGGGGGTTCCCGTCCCTGTTCCCGTTCCCTTTCCCTTTCCCGTTCCCGTCCCTGTTCCCGTTCCCGTTCCCTTTCCCGTTCCTGTTCCCGTTCCCTTTCCCGTTCCCGTCCCTGTTCCCGTTCCCGTCCCTGTTCCCGTTCCCGTCCCCTTTCCCGTTCCCGTCCCTGTTCCCGTTCCCTTTCCCGTCCCCGTTCCCTTTCCCGTCCCCGTCCCTGTTCCCGTTCCCTTTCCCGTCCCCGTCCCTGTTCCCGTTCCCGTCCCTGTTCCCGTCCCCTTTCCCGTCCCCGTCCCTGTTCCCGTTCCCTTTCCCGTCCCCGTCCCTGTTCCCTTTCCCGTTCCCGTTCCCGGCTCGCGGCCGCCCGCTCCGTCCCCTCCCCCGCTAGGCCCCGCGCGCGCGGGCTGCCGGCGGCGGCGGCGCGGGGCGCGTGCGCAGTGCGCGGGCCCCCGGCGGGCGGGCGGAGCCGAGCCGCGCCGAGCGGAGCCGAAGGGAGCGAGCATTGTGCGGGCGGGCGGACGGACCGACGGACGCCGCGAGTTGAGCGCCGGATTCCCCGCTGAGGCCGCCGCCGTCCCCTCAGCACCATGTCGGGTCGGTCGGTGCGGGCCGAGACCCGGAGCCGGGCGAAGGATGATATCAAACGGGTGATGGCGGCCATCGAGAAAGTGCGCAAATGGTGAGCGGGCCGCGCCGCGCCGCGCCGGAACCCCGCGCCCGCCCTCCCGCACCCCTTCCCCGCGCCCCCCGCGCTGTCCCCTCACGGGGCCGGAGCTCGCCGGGCGGCCGCGGGGGGCGGGGAGCCGGCGGCACCCAGAAGCCATTTCGCTCCGGCGAGTCACATGAAGGCGGCGGCGGCGGCGGCGTGTGAGGGCGAGAGGCGGCTCCATTGTGCGGCCGAGCCCCCTCCCCGCCGACCCCCGCTGCTCCCCGCCGACCCCGGCCCCCCGCTCTGCCGCTCCCGCGCCGGGCCGGGCGGTGACGGGGCGGGCGGCGGGTCGGACCGGGCCGGGCTCCTCCCGCCGCCGTCCCCTACAAAGGGCGCCGAGGAGCGGGGCCTGGGGAGCTCCGGCGCAGGGTCTGTGTGGAAATAGTGCTCAAAGAAGTATCAAAACCCCCGCAAACCCACGTTAAAAATCCCCCTGTAAAGCTTCCGAGAGTTTATTTCTGCGTTATTCCCTATTTATTTATTTATTTCACCTTTCAAGTTCCCGAGCTTTGCACGTAAGCGCAGCAAACCCGAGCGGGATCGTGTCCCACAAAACGCTCCGGTGGCCGTAAATCCCGAGCGAGCGGGTAGATGCCGCTGGAATTTGTTTTAAATGCTATAATTAAAGGTTGTACCCCGTGCGAAGCAGTTCTCTTTTGTTAGGCCTTAAACGTGTTTTGGCATTTTCCCGCTTTTGTCTTTTATTTTTAATCTGCTTTTGTTATTAAGATCGACATGAGGTGTTTGAACAATGCAGTAAAACAGACCCTGCGATGTTCCCCACGGGCGAGCCAGGGGTTTTGGATGGGATAAAGAGCAGTGCCAGTGTGATTCGAGAGCAGATCTCTTTCTTCCAGCAAGTTGACTGACTGTTCCGTAGTCTTTGTGCATGTATCTTGAAATACTTTCTTTAAACATTTGAAATCCAGGGGGAAATCCTTTGGGTTAATATTAATCTGCATAACTGGTAAAACAAGGGGATGCTTTTATTGCAGTTCACCGATAACGCTTTGCTTTCAGTAAAAGAAGAGTGAAACGTAGCCTGGAACGTGTTTGTTATCGGGGTGAAATGGGGTGGTTGTGTTTTAAACGGCCTTAAGCGCATGAATGGGCCCGTTGGTTCGAGCTGGACAAAGACTCGGGACGTGTGTCCAATAACGCAGGGCACGGGATGGGGCTTTCAGAGAATCCAGCCATTGTGTGGGGAGCGGAGCAGCCCCAGCACCGCGGTTGGGTTGGTTTCAGGAACTCTCTTCTACTCGGGTGGTGTTTTGAAGCGCTGTTTGCTGACTGGCGGCAGCTTTGAAGGGTCAGAACAATGTGTAGTGATGTGACAGGACTTTTGTTCAAGCGGGAGCATTGTTGGATGTGTGGGACTGTTTTGTCTGTAGGTATTTCATTCATGAGTGCAGCGTGCTTCCTTTGAAACCTAGCTTGTGGGTTTCAGAGAGGAGTAGAAGCTTGGCCATTCAACAAAGTGTCTGATTTATTTCTTCTCTCTTGGCAAGGGCTCTCTGCCATCGTGTCAGTTGCTATGGCTTCCTCTGTAAAACAGAAATCTCATGGTATAAATAGTTTTGTATGTTTTTACCCTCAATAGAGACAACTTGCTTTAAAGGGTTCCTATAGAGCCCTGCAATGTTTCTTTCGATTATTGTCAGAAGTATTCCTGTGGCTTTTTGTCTGTGTATGTCACAAGTGTTAACATAAACCATTTTCATAAAGGAATCCTAATTTGAAGGTGAAATTTGTGATTTCCCCCCCCACAGAGTCAAGTACATCAGGGAATTAGCAAGAGAGATTCTGTGTTCTGTGGTTTGAATGGTTTGGGAAGACTTGGGTTGTTCAGTTGAACTTTACACACTAGCAATTCCTGCATCTTCAGAAGAGCCACATAGGCAATTTCCAAGTGTGCAGTTTTATTTGCATAATAGGAGCAATTTGTTGCCATCCACAGCTCTGCTGTGGAAATGCAGCCGCTGAAGATTAAAATACCTTGTATCCAGCATCTCCTAGAACAGAGTTGTTGGAGACTTGCGTGTTCGCACCGTGAGGGTGAGTAGAGAGGCAGGTTGTGCTGTCAACTCTCCCGAGCAGGCAGTGGATCCGCTGCCCAAAGCTTTATTGATCTGTGAAGGTGTTCAGCAGCTTTGCTGTGCAATATTACTGAATGCCTCTGCTGCCACGTCCACGAACGTGCCTATTGGAAAGCAGTTTCCATCAGTGCGGGCTTTGTTCCTTAGAAAATTAGCATTCATTCTTAGACAGTGAGCCCTTTGATGCAGGTGCCCTATCTCTGTGTGTGTTTGTAGAGCTCCCAGCACTTCTGGTATTACTGGAACTTAGTAGTAAACAGTGGAGTTGTTAAGGTTTTTATCTTGAGATTAATGTAACCATATCTCTTTGTTTAAACCGGTCTCATGAATGAACGTCTAGTTGAGAAAACATGCAGCACGTGTCTCACAGAAGACATGGTTGCGTTGTATTTGTGTGGCAGAAATGATGAAAGGCCATGGCTAAGAGGGTAGTTCTCCTTGGTTTTAAACAGGACTTAGAATTTTTCTCACAGTCTATTTAAAGAAGTTGTTTAAGATAAATTTACCTCATTGAATTGTGAAAGGTACGGGATTGGTTTTTGTTGTCAAAGATTGATGGGTATGTGTAGATTCTAAATGGGCTGGTTTAGAGAATGTACCAGGACCCACTGTGTGGCCTTGCCTTTGAATTGCAGTATCCATGCAGAAATCCTTTGACCTTCCTCTGACCTGACCTAGGGATAGTGACAGCACCTGGTGAAGCAGAAGTGAACGTGGACAGCTGGTGAAAGGACTTACAGAAAGTGCCAGGCATTTACTGTGGCAGGGAGTCAGATGAAGAGCCGGACATGACTTGGGATGTAGCTTAAAACAAGGCCTGTTGTGTGGCAGGTAAGGGGCAAAGTCACCATGGGCAGTGTTACCCGGTAGCATGGGTGGGGATCGCTGGCTGTGGCTAGTTAGAGGAGGATTTCTAGACAGTGCTGCTGTAGCTTTTCTGTTCACTGTCTCCATTCAGACTTGCTAAAATATTTGTGTGTGGTATGTAATGCTCTGAGGTTGAGCTTCTGCAGGTTTTGCTGCTCGTGCTTCATTCTTAAAATAGGCTTTCACTCTGGGAAGTAGTTATGACGTGGAGCTTTTTAATATGATGTCTTTGGGAAAAGACTGTTCGCTGCTACCAGGTTGCCCCCCTGGTGTAGTCTTGCTGCACTGGCTGTGTTTGCCCTCCTGCTAAGATTGTAGTTCAAGCAGTGGCAGCTGAAGTAAAAATAAGTGTATGTGCAGGAACTGAAGTGCTGTAGTGGCCCCAAAAAGCTGTTATCGTCCTTGAATTGTGATACCTTTTCTTTCTGGCTCATTATTTCTTTTTGAGCCAGGATGTGCTCTCTGACTTCAGTGGAAGTTGGGTGTGTGTTAGAGTTTTGTCATGCAGAAGCCATGTTTCTCTCTACTGTAAGAAAAGGTGCTTGTTGCAATGTGGCACCTAGCAGAACTTGCTTAAAAACTCACTGGCCTGTGTAAGTGAAAGGGGTTCTCATAAGGCACCATATTTAAACTCAGAGAGAAGCTTCCTTAACCATTAGCCTTTGTTCATTCGTGCTACATGATATTTTCTTGTATTTGCATTATGGTTGAGAAACACCATGTGTATTAGTCACCAGACAAACTCGTACCTGGCAATAGGCGTGCTGTGAAGAGGAAGCCTATATTTCAAAGAAAAATCTTTTTTTTGTGCATCTGACAGCACTTTTTGTGTCTAATAATGGCATTTTCTTTTCCATTCCCCTTTCTCCTTTGCTTGATCCCACAGGGAGGTCATAATTCTGTGATTTTCACCAAACTCTGTTGCAATGCAAGTGAGTGTGATGTGATAAATTCAGCATTATGACGTCACTTCGTGATCATCAACAGAAGATGGGGTATGTGGGAGCAAATCCTTGTGTAAATCCAGATCACTGTGATAAAGGATAGTCATGGTAAAAGGCCAAACCGCTGTGAAAGCCTTTTCTTGGATGGTAATATATTGGCAGTAAAGGCTTTCTGTTTCTGTGCCATC
The DNA here is from genome assembly GCF_028554395.1 of Pezoporus wallicus. Taxonomy (NCBI): domain Eukaryota; kingdom Metazoa; phylum Chordata; class Aves; order Psittaciformes; family Psittacidae; genus Pezoporus; species Pezoporus wallicus. Next base: position 93,020 of record NW_026640928.1, read on the forward strand.
AAATGTTTCTAAGTACTCATTGCTGCTGCAGAAGCTACCTTGACACTTCATGATGAAGTGTAATATACACTGTTGTGTTTGCTCACCGGTATATTACTTTCATGCATGGAATTTGATATTAATCTTTGGAGCTTTAGTGTTAATAAACATAAATACATTTAAGGGTCTTGGGCTATTTAGAATTGGGGATTGGGAATATATTTATGTAAGTTCTAGGATATTAGTATGCCTTAGGCATAAGCACTGAGGAAGTGTTGGTACTAATGCTTACCCTATGTATCCTTGGCTGTCCTTTAAATGCTGTGTAGATATGGTTCAGAATTTAAAAATGCTTTAACACAATTTCAGATCAATGTAAGGGTTTGTTGCATTGATTGGTTTCTGAATTTACTGTAACTAAAATAGTTAAGATCCTTTGCAGTGTGGAAGACTGAAAGAAAAAAAATACTATTGTATATATGTTAAGTGTTGCCATTTTCCAGTGTTCTAACTCCTGAGTCATTCATGGAGGAACAGGAGAGGTTTTGAAACAAGAAAAAAAAGTGGTTTTTTTTTTTTAAAGCTATGGAGTTTGTCAGCTAGATGTGGCCAGGTAAAGTTGATAATTGCCACACTGTTGGCCATATGAACACTCAGGCTGATGGGTTTCCATTAGCCACCTTTTCCAATCAACCTATACGACAGGGGACAGTGCAATAAAAAGTATTGCCTAGTGACTGCTTAACAAAGATGTAATGGAGTTACAAAGATGGAATTCTGGTCAGGGGCTTGGGATGAATGGGTTCAACAGCAGGTCCATTTTATAGACAGGAAACCAGGTGGAGAAACTCCTCAAGGTTTCACAGGAGTTGATTAATTCCTCATTCCTACTGCAGCATTTGGGCAGTGAGAATATTTTGTAGTTTGTGCAGCGTGCAGCAAACTCCTGTTATGGGCAGCAGCAGTAAAGCTCTGACTAATGAAGAAGAAAGCCCCTGATCAGCAGGTTGGGGTGGTGCCTGTGCACATAGGATAAAAATGAGTGTTCAGAGTAGAAGTGGTTTTGGGGGTTTGGGGTTGTTTTGAAATGGAAAGGCAGTCAAAATGACGGATAATAATCAAAGCTTTATTTGCACCAAAGGCCTTAAATCCTGAAGTTATTTTACCCTGTCGATCTTCAATGTCTGAAAGTCATCATACATCTTTGTTAACAAATTTGTGTTTGTGCTGCCAATGATTTGATTAAGTTTTAGGGGAGGTTGTCTTCTTTTTTCTTACTAATACTTTTATGGTCTTAAACCTTCAATACTGTAAATGCTGACACATGTAAAATATATGAATAATAGCAGTGTGATAATGGGTTTTCCTTTTAGCCATAAGTGTTTGGAGGACGCGGATGTTGGTGTACTTCCATCACAAGATATCCTTATTCCCAATGTTGTCTGAATTACTGTGTATTGAATTCCGTAAAAAAGTCCCTATAGCTGAGGATTATCAAAACTTAAAGTGGTACTTCAGAAGCTCAAAAGAATTAAAATGTCAGGGCTAACTTTAATACTAGAAGGAAAAAGTTACTAATATAGGTTTCCTCCTGTGTTCTACAGTCTGTCCAGTGAAGATGCTGTGTGAGGCTGCTTTGAGATGCTAACAGGTATCTTGAACTTTTGGTTTTCCAGTGCAGCATCTCTGAGTAATATTTTGCTGTAGGAAAAGACTAAAATCTTGACATTCTTTAAAAGCATTTATTCACCTCTCCCCACAACCAGAACAAAACCCCAGCTGGTTTTATTTCCATAATTTCAAAGGTTTTCCTAAGTAGAAATGAGTTTAGTTTGTCTTGTATCCTAAAAAATATATATAAATATATCATGATCATCTCTTCACAATTAAGTGTGCTCCCATTACTGACATGCACTCATCTCCACTGACATGCACTCATCTCCACAACACATCTAGCGGGAGAGCTCCAAATTAGTATAAAATTGGGTTTTGTCATGCTTCAGCCAGTTAGTGTATCCAAATGGATGTATCTAAACACACTGAGGAAAAGCTCTGCTCCAGGAAGAGCAGTGGGAAAGGAATGAATCTGCACTAATTTTTTACTTTAATTAAAACATCCTTGTGGACAGATCCAAAGCTTATCAAATTGTTATATATAACATATTTTGTTTTAAAACAGGAAAGTGTCTCCTCTAAAGGGAAAACAAGTAAGATTTGCTTTAGTAGCTAAAACAAATAGTGAGGAGGATGTTTATGGCATTTGTCCAATGTGGCTACTTTTTATTCTGGAAGCCCTTTCTAAAACTGGAGCTATCACATATATATATACACATATATATTTGGAGTCACATCCAGCTTCTCCCATCGTGCAGAGACCATTTTTTCTTCTTTTTTTAAGTCTGTAACTGAATTCCAAATCTATTCCTTAAATGTGTTTTTAAAAAAGAACATTTGAGATCTCATGCCAAATCAATTTCAGATGTTCCTGAATATTTAATGGAATTGGTCTTTGTTGTTAACTTTTAATTGATCCATTTGCAGAGCTCTATTAGAAACCCAGGAACCAGCAGTGGTAATCTGTGACCTGAAAACGGATCACAGAAACATGATGAAATTTCTCTGGCATTGTGGACTTTGTTTTGATAGCCTGATGTAAAAAGCTCAAGGAATTCATCCCTGAACTAAGTGTTCAGCATCCTTTCCATCTCTGCACGCTGTGACCGTGTGCCCCCCCCTAACGCAGTGACACCCTCCAGCCAGATTTCCTCCACAATCTGTCAATGTCATGACTTCATGGCTGGCTGGCAGGGCTTAGCAGAGAGTGCCATGGGTTATGCTTTTCCCTCTCTGATAGCCTCAGCCTTTCCAAGAGAGCTGGGCTCTCCAGAGTCTGAATTCTGCATCACGGCACATATTGCTACCAATAATGCTGTTGGTTCCAAGGCTGGAATTTCAGAGCTGTCTGACAGGAGTGTTGAGTGAATGTTAAATTGCTAGCAGCAAATTTCTACCCAGAAATAAACCTCAGATGGTCAAAATGCATTTAGATTTCTAATACCATTGAACAGTTTCATGACAATCAAAACACACACTGGTCTGTCTAAAACCTCTTCTGCTCTCTAGAAACTTCAGTGAAAACTGTAGGCATTAAATCTGCATTTTTAGCAGCTGTTCTTCTTAACTGTATCTTTAATCCAGCTCTTATTACTGCTACTGCAGTTACTCACTTAGTCAAGTAACAGCCCTGAGAAATCTGGAGGTTAGCAGTGCTCTAACAAGTTTGTGAAATACAAAGAACAATTTGCACAATGCAGCCCTAAAGACGATGTAATAGAGATCATCCTCCTTAATAGCCTGCTTAAATCCTTGACAACTTGCAGTAGTAGATCACTTTCTTCTGAATCCAAAGTTTAACTTCTCCTGCATTGTAATTTTATAGGGAGAAGAAGTGGGTGACAGTTGGCGACACATCCCTAAGGATTTACAAATGGGTACCAGTAACAGAGCCTAAAGTCGATGATGTAAGTATCCTGCAGATGTCTTGCTTTTTTCAGGATGCAGACACTCATGTTCAGGGACAGTCAAAAGAAATAGGCTCGCTGTTCTTTGAGCCTTAAAGCTAAGTTTGGTGTGGGTCTTGCAAGTGTTTGAATAGAAGAGCTGTAGGGAAACGCTGCTCTCTGCAGATGATGGCACAGTGGGTGGCAGTCTGCCTGCAGTCAGCTTGGATCAGGTCTCAGATAACTGTTAAACAGGCAGCTTGGAACTGATTTTTGAAACCTTTCTCTAACATAATAACTGGGAGGCAGGGAGGGGAGGCTGAGACAGAGATTACTTTTCTTTCTGTGTGATGCTTTAAAGGCAAGTAGCTGGTTTGGAACTGTGCAGAGGATGTTCATCTGTGCATCACTGCTGTTTTGCTCAAAAGTAGGTGCAAAGCACTGAAGTAAAGGTAGGAAAAATCCGGTGGGACTGAGAGCACTTTGTTATTAAGATGTCCATCCCAAGCAATACAGCAGACATGATCCTATTTGTAACATATGTTTTCTCTGGACATTTTGTCTATGCATCCTGTTTATGTTCTTAGTGTTCACTTTTCATGAGCCATGCTACAATCATGTAGCATAAAAATAAGTGTAAAAGTCAAAGTTGATAGGGTTTACAATTATATTTTTCCAAATGAATGTTGCTCTAATTTTATAAATTGAAATATCGTTATAGAGTGAAAACTAACCCATGGTACCACAGGAAATTAATGATACAATAGAAAATACATCCTAAGTTTGGTACTTGTTCCTTCGGCTGTCCTGTGCTTTTACTTTATTTGACATAAGAGATAAGACCTATCCAGAAGAAAACTAGTATGTTAAATGTGAAAAATTATGATTTTTCCAGCCAAGACAGAAATCTTGTTGTAGTCAAAGCAGAAATTCAAGACCTACTTTTGATTAGCACTTTTAAACAGAGTTTGTTTCTATACCTTTGGTTGTACCAGAGATTTCAGTGACTGTCAGAGTTGCGGTAGAGCCTCTTGTATTCTTCCAGTGTTCGAGCAGCATCTCTGTGGAGTAATCCCTTATGAACTGGGAAACCCTTCCTGGTTTCTGAAAGAAACTTGCTTGTTCTTTCTAGTTGTCAAATGTTTGGTCTTGATTTTATTATTTGTAATACATAGGGGGGAAAAAGCTGTGCTATGTGTGTGAGAGAGAGGTTTAGGATACTTAGGCTCACAGCTTCTGATAATTGTTTTCCCACAGGTAAGGTATGTGCATGATGGGTACTATGGAACTTTAAAATAAGGGTTCTAGTGAGTTTCTGGATGAATTTTCAAGGTGACTGGTACCTGAAGTCAGATTCTCTGTTAAGAAGAATGGGTTTATGTCACGGTCTCTCTATGCAGAGGTTAATTGTATGTTTTGAGCCATCGTCTTTAGGTTTAGGCTCCAGATTTGCTGAAATTGGGACACTTGTTCAAGACCGGCTACTTTAGCGTCCTGCAGCCACGTTCTGTTCAGTACAAGCAGAGGCCATTGGGCAGCTGCAGTTGTAGCAGGCTTGATGCTGTAAGGCTTCTGACTTTTCGCTCTGGAAGTTCTCACAGTTAAAACAAGTGCATCTATTTTGAAAAGTAAATACCAGGTAGGAGTCATCTTGGTGGTTTAATTTTGCTATGGACATCCTTTTATATCTGATTTCATCCACCTGTGAGGAGCAGACACTACTTGCTTTTTACTAGAGTAGGAAAATGGGATTTTTTTATACTTCATGTTTCAAATGGAAGTTGGCTTTGTGTTTAGGGAACACAGATTACATTATTTGCCCCCTCCTACATGTTGTTTTGGAGGCACTTTGAACTAGAATTAGCTAGGCTCTTTCCTCCTCCTAGTTTAGCAAGGCTGTTGTAGAGCCTCACACTTTGATGCCTAACCCTTTCTAAGAAAACTTTCCAGCTTAAATTGCTCACAGTCATTTTCAGTATTTCTCTTGTGGCAAGAGTGTCCTTTTCACCTTGGGAAACAAAGAAACAAAACCACTAAACCTCAGAGAGGTTGTGTCCCTTCTGAACTTTCATTTTGCAAAGCTGAGGAAGTGCGTGTTCTTTCACGTCTGTTTCACGTATTAGGGAATAAATCTGGCTTCTCTGAAGTAAAAAGACAGTTTAAAAATGAGCCTAATAATCTGTTTAAAATAGAGGGAAAAGCCCGTCCAGATATCACTTGTTGAATTTCTTCTGCAGTCTTAGGCAGTATTTGACTGTGGTTTAGTTCCCTCCTTGGTGGACACTGTCTTTTCCGAACGGATGGGTTGCCGAGCGTTCTTCCTGGAGTCAGGCTTTGAGCTGTGCTCTCAGCAGGCGGGCAGGGTCCTGCAGAAGCAGTCGGTGCAGCTGGCTCCTTCTGCTGTGAGACTGATTACATCACCTCTTCGTTGGAAATGCTGCATCCCTCGGCAGAGGCAGATTTCCCACGTGATGGATGCCACTGTCTCCTCCTTTGTTTTAGTGCTTGCAGTCCATACTGTTGTTGAGTCATGAGTATGTTGTGACCTACTGTTCACACAGGACTGTCTTGCTTACACGCTTTGTTTGAGGCCAGTCTGATTTTTCTTAACCCATCTGTTAGTTTTAATGAAGAAACAGCATTCGTTGTAGAGAAGGAGGTCTCTGAAGTGTTGGTCATTGAGATACAGGTAAAAAGCTGTCTCTATAGCATTAGAATTCTACATCTGTTATCATTTCTGTTGTGCATGCATGCATATTGTCTGGGTGTATTCTGCAAGCTTCCTGATACGAAAAGGAGAGTGTATTGAGTTTTGTAGTGGTGTGTTATGCATAAGCCATACAGTGAGCAGAGCTACAAGCTCAGGACACAAGTATTAGCACTGCCTCTCATCAGGAGTGTTCTTTCTTTCTGGTGTAGCAGAGGTTCTCTTGGCCTTGCTTTTGGAGCTCTTTTGCCTGAGTACAAAGTTATCAGCCAGCACTTGCCAGGTTCTCCAGCTCAGTTGGAGCAGGCCATTTAATCATCATACCTCAGATCCTCTGTTTGTAGAATGAGGGGTATTACTGGTAACTTTTGTACTTTTAACAAAAATTATGCAGTTGTTTGAAGAGGAAAGACTTAGAATCATTTAGGTTGGAAAAGACCTTAAAGATCACATTTAAGTGGTAACTGTGACTATAATTTATATATAAAAACCTGTTTATTTTAGTGTTTTGTGTCATGAATTAGAAAACCAGCCCTGCAGTTACTGAGACTAATACATTATTGATAATGTCAGTTATTACGCTGGCTTTATTTCTCACTTGGAATTGTGAGATACAGAAGTAATGAGTGGAAAGGGTGTTCTATTGCAACATGGATTTCTCTGCATGGTAGTAGTCTAATTTGGTTGTGATGCCCTTTGTTTTTCAGAAAAATAAGAATAAGAAAAAAGGCAAAGATGAAAAATGTGGCTCTGAAGTGACCACTCCAGAGAACAGCTCCTCCCCAGGGATGATGGACATGCATGGTGAGTGGGAGAAGGGCAGCCCCTATTACACAGCTATGACAGTATAAGCCAACAGTGTCAGATTCTCTGTTGCTCAGATGTGTGGATGGCATGGTTGAGTCAGTGAAAACAGCATCAGATACTCATTTGGTACCTTGGAACTCTCTTCTGTGGATATACTCACAGTTGTTTAAACACTATTTTTATTTGAGCTGTGTGTGGGGAAAAAAAATTGTTAGTGGAGCTAAACCCAGAGTATCTACCATTCAAAATACTATGCTTGTGTGAAGTAGTAACTCTTGGGTTTGCTGCTTGAAGAACCAAAAGACCCCCAAAGCCTCAGTGGCACTTACTATAATTTGTGCAGGTTATGTAGGTGATTCAGGTCAAAAGAATTCTGCAAGAGCCAAGAAAGTGAAGTCTGGTTCTGAGCTGTATTCTTCCTGCTTCAGGTTGAGGAGATCACTGGGTTAAGAAAGCACTGGGCTTTTTGCTTGATAGTCAGGCACTATTAGGTCAGCTTTTTGAAGTGTGAACTGAGTGTTTACCTCGTGTTTAGGACAGAGGAGCTTGCCCAGCTCAGCTCTGTTTCAGTTTTTACCTTCTAGGTGTTTGGACAACAGTTCTGGCTGAGAATGCCATATTTGAGCTGATGAGAGGGGTTCACTTTTTAGTGGGTTGTAAATTTTTCATTTCACTTTTATTTGCATTTGTATTGCCCCCTGGTTGGTTTTTGCAGTGTTCACAGCAAGTGTGCTCTTGCAGCTAAAGGATTGAGCAGGATGTTCACAGATCTGGTTAATTTTTCATGTTTCAAACTTCATAGCTTTTGCCTTAGTCAGATCATTTCATTTTCTGATGTCTTGTCTCTCCCATCCATGATGTGAATATACTGCTTGCTTTTCTATAGTTTATCATTTGTGGGTTTAAGCCACACTGTACAATTTCATTATAAACTGACACTGATCTGACTTCATGCTGCTCTGAAAAGGGATGGTCTCATCACGAGTTACGCGTTCCTGGAGTCCTTTGGATGTAATGATTGTCCAGATGCAGAGGGAATGGGATTAACTTGCATGCTGGTGATTTAACTAACAATGTTTTGCTGGGTTAGTTTTCTTTGGGGAGCAGGAAATTCCCTCTTCGGTTATCCATGGTTGTTAATCTGTCTTAAAGATTACAGGCAGTTGCACGCCACTGCTATCCATGAAATATTAGCCGAGATCTGTAAACCACTGTCACTGCCTTTCTCAGGAAGAGGATGCAGGCAGAGTATTTCCTGTTAACTACACAGGCAGTCTGTGCTGCATAAAGTTACTGTGATCCAAGATTTTGGACAATTACCACGTGGAAACTATTGATATTGGGACTGGATGTTACATTTTGACTTTGATGGGGTTTTGTTGGGTTTGTAGCTGTTGGGTTTGGTTTTTTACCTTCAAGGGACAACTGGAAAACTGCTCATCTGAACCTTGTAGTAATGAGTGTTTGTAAGCTGACTTTACTGGCCCTGTGTTATATGAGCTATAAAATGAGACTGTTGCGTCTCGTGATCTGTTTTACTCATACTGTGAAGTTTTGGGTTCTTTTGGACAAGATCTGAGTAAAACACTCTCGTTTTTAGTGTATAAAATTAGCAAGAGCACTTTGAAGTTCTCTGATTTTTGATAACTGCTAGAAAACTCCTGTCTTGCAGCATAAGATGAAAGAGCAAAGATAGTGGTAATGTGGGAAAAAGTTAGATGTAATGTTAGTCTAAATGCTTGGACTGCATCCCCAACAAGCTAAGACTGTATCCTGTGTTATCAGGGAATAAACATGGAAGAATTCAGGGGTGCTTTTTATCTTGTCAAATGAGACATTCTTGGTTTTAACTCATTTGTTAACAGATGACAACAGCAACCAGAGTTCAATAGCTGATGCTTCTCCAATAAAACAAGAAAACAGTAGTAATTCAAGTCCAGCACCAGAACAGAACTTGGCAACACAAGCAGACGGCACTGAAGTCAAGTCTGATGAAACTCAGGCAGAAGCAAAGGAGCAGCCTGGTTCAGAAGGTAAGCTGAAAAGACCACCTTCCAAGCCAAACAACAACCGTTGTCCTTTAGTGTATCATTTATTTGCTTATCCATTTTAAAAACTGAATAATAACAATTTGAAAGATGGTTTCTGAATTCTCAGTGATGTCAAAATAGGTTTTAATCTCTCTGGTTTACTGGTGATGCTGTTATACAGATGGAAGGGTGAGATTGACATCAGGGTCTTTTGAGAGAGGAAACAAACAACATACTTGGTTCATTGTTGTCATAATCTCAGTCTTGAAAGAGGAAATACAATAATCTTTGAAATGGCTGCTCCTGTAATCACAGGAATCTGAGGAACTATTACTTCTGTAGATCTGTGAATGTTCATTATGTAGTGTGACAGTAAAATAGAGGTGAGATACTTTGAAATGACTTTTAATTGTGTAAACTCGAGTGTAATTGCTTTTAACCCTGCTAATTATTTATTCAAAAGTTAGCTCTGAATCATGTCCTAATTTTCTAAAAGCATTACAAGATTGTTCTGCTGTTGTGCACAGATTAAAAATACATGTGGGTTAAGAGATTGTTCTGAACCTCACTCTTCAAATGGTATTTTGGGTAATTGGAACATGCTCTGTATTTATGTTCTTGGGAAGATAACTTTCTTCATCCTATTATAACAGATAAAAGATGTCCTTAACATCATTCTAATGATTTGGTTGCAGAATTCTCCCCATAGCAAAGCAATTAAATGATGCCCTCCTGATTTAGTTCTTAGCTCAGTAGAGCCAGTAACCAATTTAAATTTAGAGCTTTTATCTCGGTGGTAGCAGGGGATGGGTTAAGAGTGTTCAGTGTTGTCATTGCTAATTGGGGTTAAAATCTGACAACTGGAGTTGCAGTAAATCAAAACACCATATCCTGCAAATGAAAACTCACGGAGCAGATTTGGGCACGTAAACAGAAAGGATTTTCTCCTAGGTCTAATATTGCCTGAACGTGCCCGTGTGAAGTTGTTACATGGCACGCGTACTCTCCTGACTAAATTTAGGTCTGGGAAAATCACAGCAAGGTCTGGATTAGTTCCAGCACCAGTTACTGTAGAATGAAAGGGAGAAGTAATGGAAGAAAACCCTTGTTATTGAGGCGGGCTTTTTTCTATTGGTCATACAGCGTGTTTAAAAAAATACTAAATAATGACTTACCTACCAAGGTGTTAATCAAACCCTTAGGGTTGTGTAATTGTTCAACTGAATAGGGCTTATGATCTTGTACATCTATCTCATGTTACTACACTGAAATTAGGGAGGTCCCTTAAAGCTACGAGACAGTTTTGAGGGGTCAGAAATGCCTAATGTGGGCTTCTTAAAGAAAACAAGTGCATTCAGATCATTTTGCTGTGTACACAAGTCATTGCAAGCATCAGAATTGCTCAGGGCTTGGCAGTTTAAAATCTGGATACCCCTGCCCAAAGGTCAGCAGCAGACTGAGTGGTAGTTGTCTGTAGCAACTGGAAGAGAACAGGGCAGCTCTGAGCTGTCTGTTGTGGAAGCTGCTCTAGGTGTGTGTTTGTCACAAGCAGATGGGCCCATCACAGGGTGCTCTTTAGCTCAAGTTGCAACGTGTACTGAGATGTGCACAGCAGAAACTGGAATTCCTTCTGACCCTTGGGTCTTGTTTCTTCATCAGTATGAACATGCTTTTCTGGTGAGACATGGAAAGGAAGATGGTTCTGTCCGAGTTTGCTGTATGTGATCTTTGAGACTACTCAGCTCTTTATCTTGAATTCAGTCAGAGGAACTCAAGGAAATGCTTATGATGCTTTTCATACAGTACACCACAAAAATATCCATTGGTTGCTGGTTAATGCATCTTCATTAACCAGTGTTGTCCAAGTAAATTTGATCTTGCATTTCTCTTCATCTAGAATGAATTGATATATTTTTTGGGTTAGGGACTTCATGAAACGTGACTCCATGCCTACTTCTGAGTATTGAAAAGGATTTTTAAATGAGGTGAAGGAAAGCATGGGTTCAGTCCTTACAGTGTTCTTGGTGTGGGTACTGAAGGAAACAAAACTGACCTCTTACAGTCAAAGGGGTTTGGGTTTGGGTGGTGGTTTTGTTTGTCTCTGCTTCTGGACATCCAGTGTCAGAACTTCCTGGGATCTGTAGACATCTGAAGTGCTGGTGTCTTCTTCAAGTGAATGGGTGCTTCAACTCTTTAAGTCTTGCTTTGAGAGAGAAAGTTGCAAACAAACAAAGGCCAAAGAAGCAAACAACAAATTAAAACCCCAACCAAACAACAAACAAGCAGGGAAACTGGAAGCAGGGAAGAGCTGTAACAAGCTGGAAGACTCCACAAGCATGCACCTGAATTAAAAACTCTACAGCCTTAGTGGTTAAGCTGGTTACATTCCTAAAGTTCATCTTAAAAGCAGTATCAAGAAGAAAGTGGATTGCAAATACATGTCTGAATTTCGATTCAGGTAATAATTCTCTCTCCTTAGCAATGCAGTTTTAGATCCATTCATTATCACCGCTCAGCCCTTTTTGTAGCTGCCCTTCTGGTTTGAAGCAAGTTGCTGTCAAGTGGGCAGCCCCTTTGCAAAGTTGATGTTGAAACTTGTTTGCGAATAGCATTGACATGATTCTCTGTTAGCGGGTGTGCGGGAGCTTAGCTCCCTCTAGGGACTGAGCCCAGCAGTTGTGTGTTGCCAACATCGTTAATGTTTTACATGTGGGGGAAATGTATGGGTTTGGAGTGTTAGAATTGAGAAGATACCCTAAAAACTCCTGCTGAATGCTTAAATTTATTTGCTGAAAATTATTTCTTGTCATTTCAGATACCTCTGATGAACAGAATTCACAGTCTTCAGTGGAAAATTCCATGAATAGTTCAGAGAAAGCAGAAATCCAGTCCTCTGGAGAAAATGATATAATTACAGAGGCATCTAAAAACTCTCAGGTAACTTTCAGCACAAAAGCCCGGTTACTGGGAATTTGGAAAGGAGTATTTTTACTAAACAGCAAATGTAAGGAGGCCAGTTCTATATTTAGACTCATTTCCAAAGGTGAGGAGTGGAGTCGTGGGGTATTCCATGGCCATGTATCTGGTTTTGTGGCTCACTGGACTGGCTTCTTGCATTTCACATGGTTTGAACAGTAAGACTGGATTGGTCTGGTTTACTTTTCACTTTCCTAAACCAGGCTGTGTTACTTTTGTAAGGGAATATTAAAACTTAATGGTAATAAATGGCTTGGACCTAACCTATTGGACAGGCCCTTCCGAGGGCCAGTCAGAAGTAAAATACCTTCTACAAAGTTGAATGCATATAGCAGTCAGGGAAGTTAATTTTGGTGGGTAAGATGTTTGGATGTTCTCTCACTGCTCTGCTGGAAAACGGTGGGTGGGAGGAAGAAGTTACCCTGGGCTTATCCTGCTCACACTGAGACCCTCAGGCAAAGCACTGCTCAGTCCACTGGTTTCCCTTGGGGACGGGTGGTTTGTTTCAGTGCACTCCTCACACCTTCCAAACCTTGCGTGTTCTGTCCTGTAAAGATTGTTTTGGCTGCAGCAGGAGAAAACCCATGTGCGCTTGGTGCAGGTTGTGCTCGAGCGTGGAGCTGAGGGAAGGCCGGGTATAACCATGCATCAAGGCTGTTGCTTGGAATACTCACTGTGGTTTTTAGCCTGGAACTAGAATTTTGCCCTTTGTCTGTAGACGACAAGAAGTGTAAAGATGTTTGAGGTAAGATGTAAATAGAGGAGTGGCTTCAGGAAGCAAATGCACTTGGTCATGTCATTTCTCGCATCCAGGGATGCTTTGTGCTTTACAAATGCCACACCAGGGATTTGTTCTTGCTTTTTGTTTGCTTTGTGGTGCCTGAAATTCAATGCAATGATAACACGGTTGTTTTTCTTTTCCCCCTCCTTAAGGACTCTGAAGGAGTGCCACCTTCTAAAAAGATGAAAGTAGAGGCTTCCCAACAAAATGTTGAAGAGATTTAGACTATAGATTTTTCTGGTCAGTTTTTATGTAAGGTACATCAGTGGGCTTAATTCTAGAACAACCTTACTTAAGCATCTTCTCTTGGATGAGGACAGAACTCCTAACTTTTCAAGTTACCAAGCAAAAATCCAAGAAAGCCTAACAAAGGTTTAACTTCTCAGACACTGAAAACTTTCTTCCTGTGAAACAAACGTTGAGAACTTTTAAGTTACTGTCTCTGAAATGGTTGGAGTAAACAACTCAGGAGGGGTCTACGCACTGTTTCTAAAGTCAAAATTACAATTATGTTGCTGCTGTATTATTTTTTTTGTGTGTTTTTCATTTCTCTATTTAACAATGTAAGATATTTAAGGATGGTACAGGTCAGGTATTAGCTTTCATGTGAAGTTCATTGTTCTGGCGTGACGTCTGCTTTTGTTTTGTGCCTTGTGTTCTGAAAACAGTGCTAACTTTTAAAGAAGTTGTTTTGCAACTGTCTCCTTTGCAAAGTGGCCTATGTTTGTATAATGCCATAGAGTGAGGCTTGTTTCTCTTTTCTTTTCCTTTTCTGTTTGGGGTTTTTGTTTTGTTGTTAATTTTTAAATCCCTGGTGCTTCAATTTTTAATACAGGTCAGGAAGCCATTTTCACTCTTGGAGTCCAAGGAGAAAAAGGAGCTTGATATTTTATGTTAGCAGCTATAGTGGAGATCTTTTATGAATGCATGGCATTCGCAACTGTAAATTTGGTCTTCTAAGTACTTAACTTCATCAGAAGTTAACATGATCTGTTTACCATTTATAGTCCAGATCTGAATATATACTATAACACAGCAGTTAAAATACTTAAGTATTAGGTCCAGATCTCTGTACTGGGTACAACTTGCTTTACAGAAAACTTCCACTATGTATATAAATAGGATCAAAGGGATTAATGCACAGTGAATTTATTTTCAATTGGTCTTTTTTGATATCATGTTTTCACTGAACTGGATTTCACTGTACTGTTTCTGTATGAGATGTTTACTTCTATGTTCCAGGTTAATACTGTGTTCGGGGGTTCCTTTTTCCTTTCAGCAAGTCTTGTAAATAAGCCTTGTTGTTTCCATAGTCCCTACATCACTGTTAGGTTCTTCCTAACATTGGAAAAGGTTTCTCCTTTTCCAATGATGCTGAAGCGTGCTAATGTGAAACACTATGGACAGGCACGAAGCATGTGCAGCTCCCTTCCAGTTGGTGGCATGCAGAGGTGCAAAACCGTCTGCATCAGGGCACAGGGGCCTGGTCTTACAGTGGGCTTTGTGCTTCCAGGGTGAGCTTCCAGTTAGAAATACCCGGTGTTGGTGGGAACCGCTTATTTCTTCCTTCAGTGCACGCACATGCATGTACATACAGATGGATGTACACACGTGTCACTGCATCAGGCCCTGAGTCTGTCTTCACTTTGTGTGGGAGATGGAACTTGTCGTTTAAAATATGATCTCACAGCTATGAAAACGGTTTATAGTTTGTAAGCTAAGAACTGTAAATACTTTTTTAAATGGGGAGGGGAAAACCAACATTGCTTCCAGTTGATACACTTTGAGGATTAGCTCTTCATTAAGCTTATTTAGTTCTGGGTTCTCCAATAGTGAAAATGGCTTGTACTTAGACTACTGTTGCTTTTGCAATTACCACTTTATTATGAGAAACAATAAGGGAATGGGGGGAGGGAATAGAAGGAGGGTGGAGCGGGGAGCCAATACTGACCTTCCATAGGATGTTTGTAGGATTGAACGCCAAATAACGTCTGACACTCAGTTCCAGAACTCTTCCTTTATGTTGAAATAAAACCTTTTGGATTTTAACTGAATAAAAATTGGATTGCAAATCATTCATGAAAACAGTGTGCTCCCTAATAAGTTTTTGGGATTTCTGGTCTGATCATGAAGTCCATTCTGAAAATAAGGAAATGAGGAGCCAAAAAAACCCACAACCCCTATATTTGCACAATATATGCAATGAAACGGTAGAATTCTCTCTTGAATTGTGTGTATGCCTAAAATGTGGATAACTGGTCAATGACGATTGATTTGTATGTATATTGCATTCAGATTTAAGTGATATTTTGTGAGAAGTTCTATTGATATATTAAATGGGCAAATCTAGAAAGATTCAAACGTAAGAATATTTTTGCTTTGCTAACTTCCTGTTGTTTTTAATGCTAAAACAAGACGAGTCTGATGCCACCTCTGACACTAGTCATGTTTACTAACCCCGGTCTTCAGGTGCATCGCAGCAAGTTTTTAACTTTAATTTTGTAGACGTTTCCAAGGGAGTAAATAGACTTTTCATTTAGAAACTAATTCCTGTACTTTAGGAAGAAATAAAATATATAAATAGCACTAAAAATACCTCAAAATTTTTCATTAGATAGAAGCATTTATTGGCATTATTGACATCAACAGGTTTAATTATCAATTTCCTTTTCTCTCCTGTGGCTTCTGCTCAGAACTGTTCGTTGTTCTGTGGCTTACAAGACAAGGCATCATAACCATATTTATTCCTAGAGGCTTTATTTCTGAAGTAGTAATGGTTTATTTACAGCTTATACAGAATACATTCAGAACTGTTCTTTCTTTTTTTAAACCAGAGATTCTAGTGACAACAGACAACTGAACAAGCAGATAGATTTGGGTTCCTTAGACCCGTTATTGTCAGTCTCTAAAGGAGGAGACTTTGACATTATCTGGTATGAAGAAATCCAAAATAGTGTCTAAGACTGTTATTAGTCTTTTTTTGAAGTGCCTGATAACATTTATGGGCCAACGGATGTGATTAAACACATTTTAATGCCAGAAAGTACAGATGGGACCAAACCAGAACATCAAATTCAAATCAACCTAGGGTTTGAAGCCAGATTTAAATCCAGCTTCTTTTTGGTTTGGACCTATCTCTACCAGAAACTGGGTTTATGAACTCACTGTAAAAGGGTTTATTGAAAGCATTGAGACGTGGAGCAGAAGGAGAGATGTAATTTTCTTCAAGCTGACTGAAAGTTCTCATACAGCTGACGTTTTAGAAATAGTGCAAATATCAAGAAGTGCTTCCTTGCTACAATGCTGAATGTTGGAGCTTCAGTTACAAATAAATACAAAAGTAAAAAAAAAAAAAAAAAGAGGAAAAAAAAGGAAATAAAAAATAAAAGACAAAAAAAGAAACTCGAAGCAAGTGAATTAGCTGAGTCTGTGGAACACGTGGGAAGGCCTTCTGAATAAGCGATTTACTCAGCCAAACATTTTATAGCAGAACTATTCCTTGGAATTTTTATGCTTGGGAAAGTAGTTGTTAAACATTCCAAAAAGTGCTGGCACTTAACAAAACAACAAAAAAAAAATCAACAAGGCAGTCTAAAATACTGGTTTTGGGTGGCTCTCTTCATACATCAAACATTGTCATGTTTTGGAATGTTCTTTCTATCTAAGGGCCTGTTAGAAGGTGTAAAGATTTTTGTTTTCTTCAATACCTAATCGTTTTCCATCTTATGATTTGTGTGTGTGTGTGTTGTACAGCAGTATAATTTTTCACTTATTTATTCCATCGGTAGTTATGGTTTGTACAATGTACAATGGTTTCATTTCAGAAATAAAATAAAAAAATCACAACATGAACAACTGTGTGAAGAACTTTTATCACAAAACTGAAGCTCAGTTTGGGTTTTCTTTTAAAATTCACAATAAATGTCTGGTTTTCGAAGTTGTATTTTTAAACGTGCATTCTGTGGTGGGGTCTCATTTGGTAACGTGTGAAATGTTTCACCTTTGAGTAGACCAAAGACCTGAGAGGGGTGGGGATAGTTTGCTGTAGCAAATAAATATGGCCAATGTAATTACAGCAACCTGCAGGATAACTTGGTCATTTAAGGTGCTAACGTGCTGTGGTAACTGAAATTGGAGTGAGGAGAGCACAGTGTGGAAACATGCTTCAGTTTGGAAACATGCTCAAAGTCTGATGCTGGCAAGGGTAAAACTCCTGGAGAGTTTTGGAAAGATTCTTTACGTTCAAGAGGGATATAAATATCCAGTTTATTTTTAGTGTTTGATGTGCTCTGTCCCAAAGTAGCCTGTGGTTTCACAGACAGCTGAACTGGGCTGCTGGCTCACCCCTACCAGAAGGGTGAGCCACAGCGAGCTTGCCTGCTCCCAGCTTGGTTTTGTTGCCTCCCTTGCATTCTACTGGGTGCTCATAGCATCCTCTCCTCAACCACTTGAATTTGTTAACCTGGGGAGAAAACTGCTCATTTTAGGGTTTGTTTTTTTTTCTTCTCTGGATTATTAGATTAAATCAGCAAGCTTATATAAAGGAATTGTACATAGGGGGAACTGGAGAGAGAGAAAAGAACAGGTAGAAACAAGGATGTAATTGAAGATGGGTCCCAGAAGTAAAGGCCTCTGACCAGGTAAGGCTTGTGCTGGTAAAGGGTGAAGGAGCAAGCAAGAGCATAGCCTCTGAGCAGGGCATGGCTCTGGAGGCTGGCCCTGTGGTTTGCCCAGGAGCAGGAAGGGCAGAGGAGCCAGCGGGGTGGTGAGGGATGGCTGCACTCCAGTGCCTGCAATCAGCCCCACAGCCAGGCTGTGAGTAAGATCCCTTCAGCTCTTGTGCCTCATCAGAATGGGAATGCTTATCTTCCTGTCTGTAGATCTAGGAGGGTAATCTCTTACCACTAAGTGTTGTGGAGTACACTCTGTGTGTACTTTTAAACAGCTTGACTCTGTTCAGTGTGTTACAGCTGAATTCTAAGCCAGTAAATAGCTGTCTCCTCCTGTGCTAAAAGCCTGTGCTGTTGAAGGAACATCAGAAGATGATGGCCTGTGTTTCACCTTGCACTGCAGATTGCTGAAAAGAAACAGTTAAGAAAGGCAACATACTTAAATGATGCTCCTGTGGTTCCTTGGTGTTTCCCTCTCCCTCTTGGAATTACTGTGGAGGAGGAGAGAATAGCTGGGAGCCTTGACCTGTTGCTGATCACCTTAACGCTGCTCCTAAAAAGGCAATCCAGGAGGTCTGTCTCGAAAAGAACTGGATTTATTTTGAGGAATGCTGCTTTCCGTGCACCTGCAAGTATTTACACCGAGGAAGCTAGAGGAGAAAACCCTGAACTGCATCAAATCTTCGAGCTTAACACTGCTACCCCTGTTCTAAATGATGGGTTGGTGTACTGCTAACTGCTTAGAAAAATGCATTGCTACCTACTGACTTTATTTGAACAAGTCACCCCCCTTTTCATACAGGAAGAAGCAAGTGTGGCTTGCATACAATTTTGTGAGGTAGATGGATAGTCTGATGTCATGGAAGTTCTATATCCTGCCTGATGCGTGATTGGGGTTTTCTTCTTTGTTTAGTTGAGGTTTAGTTCTAAACAAACTACACGGGTGATTTAAAATAGATATTGTAAAGCTATGAATGTTGTTTTGAAATGTTTTCATGTTTAGGACTTAAAGTACTCCCATCAGGATGCCTTGCTGGGAGGCAGCATTGGGATTTTTTCTGTCTTTATTTTAAGCCAACATTAATATAAGGGAGCAATAATCAGCTTTGAAGCTAAATATCTCTGTGGCCTTTTCTGAAGAATTTAGCCCTGTGTGATGCTGACTAAGCTAAATGTTAGTCTTGAGTTGCAAGGATTTCTAACAGCCCTCACATGGTATGACCATGCCTTACTTCTCCTTTCATGTGTGCGGAAGTATTTGACCTACCATTCCTGCCCTAAACCCAGTGACCCATCTTGGTTTCATGCTCTCTAATGGAAAATACTAGATCACTGCAAGGGCATAACTGTGATAGTGCAGAAATGCCTCTTCCCCCTGTGCCCAAGACTTGCTGTGTGTCTCCTGAGTTTTCCTTGATCTTACTTCTAGTTTTACAAAGCAGAAGCACGTGGCAATGTAATGTTTGTTTAGTTTGGGTTTCTTCCCTTCCTGAGCATGACTATGGTTTTTGCTTTTAAGTATGACTTCCTAGAACTGAGAGAATATAAGCAATTTAGTACAAATGGGGTATCCCACCTAGAACACAGATGCTCTGCTGGTGATGGAGGTTTGCTTTACAGGGCAAGCTAGAGATCTTTCCTCTTGACTTGGTACAGCCATACATATGTATATGGGCTCTTGTGCTGTAAACTGCTGTTCTCTCCCCAGGCTAATACATGTGCTGTCGCTGTGCTTTCATGGTGACTTACAGGATCCATTGCTTCCTTTATGCTTTTAAGCAGGGTGAAATCTGATCTTTGCTGTCCCTGGATCAACCGTGCAGCCTTTACGCACGTACGAGCAGGTACCTGGGGTAGGTGTGAGCGGCAGGCTGGCAGTACAAGCTCTGTCCTGACCCTTTCTCTGTAGCTGCAGGCTGCTTCTGGAGCAATTTACTGCATTAGTTTAAAGCCATTAAATGTTCCTAGCGCAGTCACTCTCATCATGCTTCAGGCAGCTCCGGGCTGTCCTCTGCGTCTTCTCATGGTCATGAGTCCCTTCAGTTTAGGAATGTTTTCTGAGCCCCTTGACATCGTCCTGCTGGATGGGAATGCCACGCTGGAGCCTTTAAACCAGCATCCCTGGGAGAGGAGTGAGGATAGCCCTTGAAGCAATAGGGCCGGGCCAGCAGCAGCATGATGGCTCAAGGTGACTTGAGGTGACTGACTGATGATGGGCAGTGGTGCAAGGGGAAGGGTGCAGCGTGGTGTCACTTACGGCCATCTGTCGCGTTTGTGTGTGGAAGGAGGCGGGATGGTCCTGCCCTTTCCTCCTGTGCCCGAAGGGAGAGTGGGCTCCGCGGCTGCCGTGAGGGAAAGCGACCTGCGGGGTGGGGTCATGGCGGGCTGCGGCGTCCGCTGAGGGAGCCCGCCCTCACGGGTGCTTCCTGGTGGCCTTCGGGGTGGGCGGCGCTGGCCCGGGGCTGTCCCTGAGGGGACGCTGCCTCAGGGGCGTCGAGGGGAAGCGGCCTCGGGGTGGCAATGGCGGGACGGGCCCTCCGCTGCGGAACCGGGGCTGAGGCGGGCGCAGGCCGCGGGGGAGGAGCGCTGCCGCTCCGGCTCCTTTAAGCGCGGCGGCGCGGCGCGGCGGGGGCCGGCCCCGGGGCGGAGGCGGCGCAGAGCGGGCGGCGGGCTCGGCCGGCGGCAGCGGGGCCATGGCCGCCGACGTGTTCATGCGGCCGGCGCGGCTCATCGGGGCGGCGGGGCCGCTGTCCCCCCGCACGGAGCCCGACGAGGACTCGTCGGACACGGACGACGGGGGCGCCTCGCCGGGCGGAGGGCGGCGGTGCGGGCCGCGGCGGGGGCAGCCCCCGGGCCCCCAGATCATCCACTCGGGTCACTTCATGGTCTCGTCGCCTCACAGCGAGCACCCGCCCAAGAAGGGCTACGACTTCGACACGGTCAACGAGCAGACCTGCCAGACTTACCAGTTCGGGGCGGCCCGCGGCGGCGGCGGCGCCGGGGGCCGCCTCAGCATCGACGCGTCCCTCACGAAGCTCTTCGAGTGCATGTCCCTGGCCTACAGGTACCGGCCGCCGGCCTGGGCCGCGGGGCGGGGGCCGGGGGGGTGTGGAGGGGCCGAGCGGCTCCCGCAGTGAGTCACGGCCGCGGGGGGAAGCCCCGGTTGGGCGTTGCGGGGGAGACCTGAGGGCGAGGTGAGGTGAGGTGGGGTTTAAGGCCTGCAGCGATCGGCTGGGGCACCCCCGGGGCTGCGAGGGCGGCGGAGCGAAGCCTTTCGGCCGTGGTACCCCCCCCACGCGTGGGACTTCGTGTGGCCTTTGTTTTCAGCGGACTTGGGGATCCTGCCGGCTCTTGCCCTAGGCCTGAGCCCACGGCGGCCAAGCGTGGCCGGGGGTGGTGTGGGGTGAGTGGAGGGGTTGTCATCGCCGCCTCACCCAGGCCTGGGGGCGAGGAGAGGCGCTTGGGTGGAGGGGGGGGTGTGAGGGGAATTGGGACCTCATCCAGGCGAGGGTCTGCGCGCTGCCCCTGCGGGCTCCCCGAGGCACCAGAAGGCGCTCAGCATCTCATGGCCGGGCTTGGAGTCAGTGTGGAGAGCTCTCAGGAGAGAGATCCTTAAAGGGCAAAGTAAACGCTGGTGCCCTGCTCCGGGTGAAATCGGCCAATTCTCCTGTTCCTTTTTCTCCTCCCCAGATATTATTTTTATCCCAAATAGAAGAACGAGGGGTCTGTCATTGTTCCCTTTGTTCCGGTGGTAGTAGCACTTCCTGGGTTTATCTGCACCTTTTGCTCACACTAGAGTTTTGCTTTTCATCTGTTCCATAAGGCCTTATATTAGTATCTGTCCCCTTTGTTTGCCATCCAAAATGGAGGCAGAGCTGTGGAATAGGGGTGTTTTGGGAAGATGTGTGCCTGCTTGAGTCTTTTGTTCCGTGCGAGATAGCAGAAACTGGATCCAGTCTGATGTTCTCTACCCAGTGTGTTTTGGAAGCTGATGAAAAGAGATGATGGAAAACGCCTCTGAGCGTGTCAGCAGAGATACTGTCATTTATAGAAACCATCTTGGCTTCTTAAAATTAACTTTGCCCACCTCAAATTCCTCTCTTTAAGTATTGCTCAGTGAAGAGGAAACAATAGAACTACCCGTTCTGTACAGGTAGCAAGAAAATATAATGTAAGTAATCTTCTCATTTTGGTAATTTTTGCCAAACAAATGGTTAGTTACTGTCAAGAGGGTGAAAGTGAGATAAGGTGTGTGCAAGAATGGCCATCAGCCTTTATAGAAGAAATAAAAATGTAAAACTTAACTAAAAATTAACCAGCCTTTGTTGTACAAGCTGAGCGGAACATGCAAAGGAACCACAAGCACCATGAGGGAGAGAACAAGACTCCTCATGCGTGTCTGCTCACTGGCCTCCATCGGCTTCATTTTATATTGTGCTTCCACAGTATCCCACTTGGGAGTTAAAACCAAGGATCACCTCTAATGCAAAGGAATAATTCTATGATGCTCATCTGGCAATAGTGAACTCTGCTGTGGATGCATAAATTGAGCACCACATCTATTGTAGCAGAAATAATTTTATCCTGCTTGTTGGGGGTAAGGTGCAAAAAAGGGTACAAAAGAAAATCATGCTCTTAATGCTTCTGTGCTTGGATACCTTAAGGTTTGCTTCGTTGCAACCATGAAACATACTGCTCAGGTTCAGCCTCCTTACTCAGTGGCTTTGTGATCAGTTTTTAAAATCTGCTTAACGAAC
Source organism: Pezoporus wallicus (assembly GCF_028554395.1). Lineage (NCBI taxonomy): Eukaryota > Metazoa > Chordata > Aves > Psittaciformes > Psittacidae > Pezoporus > Pezoporus wallicus. The sequence goes on from NW_026640928.1 coordinate 115,227, forward strand.
CAGTTGTAAATTTGGGTCTAAAATTGATTAAAATAATTTTGGAACATCTAATTTAGGGTGAGGATCATGGGTATGAAATGAGGAGTCACCTGTTTAGCAAGTGATTGATTTAGGTTGAACTTTTCTGCCTTGGAAGCGGTCTTGCTGTCGTATTCTGCTCAGGGAACGCATGTAAATGGCACCTCCCTTTTGTGCTGATTTGATCTTTGTTGGCTTATGGGAAGTTTTCATCACTGTTGCCTCAGCTGTATCTTCCCCGTGGTTGTCTATCTGACCTAGCACTGACAAAACACACAGACTCTGTGTTTACATTTTTCATGTTGCCTTTGCTGGATAGAAGTTCACTCTAGAAAGGAGTGAAGGGCCAACACCAAAAACTGTAACACGAAAAGGTGAAGAAACGTGGTTTCAGCTTTGTGGCTGTTGCAGACCCAGCAATGAGGGCGTGAGCAGGGATGATGCAGTTGTGTTAAATACAAACCCAAGGAAGTTGCTGTAACAGAGCTCTGTGTGTAATATTTATTTACACTTGACGCCTATTGCTAGTATTTCAGTCTTTAAAGTTTTAAGAGGCAGCACTGAGTTGTGTGGTTTCCATTGGTGTTACCAATGAGCTAGAAAGCAAAGTTTCTCTAGCTCACCTAAGTCATTACCTGGGATGGTTTATGTGACCAAATTTATGCTGAATCACATTCACTTTGGGATATATGGTGTAGCCTGGGCTCCTTCGATTGTGCTTTAAAGTGTCTTCCTTTTAATATGGCTATATGTTGTTAACTGTCAATTTTTTTTTTTATGATAAAAAAGGTATTTCTGAGTGGAGGGGAAATGATTCCCTCATACCTTAGAGCAGTATAAGCTAACCTGATTCTGACTTTCATCAGAGCTGTTTCAGTCACGTTTCCAGTTGCGCAGGTTCAAAATCCTCATTTCAGATGAGCTGTTTCACAGGGGAAAATATGACCATAATATACTCCCCTCTACAGTCAGGAGATTAAACCAATCTTCTAAAGCAATAAGTTACTTATAAACACCAGGATTTACAACGGGTATCACGCGGGCTGTGCTTTATCTAAATGTCACCCATTTTTCTCATGAGGTTGACTGTGGGAACTCTACCACACTGACAAAGGTAAAAACTCTGGTTTTCCTCTTTTAGCCCCTTCATCTCAGCCCTTTAAGACAGCGTGACTTTGTAGATCTTGATGTGTTTATGGTGACCTCTGGCAGGCAGACCACTTTAGAGGCAGAAAGATGTGAAAAATGAACTGTGTTCTGCAGTGTTCTAACCACAGCGTATCGTGACTTTTTGTTTTCTGAGACTGGGACAGAGGAATTTTTCCTCTTCACTTTGGAGAGCTGTTATCTTCAGCAGAAGAATCATGTTCAGCTCCTTGTGGGACGCAGGCTGAAGCTTTACATGAAGTGAAAAATTATGCTTTACCAAAGGCCACTGTAAACCATTTATTTCCCTAACAGGAGGTGTTACACTTCCCCTTAGAAAGCTCTGCCTTGGGAGCAGTGATGTAGAGTTTGTTTAAGGTTCAGAATCATGTTTGGAAATGCAGGTCTGCCTATTCTGAACTCTGTGTGTGGAGCCCTGAAATGTGCTGTAGGAATCAGTGGCACTATGCTAGTTTATCTGCAGGGTTTGGATGCTGAGGTGAAAGAGATAAACCGTGCTGGAATGATTAATGTAATCGCTGCAGGGAGTAGGAAAATAAAATGTGTTACTCCTCGAAGAAGCAGATTTAAGTTGATTCTTTAGTTATTTTCTTTACATACAGAATGGATAAGTGGGCAGACTTCAGTTAGTGGTCAGTCAGTGTATCTTATTCATGCCCTGAACCTCTTATGTTGAGACTCTGGGAACCATGTAAGTCCATTGGTTTTCTTTATGAGGTTTCCCCTCTTTGCATTGCTGGGGGGGGACACGGACAATCTCTGCTCATGAGTGAATGGGCTAGTCAGTTGTGTGTGATATATACCTCATGTAAACAAAGCAGAAACTTTATATTGGGGATTATCACAGGTACCAGTCACTCTCATTGTGGGTGTGTTCTTTTTAAACTGCTGTTATATATTCCTGAGTCAGTTGATGTCCTTCTTAGCGGTAGAGTAGATGAAGATGACTTTGTGGGCTACTGTATTAATAAGTACCCTCAGAGTTCTTTCATGTTCTATTAAGAGCTTAACGAATATGCCAGGTGGTGTTCTTTAGGTAAGAGTGTTAACACTGGCATTGGATACTTGTCTAAAACCTTCTCAACCCTGCTTGTGAAAGTTGCATGGAACTGGAGAGTGGGGTTTGGGAACGGTGACAAAGGCTACCTTTTGAGAAGCTTGCCAGGTCACTTCCAGATCTCATCTCTCCTCATTAGCAATATGACCCCTTCACTTCATGTAAGCCAAAAATACTCCCCTTCATCAGTGGATTGACATGAGGGATCAGCTTGTTCCAGAACACCTATGCCCCATATTCTTTGTTTATGCAGCATGTTTTTTGGGAAGTTCTTAGAAATGGTGACAGCAGGTTTGAGATGAAAAACTTCCAGAATTTAGTTACATATTTCACATGCTGCTTTAAAAACAACTCTGATAAAACCACCTATACTCATCCTATGAATTAGTCCTCACTGGAGCAGAGTTGCTGTGTTGTAAGTATTCATGGTAAAGGGTCATTTCGAAGCAAGGATGCTGCATTCAAAGTGCAGTATCAATCAGGACATTGTTACTGAGCCTCTTACCTTACTTAAGTCAAATGCTTGATATAGTCACAAGCTTTTAAGCTCTGTGTAAGATGCACTTTTAAATTCCACCTCGGCAACCTTGAAGACGTGCAGAAAGAGTGCTGAGCTGTTCTTCTTTCAAAGATGCATTTCTTTTGCCTGTAAACCTTTAGTAGTGGCCGTGTGAGAAGGCCTTGGTTGAAATTAAGGTTTTGGTGTCCGCAGGGCTACATGTGAATTACAGGAAGAGAAGGCACATTCTTTTTAGACAGGTTTAGATACAGGGATGACTGTTTTTTCTCTGCTCCTGGCTATTTTGATGTCTCTGCAGGTCACAAGCTTTTAGTGCTCTCTGTGGCCCTGGCTGTGAAGGGTGTCACTTCAGAGGTGTGGTGACAGTGGTTACATTTTGCATTTAGAAAAAGAACACGTTGTTAATATCATTTTTGTTTACCATTTCATCTGCATGTTTCGTTGTTTTATGTTTTCACACAGAAAACAGATGTTACTTTATGGCTTAAATACAACACGGATTTCATAATCACAATTTTTGGTGGGTTTCTGAGGTAGGGAAGAGGGAACTTGTTTGTCCTCAGAGTGCCAGTTCTCAGGAACTTCTTCATGGTCTGGAAAACACTGAACTGTGAGACATGGAATTACTTTTACTGAAGATTATAATGTGCTTTGAATGGGGTAGAGTTTGATGGCAACAGAAATGAACACATTGATTTCCAGTTCTCTCCCCTTTACCTGTGAAAATTTCTTTGTGCTGGGTGGCAAGAGGAGTTAAAGCCAAGAAACCCGAAATTCAGGTCTTAGCTTTACTCATGTTTTTCCACATGCTCCTTTAGTAGGTCACTGAATCATTCTTGTTTGTTACTTTCCCATGTGAGGGGGGTAGGAAATTCCATTCTGTTGGAAGGCAGAGTTGATGTACAGTCACTTGAGCAGCTGCTTATCTGTCTGTGTGTCCTTAAGCTATGATTAGTGTTAATCAAACAAAGGGGTATCTGGTGGTGCAGCAAGCTGGAAAGGGGTGAGGAGGAATAAAGGGAGCTTTGTAGCCATATCGAGCCAATGGCTGGGCATTTCTGAGGTGGCAGAAGCATTTTAAATCTGCAATTAAAATGGGCAGGCTTGAAGTAGAGTGAACTCTGTAAGTTGTTACGTGTCAGTTGAATTTTTCCCTTAATACCTGTACTCAAAGTCCTGTTGCATAGAAAGCAGAGTTGAGAGGGCAAGGAGTTAGGCCCGAAGTTCACTGAGATTTGGAGTAAAATTAAGTGGATATTTGAGAAATTCATTGAATAAATTAGGTCGAGATAAAGCTACCTGATGACTGGATAGTGTCAATAGAAGTCAGAGGGATGAAAACAGAAAGAAAGAAGAAGATACTGTGAAGTTCAAGGCAAACAAATGACCTTCCAGCTGACCGGGTGGGTTTGTGCCTGAGTTAGTAACCTGCTGAACCCATGAGTGAGGAAGCAGTTCAGCAGCAGGGTTGGACAGAATGGCAGCAAGGAAGGGGAAGTCTCTGATGATGATAGAGACATTGTGGAGAAGTGAGTGTGGAGTTTTATTTAGAGGAGCTATGATAAAAAGGATGAAGGTGAATGGGTAATAATGAGCTGGGGGGAGGAGAGTGTGCCATTGGCTTAATGTAGTGTTGTTCAGGGCAGGAGAACTAGGGATGAGAGGGAACACGGTATGGAAAGTCGGGGTAAATGACTGAAGGTGTGGCTGGTGTCAGAGAAGCCCAGCATTTCTTTCCCATCACAGATCAAAGCATGGGGGAGTTAGATAGGAAGGATTTCATGAGGGCGTGCCTGATAAGGGGAGAGAGTGAGCTAGATGGACCCAGATAGGGAAGTTATGGATCATTGTGCAGTAAAATAGGGGCAGGAGAGCTGAGGCTCCTTGTTTGGCTCTTACATTGCTGCTTTGCTTCCTTTTGCTGTTTAAGGTTTGCCTTTTTAAAACAAAACAACAACAACAAACCTTATCAGTTCAGAAACTTGGAGCAGATTGGGTTTAACCTGGTATTTCATTTGTAATTACTAGACTTGCAGGCTATATGCTTGCTACTTCCTTTCCTTTGTATGCAAAAAATAATTGCATTTACAGTTTTCCTCAGCTGCCCTTTGATATTTGAACGTCACTGGCACAAGCAGTTTCTTTAAAGACAAAACTTCTAAGCTACTTCTGAGGAAAAAGGCAAACTTTCTCATCTCTTTGATGGCTATAGAAATACCTTACAGCTTTCATAGAATTTTCCTTTTGCTCTGGGAAGGAAACCTTTAACATGTCTATAAAACAATCATGAAGATGATTAGGAAAAGTCCTTGTTTCAGTTGCCTCCAAAGAAAATAGAGTTGGTTCTTTGTGTTTCAGATAGTGATGGAAAAACCTGAATGTGATTGTTTTTAGTGCAAGCTAGAATTACGCTATTGTCACAGTTTCTGAAGCAGGAAGACTTGGAAAATGGGGTTAGGAAAAGCTGAGGTTTTCCAGAAATTGCCTCTAATAGTTTTACTACTAGAATAGAAACTCTAAACGTGGTCTTTTCAAGCTAGTCGTTTTGTTTGTTTGCTCAAATGGGTGTTGGAAGGTCAGTTTTGATTGTTTGTTTTGAACATGAAACAAGCTGACTTGTGCCATTCATGATATAATTAATATAGACATCTCTTTGTAAGTACAGCGCTGTTTGCCATCGGAAATGTTGTAGTGTGCGTCTGCCACAGCTTATTTACTTTATGACACAAGCACAAAGCTTTTCGGTAGCCCTCGGTCTCTTGGCTTGGTGATCTTAGATAAATCAGCTAACTGCTTTTTCCTCCCTTTCTCCCTTCTAAAAATGATGAGAACAGCCTCGGCACTTCAGAGACCCAGCTGTGTGTACTGGCCTTTTTGAAGGGGGAAACAAAGGCATTAAGTGTAGAAGTGAGCTAACACAGGAGTCTAAAAGGAAGCCATATCAAAGGTGACATTTCAGCTACAAATTTAAATAATAAAGAGACAAATGGAAGAAGGATTTAGGAGGGGAAGAGGGAGATGATGTTCAACTTACTGACACCTCTGGTTAAAAGCAGTAGCTTTTCTAACAATGGGAACCCTACAGATGCAAATTACAGGGTAATAAAACCAGGTATCTTAATGGTAATCATAATGCTTCTGGAAGGCAGCGTTCTGCTGACTGCCTTTGGCACTCTCTGAACTGCCTGTGAAAAGCGCCTGCTCCCTGCCCTGACTGGTGTTTGTGGTTCCGAGAGGCATCATTGCTTTCCTCATGCGGTCACCAAGGAGGTTTGGCCTTCTGGAGAATGTAGAAAAAATCCCCTTGCTTTTAGAACAACAGGAGCCACATTATTCATAGAGGAATTTGGATCTTTCACCTGTGGGGAGTTGTTTATTGGGCTTGAAAGCCTAAATGACCCTGAGCTGTCGAAGGTTTAATGGCTGTATGAGGCATGAACATGCTGCTCTGGTTGGCTAAAGGCCCCTGCCTGTTAGGGAACTGCCTTTACTCTACAAGCACAAATGGTGAGGGCCCCTTGTCTGCTTTCCTCCCTTGGCTGGATGTGCTGCAGTTGCTGAACTCTGCCTCACTCTGTTCAATGGAGAGGTGGATTGAGCAGATGTTTGTCTACTCCAGCTCCTGTGTGGACAGTGTTTACCTTGCTGTCATTCTCACACATGTGGTGATCTCTTACACACCTCTTGCAGGTCTTTTACACGTAATACCTCTGAGGAGTGAGTGTTGAAGGAGAGCCTGGATGACACCTTGACAGTTCTGTTGCGATGTGAATGGTTTGGTTGCCTGCAGGGTTATCCCCATTCCCTTTCTGTTAAGTTTCAGTTTGTGCCTTAGGGTATACAAACTCTGGGTGCTACTTAAGAGTAAGCTCAGCAACAGTGAAACACTAGTGGTTTTAAAGTTGGACTGTCCAGCTGTGCCATCAGATGGATAATGGAAAATGGGATTGGAGAGGACCAGGCACAAGGTAAAGAACACGATTCTTGGTTAGTTAGCTGTACCATGGCCACTTGGAAGGTAGTTAGAGATACAAAGCCCAGGGTGTTAGGAGTGGTTCTGGGAGCTGCTTTATCTCCTTTGAGACTAAAACAAGAGGTGACAGGCCAGATGGGGAAGGCCTGCAGGCTACTGCTTGGATTATCATATAGCAGGGTATTAGTGAAAGAATGTGTTTCTCTTTAATTAGTGATACCAAAGTGCAGCCTGGAGATAACCCTTTTGACATGCTAAGTTTTGTGATGGACCCTATTGCAAGGAAAAGGGTTCAGATGTTTAAGAAGCTGAGCATGCTGCTTAATGAATTGAGTACTTATCTGAAGAGCACAAAGATTTCATTGACTTGTTAAATTTTAATGACTCGTTAGACAGCTTTTTGATCCTTGCTTTTGTGTGCAAAGCACATTAGCTATAACAGTAATGCACAGTTAGAGACTTTCTCATCTCTGCTTCTAGTTTACTTGATTTTTATAAGTGGGAATGTCTTGGTACAGAGACAAATGCTTTTTTTTTAATATAGCAGGATATTTGTGAATTTCCAGAGGTATCTTTATTGCTCATTTATAGCACATGAGAGCAAGCACAGGGTATCTTTATGTGTTGTTTCTGTTTCTCTTTAGTTGCAGGTAACAGTATTTCCCTGTGTGTTCTCTCACTGATTCGGGAAACAAAGGATGGAATCTGGGGGGGATGGTTCGGAGCAGAAGTAGAAGAGCTGAGACTGCTTTCAGCTGAAAGAGCAGAGGAAGAAAGCTTGAGAGATTTACCCCTTAGTCCATAAAGAGTTGTCTTTATACAAGTATAGGGATCTGATACTTGCTACAGCTTTATTTCTGCATGAGCATGAAAAGGCTTCTTCCATCAACTCAGCTGGGAGTTGAAAGGGTGGTCTTGCGCTAGGCTTGGCTAGCACTTGAATAAGAACAAAAGTGAAGGAATTGAGCCTTAGGAGTGAGCAAGGGGGTAAGGAGAGGACCCAGATCGCTTTGCTCTTGTGTAATAGGTTCCTCCTTCTTGAGAAAGAGGATTGCTGTTACTAGTTTGGAAAGTGAGATGTACTGTTTCTACTTGGGTCTTGCAAATCTGGGGGGAAGGCAGCAGCTCGCAAGTCTGCCCTGGTCTGAACCCTCTGTGTGGCAGGTCTCTGTTCCTCTGCACTGCTTGCCTCCTGTGTTGTATCTACCCTGGTGTTCTTCTACAGTGTCCTTATGTGGATGCTTCAGCGGTAACTGTTGAGAGCTTGTGTGAATGCCAGACCATTACTGACATTAGAATAGCTGTGGTAAGTACAGGAACGTGGTGTGGTCCTGGGGCTGTGTCCTGCCAGGCTGGGTGCAAGAGGTGTGCAGGACTGTTCTGTGCTGAAGAGTTTGTGTTGCTTCTTGTTCTGTTGCTTAGAACAGATCTGCAGAAGCATACATAGACAGGATGAGGCCTTTCCACTGATTCTTGCAGCAGTGAAGCCTGTTAGTCCAACTGGATCAGCAGGGTGTTTTTTAAGGGATATGTCTGCATCACAGGGTCCAAGGAATCATTGCAGAGGCACGAAGGATGCTTTTGCTGCTGGAGACTGTCAAGTTCCTTGTTTTTAGAACTCTCTAGCGTGGGTTGTTTACTTGAAATCCTGGCCTCTGCTTCACTCTGCCACCTTGTTTACTCTCCCTTCCTGCAAGGTCCCATAGTAATGGGTGCTCTGCTGCAGCAGCCCAGCAACACTCAGCTGAGGTGACCTTGGCCAGCATGTCTGAGACCTCTAGCAGGCCTGCAGTGACTTCTCTGTTGACGGCCAGAGGACATCCCTACATGAGCTGGTTGTGCAGAACACTCCCCTTGTCCACATCACCCTGTCTGCCAGGGGCTTGGTCGCATGGGCAGCGAGATTCTAGTGTAGGGCATGGGTTAGGCTCAGACCATCAGAACTCAGGCCTGTGTGATGGTGATTGTGTATCTTTGGAGCAGCTGGAATGAACTGACATTGGGGTTTCACAACAGACCTAAAAATAACTGAGGCCCACTGTGCCTGTTTCCTATCTAACAGCTGCACATTCATGTGAATACGTGTGTGAGCCATCACAGGCTGTTCTACTAAATTCTTTTTGCTGCATCTTGCGTCCAGATTTTAGGCTGCTGTTAAATCTATTTACTGTCTTAGTTATTGACACTGTTCCCAAAGGGACAGGGACAAAATGGATCACGAGCTGTGGGGGAGCTTCGTAGTTCTTTGTGATTCTTTGAAATCCATGACTACTCTTCATCGTCTGCTTATGCAGGCTTTTGGTTTTGGTGCTGTGGTATGACCCTTGATGTAGGCTGTGTTATTGGAAACCATTACTTTGCAGTGTGTCAGTAGCAGAAGTGACCGACAAGGTAAAAAAGGAAAGGCGTGCATGTGAAAGGGAAAATTAAACAGAAAGTTAAAAGGAAAATACCTGGGCTGTGGCCTGGCAGCTGTTAGAGAAACGCCAACCAGGAAGAGGCCAGTGGAATTTCTTGGTGCATTCCTGATCTGCCAGCCAATGGATATGGGTATTATCTGCTGCCACATTTCCCAGAGCAAAGAATGAGATAATGTGCTGTTTTCTCGGATGGTTGGTCTCTGCTCATCTGGTGAATTTCTGAGTGTTTGTGCAGAAGCTGTAGCTGTTCCTTATCCATGGCAAGTCAAGCTCTGCTAGTAATACTTACAGTGATAACTGCCTGCACAGGGAGAACTCGTGGTATTTGAATGAGAGGGAGCACCCCCTGATTCTGCTAAGCTGTGTTGTGGATTTAGGAATGGGCTCTGAAATTTGGTCATCATCAGCACGTAAAGGTCTGGGTGTAACATGTCGTGCTTCTCATGTTAGCTCATTCTGCATAGTGTCCAACAAAGGTATAAATGTTTCCCTATATACAGTCAAACTCCTGCGTATTAATATCTGCACAGATACTTCAGCTTAGTCCAGCTCTCTGTCTGTCCCTGACAGGGTGTAGGTTGAGAGAACTTGAGTAGAAAATCCAGTGGTGGCATGTCAGATGTGGAAAGCATGAAGCAGTGAAAGGGAGCAGTCTACTTGCTTTTGGCCTTTGTAACACAGCTTTTGAGAAAGAGAACTGAGAGGAAGGCTGGAAAAGGTTAGTGGCCTGGGAACACACACACAGAAATGACTTTTCTGCATTTGAGGATATGGAACTTTCAGAAAGTAGGACCAAGTTAAGGGATTTGGGTATGGTTCTGAAATAATTTCATCTGCTACAGAGCCTGAGAAGTTCTTTGCATGTTGTCAGCTTATTTCAAATGAACCTAGATTTGGGATGGGAGAACTGACTCAATCAAAGATCCAGATAACCTCAAGGAGGAAACTGCACTTAGTTCGAGTAATTATCAACTATGTGTGACACCTAAAACCTGTTGAAAATAGAAAGCAGAGATTGCGAAATAGCCAAGAGCCTGAAGCTCCCGAAAGCTGGGGTATCAGAGTTGCTGCAGTAGTCACCATAGTGGCTGTTCTTGTTAAAAACCTTTTCAAAGCAGAGACCTGCCAGAGCAATACACATATGCAATTCCCCCAGGTAAGGGGTGTGGGGGAAAAGTGTCTATAAATGCAGCAAAAGAAGAAACAATGTAGTTCTTCCTGTTCTCTTTCAGGCAGTGAGTGAATGTAGTAGTAAGTACCATTTCCCTTTACAGTTGAGAGGGGCTGTTGGGGGCTGGTTATTGGGAGCATCATAACAACCATGCTTGTCCTGTTCCCCCTGTTCCCAAGCACCTGCTTATGTCCAGTGCTGGGGCAGAGCACTGGGCAACCTGGACCTTTGGTCCAACCTTCATGGGTGTTCTTACAGAGCAGGCGAGGTCTGATGCCAAGTACTGGAGTGAGCCAGGCAGCGTTGTAGTATCAGCTGTGGAAAAAATTCCAGGCAGCACTTGCGCTGTTCGCTAACCTTTCCTCTAAATAAGAGACTTGTCTTTTGTCTTACAAAAATTACGGCTTCAGAGTGCACTCATTTGATAGATTTTGCCTGGTATAGAAACTGGTTTTCTTCAGGGCAGCGCAGTACAATCTATGTCAGTGGCATTTGGTCTCTGGAAGCTGCAGATAAGCCCAGTTTGTGTTGCTGCATGGCTGCTTTCTGTGATCAGCTTTGTTCTGTGCTGCTGCCTTCCCTCATGGGCTGCCTGAAGGTATTGGATATTCCTCTGTATTGTGAAAGCAGATATATGTTTGTGACTTCAGTGACACTGATCTGAGTCATTCCTCCTGTGACGAAGGGGTAATCTGTAATCAAACTGCACAGGAACAAGAGGCATTCCTGCATTCTGGTTTGTCTCTCTTGCTGTATGAAATAGTTAACCCTTCATAGGAACTGTATGACTAGATTTTGCTCATTTACTTTATCAAATCAGCAACTGTTACTGAAAAGCACAGCTCAACTTACAGTCTCTGCAACTATAAGCACAGAAATCTGCAGTAAAAGCCAATTCATTACTGTTTCTAATAAAGTTTTGGTCTGTGAAGGCTGTTGTTTAGGAGCACAGCATGGATCCCATCTGTTTTCAGTATCCACTCGTACAAGGAGAACACTAATAACCAGTAAAAATCTTTGCAGAGCTTAAGGAGCCTAAAATTTTTATTAGCAGTTTTTATTAGCACATTAGTAGGTTTGGGGTCTGCCCTCTGCGTGTGGTGATTAGAGGCTGTGGGGATACAGCAGGCTTTCTAAAGCAGGGAGGCAGAGCAGATGAAGTTTAGAGACATTGCTTCTCTGTAGCAATAAATGTGTAAGAAATGTTCTTTACTTTTGAGCACTCTAAGGGACTCTACAAAGTGAAGGTTGAGGCTGATTTAGGGTGATAGGGCACGTGGGAAAAACATGCTTCAGAGAAGAGACTTGTGTGAGGGTCATTCAGTGGTGGTTTGTTTTGCTTTTGGTAAGAGTCAGGAGCCCGCTGATACCCTCCTGTGTTTTACTTGGGAAGTCACCACTTGTTTGGGACATAAATGATCATGATCCATTTGAAAATGTGTTCTCACTGAGGGAAGGGGGGAAGTCTGAACTGATTTGCTGGTAGATGTTTAAGCATGGTAGTTACTGTGAACAAAGAATGTCTTTATAAATTTATACTTCAATAAACCCAAGACCTTTCTCAGAAGCTCAGTGCATATAATGATGTCAAATACTGCTTTATAAAGTTAGCTGCTAGGAAACATTCATCAATGCCCTGAGCTCTGTTGAGCACAATGACCACAACCAGCATTATAAAGTAACAAGCTCTACTCTTCAGCATGACTGGGGCTGCTTTCCTAAGGACAGGGCTGATCATCTCTCCATCGGCATGTGGGAACCAGTCATCCCTCTTGGTCTGTCCAAGCCTAAGTAGTCAACAAGAGCCATCCAGCATCAGTGTGGTAAGGATTGTGTGTCACCAGCATTAGCATACTTCCCCCTGGCCCTGTGTCCCAGTTACTTAATGAAGGGTCACTCACAGCCTTTCCTGCAGTGCTGCAGACAAGTCCTCCTTTTTGAGCTGGTGACCAGCAGTGAAGGTCTGTTTTCCACTATTCAGTCTCTGAATGTTCAGCCTTCCAGGGAGGCTGTGGTCTTTGGCTGGTGCATCCCAGGGAGTTTCTCCATCATGCTCGGAGATGTGGCTATTCCTGTAGCAGGGGTAGGAGGAAATGCTGCTTCACACAGGTCTGTGTGATGCTCACCTCTGACTGAGGGGCTGGTCTTGATGAAGGCATTGTCAAAGCATTTGTTTGCACTTTGATCCAACAAAGCTCTAAGTAGAGACTTTCCCTGTGAGGTGTGTGTGGCATTTTAGAAGTGCTTTTATTTGTTTATTTAAACTCTATTTTTCCCCATTCCAACCTGGTTTATTTTAACTCTGGAAGGGGTTTTCTTCCTATATTATCTTTCAATGGGATTTTGGTTTTGATCTTTCAGTAACCTTAGTAATAATACAACAGAGCCTTTAGTCTGCTCCTGCCTTTTGTTTCTGGTTCAACCTTTACGTAAACTTTGAATAAACTGTTTGTGCTGTTGCAGTCTTGAGTCTTTAGTAACTGAACTTGGTATTAAGTCTGGGGTTCTTCACGCTGCAGACAGCTGGTATGAAAGCTTTGTGTCACAGGGGGAAAGCTGGGGAGCACCTCTTTTTAAACACTTCAGTTGCTTGCACAATAAGACCCCTGAAGTCTTGCAGTGTATTTATAGGATTGTAATGCTGTACAGAGAGTGTTACACTATCCTCCGTGACAGAGGTGCCCGTTTTGGGTTTCTTTGCCTGTTGAGCATGGTAAACAACTCTGGGTTCCTGTTGGTATGTGTGCTGCTCGGAGAGCTGTGCTGATCTGCAATGCTGATAGGGTTTGTTTGGGTTTTTCAGAAGCTCTGTGTGTGAAAAGTCTTTGAACCATAATTTAGGTGCTTAAAACAAGGTCCCAGATCATCAAATCTCAATCAGTTTATTAATTTATGCTAAGGCCTTAACATTCAAAAGGATCCTGACTTGTTCATAGCTCTCTGTACAAGACAGTCCTTGCCAACGTCCTTTTAAATGAGAAGCAAGATGCACTGGACAGCTGTCTTCCAGTGCAGATGATCAGAAACTGATACAGCTCTTTGTAATGAATATTCTGATCTGAGAAGGTTGGTGAAAAACCAGTGGCAGAAACCAGGTTTTAGGAAGAAGTGTGAAATTTCAAGAGACTGTGAAATAAGTGAGTAGGATTGGCTCCCTTTATATTGCAACTGCTCTAAAATGACACGTCTTCCTTTTCATCATGCATGAAAGAGCACAGGAAACACTTCAAAACCAAGAAAAAACGAATGTATTGATAGATGCATCAACAAAATAACTCGTGTGTTCATCATCACAGCAGTTTATAGCAGTAGGAAATTTCTTTACCTCCTAGCAGAGTTTATAGAACTGATCATCTTATCCCTGTTATGCCACTTACAACATCGTTAGATACATGTTCTTGTTGGCTCACCAAAATCTTCTAACCTTTGTTTGAGCAGCAGGGGGACGAGATGAAGAGAAGGACACAATGGAGAGGAGGAGTGCATTGTGTGCAGTGGCTGTTTTCTAAAAGGGAAGTGTGCAGCAGAGAGGGAGCTGAAAAGAAAGTTACTGAGTTACTGGTAAAGATGCTGCAGCAAAGATCTGGTAACTCACAGCCCTCACTGCTGCTGGTCACAGGGTTAGTTACTGGTCACCATTCCATATTACAAAGTCACAAGCTGTGTGTAAAGCTGGTGTTTGTCTTGTGCTTCTTTCGGGCAGAGACTGGAGCAAGTGTTCCTTAAATGAAGGTTCTTAAGCTGGTAGTGTTAAAAACAGTTTCGACAGCTTTGTGAATGATGCTGGATTCTCCTCATCTGGTCATTCTGGCCCAGGGTGCAACTTTGCAAGGTTCAAGGAGGAGGGGAACAGGAGAGGGGTTTGGTTTTGAAGTTTTGCATCTCTGGTAGCACAACTTCAGTACTTGGCTTGCAGGCAGAGAACAGCTGCCTGGCATTTAGTAAGTGGGTTTCATGCTTACTGCTTTAAATGCAGAGATAAGGTGACTGTTTTGTTACAAGGGTGAGTCCTTTAAAACATGAGCATTAAGCTACACTGCAGAGAACATGAAAGAGAATTGTCTTCCCACCCTGTTACCCAGCAATTACTCTAGGCAACGCTGGTAGCACTGCCTGTTCTTAAAGCTGCCCACTAATCCCTACTGTGTAACTACTTTTGGTTGTTTTAACTGTTTGACCTGAACTTTCCCATGCCTGAGCCTACATGTTTTGGCTGAGTTGTTCAAAGTGGTTTAGTCTGTTCCACTAGTGAAGCTGAAGCAGAATGTAATGTAGAACTGGTTGCAGCATAGATGGAGATGTGTCTGGCATGGGGAGACATCAGGAGGGGGAGCTGGAGGCAGTTTTGCAAGTGAAGGCAGCATTGTCATCTCGCATTGCCAGATCAGAGAAGTGGATAATGAAATGTTACAGGTCTGTGCCTTGGTTTCCCACCTGCATCATGAGGGTGAAAACACTGTAGAAAAGCTTGAGAGGAATTTGTTAAGTAATAATGTACAAATGGAGGTATGAGCACTGAAAAGCAAACAGCATGAGAGGCCACCAGTGAACATGCTGAATATTCAAGGTGTGCTGCGTACTATTTATTCTATAGAGGGTGGCTTAGGATATGGACACATTGCTTGTGAGCCTATATTAAAGGCTTTTCATAATAAGAAAAGTGCAAAGATACCTACATATAAATTCTTTCTGCCATCTGTAGTGACTGTAGACTACCAGGACTTTCCTTTTATGTAGGATTTAATTCAGTATTACATATGCGTTGGCGTTCACTTCCAGTGAGATTTGAACTCCCTTTTACAGAGTATGTGCTAAACTTACAGAGCGTAGGTTCAAGCCCATGCTTAAACCACTAGTTCTTACCTCAAAGGAACTTACTTTTTTTAGCTGAATACTTACACAGTGAGGATTATCACAGTTTCTATGCTTTGCGTGTCTCCATCTGATCTGCCAGGAAAATAACTGACAGATTGTGTCTCTTCGCATTTTGTACCAGAATAGAAACTTTGTGTTGCAGTGTTTATTTAAACAAAAATCAGGGCAATTCCCTGTGCAGTTTATTTTTTAAGTAACAAGCCTGGATTGCTGCAAAAGTTTTGTAACTCTGAATTGCAAGAGTTTAACTACTGACGGTGTTCACAATGATGCTTTCTTCTAAAGAAAGGTTTCAGGAGACCTGATGTTATCACCTGTGCTGATATCTGACCAACAGATGTGTTCTTAGCAGAAATCATATAGGAAATACAAATATTTTAATGTTTATTTGTAAACAGAATTACTCTATTGTGCTGTGAAATTCAGCAAGATTTGGGGAATGTGTAAATTGAAATACATCAATCTGATCCTTGCTAAAATTTACTCCTAGTAGAAGCATTTCCATTATGGGGCGTGTGGCTGGGATACGATGGCTGGTCTGCCCTTCCTTTGTCACTGACGTACTTTGTGGCCACGGGCAGCTGCTCTCCATCCTGGTGTTTGAGATTTGGCAGTGAAAGTAGTGGTACTTACCTCTGACCCTGGAGCTCAAAGCATCGTAAGTTCTCTATGTCAGTGTCTTTTCTTAGGATGGTTTCTCTGGTATTTCTTTGAAGAAGGTCCTGATATTGGACAGTTGAAGAATCTGTCATTTTATAAAGTGTTCATATTTATAGAGTTACAAAGTACGTGGCTTCTGTTGATGGGTAAAGGGAAGCACAGCAGGGATCAAGGAGAGGCTTTGCTTGAGAGTTGGTGATGGTGAGGCCCATTTCTCAGCCTTTTGACTGAAACGTTAGTGACATGGCTTATGAAGCCTCTTCAGTTTCCTTGCTGGTTCAGCTCTGTAGTAAAGTGAGTCAGTGTTAGACAACTGTCTGAAAAGCAGGAACATTTCTAGAAACATCCTTTGATTTCTGACTGGAAATGAGAAACTCTAAATATTCCAAGTCTTTAAATAGACACTGGAGGAAGTGCACTATAGCCTCCAAGTCTCCTTGATATCTGTACTGTTCTTTGTGTTCCCCTTCACCCTGTGCTGTTCCAGTGCTCTTTTCATGCTTTCAGGGCTTGCATGGAACCTGCTTCTCTTGGAGGCATTTCTCCAGTGGTTCTTCCCAGGTTCCTCTTCATAGAGCAGAACTTTGGTCACGTGATGTTTGGCTAAAACTATAGCACTGAAGTCCTTTCCTTGGTTGATGTAATGGTGATGTGAAAAGCTGTCGGTGTAGATGTGATCATAATCTCAAAACATGAGTGTTTCAACTCTTGCTGCTCTCTGAGGTGGCTGCAGTAGCTGTGCTTGGCAAAGCACAGGGCTGCTGGTTCAAGCCACAGCAGCACTCAGCGTGCCACAACGCTTACTTGGATCCATTTGTGAGTCACCAGCCATGGTCTTTATCAGCCACTGTGAACCTTCATTTATGAAGTTCAACTTCCAGCCTTTGCTTAAAATAATGTTCAATTTGTCAAAGAAACAAATGAAGCTTTATGGTACATTCGTTGGGGCGGGAGTGTTTGCTTTGGCTTTGTGACTGATCCACTTTCCTCTTCCTTCCCAGGAGGTGCATACATACCTCAGCCTTCCTGGCTCAAATCAGTCTAGATAACATGTTCCTTGGCAGGTGTTGCACTTCCAATATGCCTGTGGATAACTTTGTATTTTTCTAGCACTCCTTAATATATAATGCTCGTGATAGAGGAAGAATGTTTGTCCTTTCTGCTGTCTCTGTCTTCAAGATCGAAGTGTTAATATTTAGGAGATAAAAAAACAATTGGGAGGGTTTTGTTGTTTTAAAATGTTTGTATAACTTCAATACAAAGCTCCCTACTGTCGTTTATGAATTGTGGGTATGTAACACAACATCCTTCCACAAACCTGGAGCCTGCTGGTGCAGGGGGATTTCAGGTAAGGAGGATGAAGAAGGTAACCCAGCAAATGAGCTGCCCTAATGCTTGCTTTTAAAATGAGCTTTCTCTGGGATTAGTATCCTAGGGTTGCAGCTGGGATTAACTATTTAGGTATGAATAGTAAGATGCTCAAGTGTGGCCTTCTCACAAGTCCTACACACATTCACGCAGTGTAGCAGTGTTTTTTGTTTCACTTGCTGCCTCTTCCCTGTAGCACACAATGCCTATAATCTGAATCTCTGAATGAACCTTTGTTTGGGGAAATACTGTTAGTTTTGGCTCTTGGAGAGCTGAGCTGACAGGCCCAGCTCCCCAGCAAAACAGATTGGAGATGAAAAAACAAACTGAAACCACGCCTTCAAAAAAGAAATGCTGGGGAGAAGCCAAAACCTTCCTTTTTTGTGTTGCTGGAAAAGCTGATCTCTTTAGCTACTGTAATATCAAATCGGGGGGTTTCTGTTGCTTAAATTAAGAGCCTAATTCTCATCACCTGCAATGAAAAGAAGAATCTTAGTCTACCTGAAAAGGTTGCATGATCATGGACAGGAAGGAATTGGGGCGCAGGGCCACCGAGGAAGTGGATTTTCAGGCAGAACAAGGCGAAAAAGACATCTTGTACAACAAGGGTAGTGGGAATCTGTTAACGAAACGGGAAAATGCGGTGTGTTTCTGTAGCTCGTTCCTGTAAACTGAATTTAGCAAATTCAGATTGGAAACAAACTAATTTGCTTACAGCTATGGTCCACAAGACCTTGTGGTCCGTGTAAGTGATTCCTGCAGCTCTGCAGTAGCTGCTTTTCAAGGTATCTTTCCTGGGAATATATATTTGGGCAGCAGGGTCAGGCCTGTGGAATCTGAGCCATGGTGCTCAGAGGTTTGTGTTTAATTCCATGTACGATAGATCTAGGCTAGGTGCTATCTGAGTGCAAGAATAAAAATAACTCCTCCTGAGCTAGAGAGCCAACTCTAGCCAGGGATTTTCCTTGTCCCTACATAGCAAAATAAGTGAAAGATGAGAGGAGGGTGGAAATGAGTTCTCATGCAGACTATGGCAGCGTGTCAAAAAAATCTGTGTCCCACTTCTAGTGCTGTCACTCACACACTTCACAGTCATGGCTGTGTCATTCACTCTCACTGTTACTTCTTTTCAAGCAGGAGATCATGAATTTCTTCTCTCAGAGAGTATTTTAAAGACCTCTTCTTTTGTGCATCATTTAGTTCACTGCAGCTTGCCCGCTGAAGTGCCTTGCTCAGCGACATTGACATGTCATGGTGTGGAGAATGAACTTTGATTTTTGGTTCTGAATGGGGGAAGGGGATTTTTCAGACTCTTATTTACAGCAAAGTCTTCCCTATTGTCTCTTATTAGAGAAGGATTTGAAACATAATGCTATGGTACTGTTTGGACTGTTTCTGAGGTAGGTAAAAACTGGGGAGCTGAAGTTGAATCAGAAACACACTTCTTTATAAAGCTCAAATGCTTTATTAAGCTAAGTTCTACTGTGCTATACTCTACAGTTTCCATTCAAACCACCTATTAAATGGAGGTTATAAAGGCTACCAGATGAGCCTTCTGTGATTGTCTTGTTTTGGGTGGCATTTATCTTAACATTTAAAAGTCTTTCTCTGCTCCTTCAGTGCTCTTGGAGAAATGACTGATTCTTACAATGCTGGCGTTCCTAAATACTAGTTAGTAATGAACAAAGAAACCAACCAAACTTCTGGGTTTGCACACACATAAGTGTCCATTTCTGTCCAAATCTGGAGGGTGGTTGTGTCATCTGCTTCTATGCAGACTGAAGTCCATCTTAAAATCCTCTGATTTAAGGGAGGAGAACAGGGGAGTCTTCTGTTGTGAGTCATTGTGGAGCTTGATCATGCTGCTGATGATGTTGGAAGTGATTTTTCAGTGTTACGGGGAGCTATTGGTTTAAATTTGAAGTCATCCTGACAGCTGTGAATGGCATCTCGTGTGCCCTGTGCCTCTTAAGGAAGGTCACCCATTTGCCCTGTCCCTACTGAGTTAAAAGCATCACTAACATGTCCACTAAGATCATTCTTTAACTGGGTGTTATTGACAGAGAAGAAAACAAGGTTCTTGGATGCAAAAAATGGACATTACCAGGGTAAAATCTGTTTTTTACCATGTCAGAATATAATACGTCTGCCCTAGTGACCTTTCAGTTGATTGAAAATCACTTGTGTTTAAAAGAATCTGCTTTTAAACCACAACTGCTTTCAGTGGAATTTGAACAGGGGAGAGTTGTGCTACTTTGACAGATCAGTGCTGTGTTGTCTGTCTGCCTGCTGGGATCTCCGTTGCCTGAGGTAGTTCCTGAACTGGGAAAAAGTATATAAAAGGCTTGGGAATGGACTCCAGCCTCTCCTGGCATCTTCAGGACTCTTAAGGTGAAAGCTGGAGCATATGGAATTGGCAGCCTGGATTGTCTACAGCTTCTGTTCTAAAAACACTGTGACTCCTCCAAAGCACATCAGGGCCTCTGTGTCCAAGGGGAATTCCAGCTCTGTTAGCTCTTCAGCTGCAGCTTTTTTTAGTTTGCTTGCTGTGATCAAATCACTTGGGGACATCTGGTTTCAGAGGTGGAGGTTCCTACACAGGAGACTGGTCTGAGCTGATGGAATGTACTGCACATTATCCACCAGATACTTTTCAGCCACTTTGATTTGGTCTGTGTTTGATAGTGATGAAGGTGTAAAAGTCACGTATTCCTTCGGCATTGAGCCAGCACATCCTGGGTAGCAACAACCCTGCAGAATGTGACTGAGAGCCTAATTCCTTTCCTTGGGCACTGTCTGTGAAGCACCAGTATCCTCTAGGATATGCTGCTGGCTGGCGTGCATGCAGCTGTACCAGCTTGTACCATGCAGTATTTGGTCCAAGCCTCTTTTGGGATGCTCCCTTCCTGCCTTCTTTGGAAGCAGCCCT
This sequence comes from Pezoporus wallicus, assembly GCF_028554395.1. Lineage (NCBI taxonomy): Eukaryota > Metazoa > Chordata > Aves > Psittaciformes > Psittacidae > Pezoporus > Pezoporus wallicus. Next base: position 135,385 of record NW_026640928.1, read on the forward strand.
CCTGCAGAGGAGTAGCAGCAGCTGTTGTGGACAGAGCCAGGACTGTGCCTGCACTGACATGCTCACAGGTACATTGTGACCAGCTCACAGGTGTGCTCATGGAGTTGCTCTGCATTTCTGGTGGGAGTCAGCATGGTCTAGGAGATGTGGAGCTGGCGGGAGCAGCAGCCAGTGGGCCTCTGCATGTGGGTTTTTTCCTGTTGTTGTTTTGCTGCTTTAAAACCTGAAGCTGGCTTTCAGTTTGCAGCTGCTCTCGGGCACAGTTGTGCAAAGTAACTGACTTTGGAGTAGTGTCTAAACATTGTTCTCAGCTTCATGCTGATTCCTCTCCACTGAGGCTAAAGTCATTTCACTTCTGACCTCGAGCTGGACTTGTGCTTTGCTCCCATGGGAACTAGAAATAATAATTATTTTAAGAATAGGTTCTTAATCACTTCCTTCTTTTGATGGGCTACTTTTGTTTAGTTTTTCATAAGAATGTAACAGAAAATGTTTTAAACTCTGTGTGTTTTAATGCCACTTTTAATTGGCTGCTTGAAGGATTTTACAAGAATTCATTACAATTCCTTTTAGGTTTGTTCTTTTTATTCTGAGAGGAGACTGTTCGAGTTTTGTTGCTTTGGCAAACTGGGCAGCAACACAGCTACGAAGAGATGAACATTCAGTTGAACTTCTTAGTCAAAGGCATGTGGCCGTTTTGTCAGTGTTGCTGGTGTATCAGCATGTTAATCTGCCTCTGAGCTGTTAATATACGTATAAGAAATAGGCAAAGATGTGCTTTAATCTGGGTTTAGAAGGAATGATAAGACAAGGTATGTGATGGTTTAGAGGCAGAGCAGGGCAGGTGATGAGATGGTTTTGCAGATGGAGATCTGCTGTATGCCCTGACCCCAGCAGCTGGGGAACAGTGAGATAAAATACTTTATTTGGGGATCTTCCCATAAACTGAAAGAGCCTTGAAACGTACAGGTGGGATTTTGGGAATCTTTCTGCCATCAGGCAACAGCTCACCTGATGGTGGTTTAATCTGTTGCTACAACTGGTTTTATACACAGCAGTAAAAATGAAAGAGCAGAACTGGCTTTTCTTTACCTGCCGCTTGCCTAAGGTCTGTCATTTGCCCATCTGTTACTGTCACAGTTTTGGGAATACCTAAGTAGTAACAGCAGCAGTGATGCTAGCGAGGGAGAAAGGGATGATGAGCCAAGTACTTGAAGAAAGTGATAGTTTACTATCCTACTTTTGGCAGCTCTGGCATTCTGGCATCTTTTGTGTAGGCTGTGAGGACTTGTTTATAGTATTACAAGGTTTATTACAAGTTTTCTTTAAAAAGAGCTGCTATCAGGTTTCCCAGAGCAAGCAGGAAACGGGGGATCAGCAGTTCTCCAGCTTCAGGCCTCTGCATAGCCTTGGGCAAGGGAAATGCCTGGCACTTCTGCAGGATGTGCTTCCTATTCTTGCTGTGGTTTTAGAGCTAGGTGTAAAGCACCTTCTTTACAGGAAGAATCCTTCTTTACAGGAAGAATAATTCAGTTCTGTGGGTACGTTTGTACTGAATGTGTGATAGCAAATACACAGTGCCCTGGCACAGGCCAGTTCTAGTGCACGTCTCTCTTGTGCCACTGCAGTTCATGGTCCAAGTCGCTCCCAATCGACTGGGTGCTTGCTGATGTTTTCCATGAGGGTAGAGTGTTTGGAGGTGACATTGCTCCTGTCACTCATTTGTGTGCTCTCCAGTACAGGAGACCTTAACCTCGACCTGATGCTTGTGTTGCTTTTGCCTGTGGCGTTGATTGTGCTTCATATTGCTGGTATTTGAATTGCTTCCATTGTAACTAGGCTGCACAAGCAGCATGAGGAGATGAAAACTAGGAAGACGTATGGCTAAACCCATAAAAACCAAGAGGGAACCTGGGATAGGCACTTATACCTATACTTTAATGTCTGGTTTGAAATTTACAATGTTATGAATATTTCCTACTTCCTCTGCTCTGCCAGTAATATGGATTAATGATTCATAAAGGTGTATTTTAAGGGCTGGGTAGTTTCTATTTAAACAGTGCTTACTGGAGTCCCTGTTGTTCCTCCATTTTTTGTCCATCTCCCACCTCCCAACATTGTTCATACTTAAGCCATTTTTCGTTCCAGCCTTCCTCTTCCTTGGAGAAAAGTTGCTATTTCCAGCCTGCTGGTGAGCCTTTGTGCCCAACTCTGTTTACAAGCAGTGTAAAATTGGTGGGTGATAGCTTTTATTGGGCCAGAACTGTCATTTCATTCTTCTTTTCCATTGTTACCAGCCTCGAAAATCAAATGGAACTGAAGAAATCAACTTCTGTTGACTTCATCCCAGCCCCCTGCAAAGTTCAAGCCCCAGCTATATGCAGCCAAGTGTGCAAAAGCCTTCTGGGCCTGGGTTTGGGCTTACTTTTGAGAGTGTTGTTCTCAGTTGATGGAAGCTATAAGGTGGCATTTGAGAAGGTGGGGTATTGGCCAGGAGAAGAGTGTGGGTGAAATGAGTTTCAGTCCTGCTGAAGATACTTGTGACACCATTTGTGACAGCCATGGACAGTGCCTGGCAAAGCTGTCCCTGGCCAAGCGTGGTTCGGTGTAGTTTTTAGTGTTGGCAGTTTGGGAGTTTTGATGGGATGCTTTGTCTTTAAGAGCAGACCCGAAAGCAGAATGATGTGTTGTCTGTTTTGTTTCAGTGGAAAGCTGGTTTCACCGAAATGGAAAAACTTTAAAGGCTTAAAACTTCAGTGGAGAGATAAAATCCGTCTCAATAACGCCATCTGGAGGGCATGGTACATGCAGTGTAAGTGTCGGGCTCCCTTGGGTCGCTTGCTATGAAACCCTTTGAGAGACATTTAAGTAAGTAGCAAGAGAATTGAGATTCTTGTCTGATGAAAAGCTAAAGAATGTGCTGAAGGCAGATTCGGTGTCTCAGAGGCTGTTGGGGCAGTGCCATTGGATCAGTGCTTTCCACATGGCCACACAGGGGCTGCACTGGGCAGTCCAAGCACAGCTGAGGTCTCCCCATTTCCTGTGGGTTAGCTGGAAGGAACCCTGGCATGGTGATGGGGGTTTTTCTCACCTCTTGCTGTTGGAGTGACAAAGCTCTCTGCCCAGCTGCACGTGCTGAGCACTTGCACTTCCATTTTTGTTTCAGACCTGGAGAAGCGCAAGAATCCCGTGTGCCACTTTGTGACTCCGCTGGATGGCTCCGTGGATGTGGATGAACATCGACGGCCGGAGGTGTGTAAAACCTGAGGAACATCCTAATGAGCTCTGGGCTTTTATAACAAGCTCTTCTGGTCTGCTAGGCATGAGAGCAGCATAGCAATTCTTTGCTCTGCTGTCTTTATTTTGAAGGAATCATTAATATAAAGCAGACTGAGGCCATTGTTATAAGTTTATCATGTTGAGGTGATCAGGGTGCAACTGGAAGGACGTTTGTTATCTACATAACGTAAGTTTATGTCCCAGTTTAGTGACACATAGAATCATAGAATCAGCCAGGTTGGAAAACACCTCTAAGATCATCAAATACAACCTCTCCCCAGCACTAACCCATGTCACTAAGGGCCTTGTCTACACAGTTTGTGAGCACTTCCAGGGACGGTGACTCCACCACTGCCCTGGGCAGCCTGTTCCAGTTCCAACCCTCTCAGTGAAGAACTGTTTCCTGATCCCCAGTCTGAATCTCCCCTGGGCAGGTATAGAAGTGGAGTTTGAATAGTTAAGATTTTGACAGTCTCTGCTCTTTTCTGGCTGGAGATTGCTGGAGTCGGTGGGAAATCATTGATGAATATTACATCTTGAGGATTGAATCTAAGTGAGCCTGTGAGAGTTTTCTGTATTTTATTCAATTGTTAGGGTGTGCTTTCAAGACAATGAGCAATTGTTTTATTTTTTTCTCTGTCAAGGTACCTTGACAAAAAGAGCAAATACAAATCTGTGCACTCTCATTTTTGTGGCCTTTAAACATAAGAGAAAACTAATGTGTGCCCTCTGGCTCTGTGCAGAAAACCAGTGAGGCCCTTGCTGGGGCAACCTGTGGCTTTATACTCATAACTCTAGAACAATTTATAACTCAGAGGAGTTCCAGATGAGTTTGTAAAACTGTCTCAGGCTTTTGAAAGAGCAGTGTTGATGTTTGTATTGGCAGATGACCCCCGAAGACAAGAAGGTTGTGTTAAGGCTCTCATTAGTCTGCTGTCCCCAGCTTACACACTGCTCTCTGTGATACATTAAACCCCCACACTGTTCTGATCCTTTTGTTGCTATTAACACATGGCCTGCAAAGTCACTCCTGAGCTGGACATCACATTTCTATTGCTTTGTGTCATTCTGAAGAGCTTTTGTGTACATGTGTGCATGTTCACGTGGCCTTGGGAAACTCTCTGCAGAACAGGGAATTGTATTTTGCTTTATACATTACACTTCAGGAAATTAATTTTGAAGTTAATTTGCTTTGTTTTGGTTTTTTGCCATGTCTTAGCTATTGGTTGTGGTTGAGCTGATGTGGGAGATGCTGACAGTGCAGTCAGACATCATCTCTTGTTATTTGATTGTGGGAAAGATAAAGTTAGTACTGTCAGATGTGCCTGTGATAACTGAACTCTGGGACAGTGTGGGCTGCTGATACATGAGCTCATACAGAATTAGCATGTTTCTTTTGCATCTTTTATGCCTGAATATTTGCTTGGAAATGTACTGACCATTCAGCCAGTCTGTGAGTCCGTGTAATTCCTGGTATGTGTTTGTGTTCTCAGGCCATTGCAACAGAAGGGAAGTACTGGAAACGAAGAATTGAAATAGTTATCAGGGAATACCACAAGTGGAGAACGTACTTCAAGAAAAGGGTCTGTTGTTTTACACAATGGAAATACCTTATTTGAACTTGATCAGTTTGTGGTTGCTTTTTGAGTTTCGATGTCACTTTTGCCAGCATGCAAGAATACTTAAACCAGCTGATAAGCTACTACAGGCATACTCACTGATTAGCCCCACTTAACTAAACATTACTGTGCAGGGACCCACTGTGCACGATTGGGACTTAAAAGTTTTGCAAAGAAAGGTCTGCTATTAACATCTACAAGGACCTGTTCTGACTTTAACACCTGCTTTGTTCTTCTTTTGCAGTTACAGAAACATAAAGATGAAGATCTTTCAAGTTTGGTCAGGGTAGGTAATACCTCTGATAAGTGACATCGTTTGTGCTGGTAGAAGCTGCAGTAAGTAACAGAGCTGTAACATGCAGTAGCTTGCATTGATTAAAATCTGAAGACAAGCATTTTGCTGTAGCCTTAATTAAGGTTGGAAGCCTTGGTGTTTCTGTGCTGTAGAGAGCTGTAAGCTTGTAACTTCATGCTGTAGGTTTGTAACTTCAATTGAACGGAGGAGGGGTTGAATGTAAAGTGCTCTGACAGAAGAGATAGCAATCAGTATTGGGTGTCCAGAAAGATCAGTCTCCTTGAGGGCTGGCACATTATTTCTTCTCATTACTGAATTGTAACTGGCATTAATGCCTAGTTTGTGTAACTGGAGCTGTGAAGATGTGTGTGCTACATATTGCAGCTCTTTCTGCTGCCCACAACATGGGCAGATAATGTGCCAGCATCCTAAGAAAGGGTGAAGTGTTTAAAGGAACGTTGATACCATCATTTAGTATGCCCCCTAAAGTCATCAAACCTACTTGGGGTGTATAAGTTGATGGTCAGAAGCACTGTTCTGATGTTGGGGGTGTTTTTTGGAGCTAAGCATAAGTCTGGATCCGCTCCAGTTCACAAAACTCTCAGCTCTTTTGACTGTGAGCTCCAGTGCACCATCATGGTCTGTTGGTGTAGTTACTGCATGTTTGCTCAGCCACAAGAGCCTGACTGTGCTTTTAGTTTGCAGCAAATGGAAGGCAATGCAATTTGGCTTAGCCGGTATCGAAGGACAGGTAAACCGATGTATTTTGCATGCGCTGAAAGTGCCCACAAGAATCTGAGCATACCTTGTGCAAAGGCAGTTTGCAGTCAGATTCACTTCAAGATAGATGTTGTTTGCTTTGAGTTTTTGCTGTGTGTGTTACTTTAAAATCTTTATTCAATCCAAGGGATTGTTAAATTTAAGGTACAAAAATGCACGTATATTCAATGAAACTACAAAGTGTTGATGAGACTGTTTTGTCTTGCGTCCTTCTACTCAACATCTGGTCTGGGGGCAAAAACCTTTCCTAGAGTGTAGGGGTACTCTACTGAAGCTTTCTGTTGAGGCCCAAACCAGTGAGCTGAAGTTGTTGATGTATTAGAAGTACTACTGGTGTCTTCCAGTCCCTTTGTATGGCTCGTAAAGGAGAGTTTCTTTCTCTAATGATGTGAAAAATTAAGGTGACTTTTATGTAGCAGACCAGACTGCTTTAGCGTTGTATGATTTTCCTTCCCTTCCTTTGGCAGGATGATGATGTGGTTCTCTGGCAAAAAAGAAGGTACGGCAGAGAAACCCCTGTCCCTATGGAGGAAGGCAGCCTCTTGGATGCAGATATGCTCATGTCCGAGTTCACCGACACACTGTTCTCCACACTGTCTTCACATCAGCTGGTTTCCTGGCCAAATTCCAGGGACATAGGTATGTGTTGGCTGTTAGCTGCGTTGCAGTGGGAACACTAGAAGTCTGGTTTGTTGCTTTGCTGCTCTTCTGGTCTTGTCTAGGAGTTTTATCTATTTTTACTGATACAGATAAAAATAGGTCAGAGAATGCAGCGTCTTCATGCATGATGGAATTTCAGTTATTCATCCAAATTTATTTTCTATCTTAGCTTCTTACATGCTGCTCCTGGCAATGTTGCTCTGAATAAACCTATAATAAGCAGTATTTACCTTTGTCAGGGGTGAAGGCTTTGTTATTTATTTCAACGTATGTGTGTGTGTATTTAAGGGAGTGCCTATGCATTTTTCTTCAGAAACATCCCTTAGAACAAGTGCAAATCACATCCGTAAAACCAGTCCCAAGAGCCTATACAGCTCTGGTGAATGCTCTGTATCTGATAGCTGTGACTATGATGGGACAGCAGGTGTCCACTACACATCATCCTTGCTGCATGGATGTCTAAGCAACTCCAGAGCAACATGGAGTATATATGCAGTTTCCTCTGCTCCCATGGGACTCCAGCTGTAGTATTGTATTCAACTCTTGGGGCTCCCAACATAGGAGGGATCTGGAGCTGCTGGAGTGAGTCTAGAGGAGGCCATAGAGATGTTGCAAGGGCTGGAGCAGCTCTACTCTAGAGCCAGGCTGAGAAAACTGGGCTGGTTGAGCTTGGAGAAGGCTCCAGGGAGACCTTAGAGCAGCTTCAGTACCTAAAGGGGCTACAAGAAACGTGAAGAGGGGCTTTGGACAAGGGCCTGTAGGGACAGGCCAAGGGGAATGGCTTTAACCTGGCAGAGGGGAGACTGAGATGAGCTCTTAGGCAGAAGCTCTTTGCTGTGAGGGTGCTGAGGCGCTGGCACAGGGTGCCCAGAGAAGCTGTGGCTGCCCCATCCCTGGCAGTGCTCAAGGCCAGGTTGGACACAGGGGCTTGGAGCAAGCTGCTTTAGTGGAAGGTGTCCCTGCCTATGGCAGGGGCTTGGAACTGGATGAGTTTTAATGTCCCTTCCAACCCAGGCCACTCTGTGGCATGATATGAAGTGTACTAGAGACAAGGTTAAGTGTATGATAGTTTAGTTTTAAAATCCTCTTCTAGGGCCTGTGGTGGTTTAGGTTGTGCTTTCTAGCAAGTTTGTATTGTGCAGCAGGGGCAGGACAAGAGGTCTGGGAGCAGGAGGTATCCAAAATTGGCAATCTCCAGTTGTTAGAGCCTTCAGGTGTCACCTCTTCCATTTTCCCAGTTGAAAGTTTCATTTCCCAGTGGGTTTGATTTCAGAGCTGTGCTGCAGTTGTGAAGAAAAGCAGAGCTCGGTTCATTTCAGCAGCAGTTTTCCTGGAAGCACCCTGGCCAAGCCTGGCTGTGGAGTGCGGGGTGGTGTAGCCAACTGCTGTATTCCTACTGCTGTTACTGTGTGAGTGATGCGACGCTAATCTAATCTGTCTCCTGAATTTTCAGCACACTTAGGAAATGCTGACATGATTCAACCAGGGCTTATACCTCTCCAGCCAAATTTTGATTTTATGGATACTTTTGAGCCTTTTCAGGGTAAGAATCATATATATATATATATATTTTTATATATAAATTTTTATATATATATCTCAACTGATTTCTTTAAAAATGCAGTGAGTTGTGAACTAGTTTTTAACATTTAACACTTCTTAGTGATGAAGTAATTTAACACTTCGTTTGCCTTGGAGTGTTTTCTGGTACTTTAAGAATTCTATATGATGTTAAGCTACTGCTGCATACCTTGAGTATGAAAAACAGAAAATTAATGAGTGACGTTTTGTATTTCAGATTTATTCACACCCAGTCGTTCCAATAATTATTTCCCTTCTGCATCTGCTGTCAGCTCAGCTACCACAGACAGCAGCAACCATTCTTCCCAGGTAAGAGAGTTCTCAGTGTTCAAAGCAGCCTTGTTTCAGACACGTATTCAGACACAGAAGATTCTCAGACAGGAGCTATGTCCTTCTCAGAAGGAGCTCAGACAAGAGTTTCATGTATGAATCTGTGCTATTTCTCTTTCCTGTCAGTCTCCTGTCCTGCCGTCGGGTTCATTGCCCAACACACTTCCAGCAGAGAACATCAGTGATGGACTCATTACTTCCTCAGTACCTGCTCCTGTCATTCCTGATGTTGGCACTGACCAGTGTTTGAACATTAAAAGTGAGGGATCTTTCATCCAGCCAGCAGACTACACTCCTGACTCGTCTCTCAGTGGGCCACAGACTTTTATGCCAGTGTTTCAGACTCCTCTGCCACTGCTTCAACCTGCAGCACAGCAGCACCAGTCCCCGTTGCCTGCAGTGCCTCTGAATTCCAGCTTAAGCTCTCCACCAACTCCCTTTGCTGCACCAGAAACCCAGAAGTTTGGCCTCTCTGAGTCTACAGTTATCACCCACACAGCTTCTGCAACACTGACCCACAATGCCCCTGCCACCACCTTCAGCCAGAGCCAGAACCTTGTCCTGGCCACGCAACAGCCGGGTGCAGGAGTGCCTTGTAACATGGCTTTCCAGACTACTGTCCTGCAGGGGCAGCCCTGGCCCCAGCTGCAGTCCCAACTGACATTTGCACTCCTCAAAGCTGTTCCTCTGGCCAGTGCTGGGACAAGGCCCAAACAGTCAAAAAAAATAGTGCCTGCTCCGAAGCCTGAAAATGTGTCCTTATTAAAGAATGCCTTCATCACCCCAGGTGAGAAGCTCTGGTGAGGTGATGTTTCTCTTTGCCAAGTGGGACTTGCAGGAGGGAGAGACCTTCTTGTTTGTCTTGGTTTACATAATAAGTAAAAATACAGCTTCCTGAGGGTGTCCAGGGAACCCCTGAACCCACTGGTGTGGTGTGTGGCTACACTGTTCAATGGGATGCTGTGGATTTGAAAGGAGCAGTTTGGTTGTGAGTGTGAAAAATTGACCTGGAAAAGGGGGTTTCTCCTTGTAAAACTTTGTGCTGAGCTGTACAGATGCATCAGCACATGGGATGACTAGAGCTCTGTGCTCCTGCCCCATAGAAACCTTGGTTTTGATGTTTAATGCTGTTCTGATTAACTCTGCCCCTTGGAGCATTCAGCCACAGTAGTGTTGGAGATGGGAGGAAGAGGTAGGGGTGGAGAATGACAGATCTGTCCCTGTCATTGACTCATCTGATTGCCCTGGACAAGTTCCTGTGCCTGCTGTGCATCATCTCACTCTGTAATGCCAGGTACCAGGGCACATCCTTTGGTAATGCTTTGGATGTATTCTGATGTTGATCTTAGGTGTGCCTGACACTTCTTTGAACCAAGTACAGCATTAACAAGGGAGCAGCTATTGAAATAGAGCACAGCATTGGTCCAGATGAAAGCATAGGTGTGCGCCTCTCATCTACCATTAGTACTCCCTAGCAGAACTGGGGTGATGAGAATCAGCCCTTCCAGTGGGGACGGATTCAAGACAGGTAGGGTGAGCTGGAGATCTTTGTCTCAAGCCATCTATGGGTTTGAGAAGCTGTCAGAAGCACATGATTTTCAGAATGTGAGTGCCAAACTGATACGTGGGACCTGCTCATTGGGTGTGATTTAGAGCCATCAGCACTGCACAAAGCTAAGAATAGCAAATATCAACAGAGGGAGTTGCTTGGTGGTTCTTGTGGGAAAGCTCAGGCTAGAGCAGAACAGGCAGTACACTTATGCTTGGGGTTATTGCATAGTGGTTTTAGACTTGTGCTGGCTGGGGGCCAAATGACTTCAGCCACTTGAAATGTGCAACAATAATGCAAGAAAAGCTCTGCCTGAAGCAGTGTTGCTAAACAGGGTTCACTAAGGGGTAGCTGTGTCTGCCAGGGCCTGGCAATATGATTATCCACCAGAAAAAACCCAGCATCCAAAACAAACAAACAGCCCCCCCAAAAAGACATTGTTCAGGAGCAGAACAGACCCACGGATCTAATTCTAGCATCTCCACTGGGCTGGTCCATGATTAATAGTACTGGGGTGTTAAAGGCAGTGTTTCTGCCTTCAGTACATTATAAAGCAAGAGTCCCTGTACCTTCAGCAGTCAAGACCTGCATTTCTCCTAGCAAAGCATTGCAGGCAACTCTCATTTAAAGAAAGCCTTTGCTCCTGGCCTCCTTAGTGCTTCCTGGGTTGTTCTTTTTGCAGGGCTTCATCAGATACTTCTAGGCCAACACAACAAATGGCTTTGTTTCTCATCTAGATCTAAGATTGTTGCTGTTACTCATTCCTGGTAGGTGCACGTGTTCAGGGATCACAGTGCTCCCAAAGTACTGGGACACCAAGCTCAGAGGTCTAATCTAAGGTTTTATCTAGAGGTTTATTTTTGGAAATAGAATATTCAGTACATGTAGTCAAGGCATTTACACCTGTCATTTGTGTTCAGGACAAACAAATCATCTCAAGACTACAAAGCAGATTGTATTATAACCTGGCTCATTCAAAAGGGGTGTGTTACATTTATTGCCCTGTGATACAAGGACTCAAAAATCTGCATGAGTTGTCTCATCAGGTGCAAGACTTCACATGGGAAAGAGCTCCGCTCTCACCACTTCAGGATGAGCATTGTGGGTTTGAGGGGAAAGTCCACAAACGATGCATGTGTAGGACAGAAACATGAAAAGTGTAAAGGGACATTTAAATATGTACTGATTGTTACAGTTACCCCAACGGGGAAGTCAGAAATGCCAAGTTTGTGTAGCAGCATTAATGCACTGGTAGGAGCAGCCTCTTGAGCTCAATAGAGATGTCGTAAGTCCAGCTGAAGAGTAGCGAACAGTGGAAGGGTTGTGATTCCAGCATTGTATGTGGGGATGCTCAGGCAAAGAATGAACTCCCTGTAGCCCAGTGACAGTGCTCTGCCAGATGTACCCACGCGAGGGCTGACACAAGGTTTGTGCTGTCCACAGGCCTTTGTAAGAAAGGCTATACAGTTGATTCAAAACACAGTTGTTGGTCCCAGGGACAGTAGGGGAGAGGACATTAGAGATCCTGCCCTGTTGTTCTGTTCTGCTGTATGTGTCCCTTCACTATCCTGATGCTGAACTGCAGAGGGGTAGGTTTGCAGTGCCTGAGCTGTTGTGACACTTTTCATTCATTGTGACTTTATTAGTACAAAGGAGAGCTGAAGCCAACACAGGCTATGAATGAAGTGAAGCACGTTTGGTTTAGCTTTCTCAAAAAGCATACAGAAGCTGTGTCTTTGCATGATTCTTCCCTCAGTAGCAATGCAGGATGGTTAGTCATGTTCTCTCTGAAGTCAAGACAAGACCAACATCAGCATTAGTGCCATGGTAATAATTGCACATCTGCATTGGTTAAATAGAGACCTTCACAGATTTCTATTAGACTCAAATACTATAGTAGTGAAAAAAGTTCAGAGCAAGGATCCTGATTCCTGTTGTGGGGGCAAGCTCCTGTACAGACTGGGTTTGCAAATTCTGTGTAACTTTCTTTGTGGAGACAGTTGCTGCTATTCACGGTTATCTCTAGCTGTGTAACACTGCAGAACTGCTGGTCCTTCAGCCTGTTTGCTGGAATTTTGGTGCTGATTCCCAGTCACATTTGGTTGTCTTGTGCTTGTGTGTCATGTAAAGCAACTGTAAAACCAGATAGTGAAAGAAGCTAGCAGAGAAAGGAACAGAATTTAATATGTATATATACACAAGGAAGCATGAAGTATTGGATATGCATCCTTCAGTTGGTTTCTGTCATTGACCCTTTCTGGGTCAGCAAGCGTGAGATCCAAGAAGTGATGAGAGGTGAAGATGATCTCGCTGCTGCCAAACCCAACTCTGATGGAGTGGAGACACTTTGCACCTCCCTGATTTACTGCCTACCTCTGTAAATTCACCTTGAAAAAGGACATTAGAAGCCTCAGAAATAACTGGTGTTCTGTAAAGAGTCCTTTGTACTAGATTAATGGGATTGAGATTATCAGAAACAGTGCCAAATAGGTGCCCACTGATCCATTCCCCTGTTCCATGACAAGTTATTTCACACAAAATAATCTCCAGTTTTTTGATTTTTCTGTATTTTTTTGTCTCATTAACTATTCTGACTTAATTGTGTTCTTCAGCTGCCTTTCAAGGACAGTCCAGAGCTGTGATTGTAACTCCAGCACCTTTAAAAAGAGAGGGGATTTTGACGCCAGCCACGTCTCAGTCTAATGTTGCAATTGCACCAGCTGGAATTGTCAGAGTAAGGAGAAGAAAAAACCTATATATTTATTCTCTAGGCCTGTTACTTGCAAGTAGTTAGAGCCATAACGTGCTCAGGAGGGTAACTAGTCCACTAAATCTCACCTTTTATCTGCATTTATGTGAGATTTATGTGCATATGTGTTTGTGCATTCAGTATTATGTTTGCTTATTTTTAATTTAGCTACTTTATGGGCCTGGAAGCACTGTGTAGTCTTCAGAGACTCTGTCTCACACAACAGTAAGATTACAAAGAGGCATGTATACACAGTACTATGAATGGGGATGGCTTGTGCATTTTCTTTCCTGTGCAGAAGCCAGAGGAACCCAGGATGCTCACTTTTCCATTTACACACTGGAAAGCATGCCTGGAGTTATGAGTGGGTTTCCTAATATGTTGAATGCAGGAAGATGGAAGTCGATTTTAGTATTTTATGTTGTGTTGTAATGCTGCTTAAAGTTATGAAAGGATACTGGTCTCCTGCCAGAAGTCTGACCTCAGTGCCTGCCAATTCCTTATGTATTAGCTCTTGTTTCATGTCATCAGATTATTAATCATGTATTAATTTGCTATTTTTAGTGAAAGGCAAGGTAACAAATCTCTCTTTCTCTCTCCCCCTCCTTCTTCTTTCTCTCATCTCTTCTCCTGCTCTGCCCCCACCCTTCCCCTTCCTGCTCTCTTGTTCTTTCTCTGTTTTCCTCTGTGCTATTTCTATGCTGTTCCCAGGCTCCCGGGGTGACGGAGTTCCGTAGTAACATTCTGGTTGGTCCAGCACAGCGAGCACCAAGTAGTCAACAAACCCAGTCCACAGTCTCACATCTCTTCTCTCCTAGTGTAGTCCAGGATGTGTTGGTGAAAGGAGAGCAAATCCCTTCCCACAGTAGCAGTTCACAAGTTCCCTCTCCTACACCTAGTAAGTTAGAAAGCTGTAAGCGTTCCCTCCCCTACACATGTGTGTTTCCACTGAGTAGGCAGGGTGTAAATGGGCCTTGTACCATAGCTATAACTTTGGAGGATCTGAGATATAATCCTTGTTAACAGTAGGTAAGTGCAAAGACTCCTGCATGCCTGTTGGTAGAGTGGTGTCTGGGCTGGTTTTAGAAACATATGCTGGTTTTGCTGGTAAAGGGCTTGTAAGTGTTACCATCATGTCTCAGGCCCTCAAATAGAGAAGTCTAGCAGGATGATGGAATTGCAGCCTTTGCATTCAACATGCCTTTGCTGAAACGTGTGTGTGAAGGGAGTATTACACACCACTACTGAGATGTGTTATCCTTGTGCCATGAAGTACTAAACTTTCCCAGCAATCCTGACATTTTCTAGCATGTGGTTGCTGCATCAGTGAGTATAATTTTGTTACCAACTGCATTCCAGTTCAATTCTGAATAGAAACTTCTCAACAGTTCCATTTGCTACAGAAAGTTGTTTGTGAATGTAACTTGTCTTTCTTCCCTTCTGAAGATCGAGACTGCCAGAATTCAGGCCAAGCTTCCCCCTGCACCTCTGAGCAGAGCCCCAGTCCACAGTCTCCCCAGAACAGCTGCTCAGGAAAACCTGCCACTGACCCTAATATGGCTGCGTTTAAGGTGCGTGTCTTCTCCTTTGAGGTGCTTTTCTTTGCCTTTGTAGCTACTTTTTTGCCCTGAAGTCTGGACTAGAGAGTAAATTGTGCTTCAGGAACAGCAAAGTGTTCGTGCCTTAGGCGTAGGTTGTGTTGCATCCATACTGTTCTGTTTAATTTGAAATGTCAGACTTCAGTGATCTACTGTCCTCCTCAGGGATGTGTCACCAGAGGGCCCGGGCTTAAATGTACCTCTGCAGGTCCTTATGACAGCAGTTCCTGCTGTGGCTCACAGAAGTGTTATGACAGGTCTCGGTTTACTTGGTCAGAAGCTTCAGGCTTAGTTTTCTAAACCATGGCTTTTTGCCATAGTTCTGTTGGGGCTGTTCAGTCTGCAGGGCTCTGGCCATTGTTGGAGGGGGAGTTCTTGACCTGCTAAGTTACTTACATGTCTCCAGTGATGCTGTGCTGCTCCGCAGAGAAGCACCTCCACAGACTCTGCAAGTTACAGCTGTAAAACCCTTTGAGACTTAGTGGGGTAAGAATTCTGCAGTCTAGAGGTAGCATCTGAAAGCTGGCTGTACCTCACACGTGACTGGACCTTGTCATAACACTTTCTGTGATGGCAGGAGAAACTTACCACAAAAAATAACCAATGCAGGACAATCAGCTGTAACCCTCTCATCCCTTCTCTTGTGAAAGGGAGTGTTACTTAACCATTTTGCAAGGGCCAAGCCCTTTTTGGCTTCTCTATATAGCCTATGAGTTGCTGTCAGCTTGATCTACTCCCAGGGCAGAAAGGTAAGTTTAAACACTTGGACTCAGCTCTAGTTCTGTTGCAGAGAACTGCCCCTTGCTGAGCATACTGCAACTTACTGATAAAAGTTTGCAGTTACTTGCTTGGCATAAATTGTCAGTATCTCAGCCTATATAATCAGCCTGATCATCAGCATTATCGGTAGTTGCAGCCTGTTCTTGCTGCTAGAGAGCAAGTTAGCAAAGGAGCAAATTACTAGGTCTCGCCGAGGATGGGAGAGTGGCCACTAGATGGAGGAGTGTTCTTAAAAGTAAGGACTCTGCAACGAGATGGGCATTACAACCATTTAAACTGACCTGCTTAGACAGGAATTGCTTTGGATGTGTACTGTTACTGACTTTGGTGGGACAAGGAAGAAAACAGCAATGCGTGCCAGTCTCCAGATATATGTTCTTTTGCTCTTCTGCGTTCCTAGTGAAATTAAACAATTCTGTATTGCTGGGTAACTTTTTTTCAGTTTGGCAAAGCACAGAGGGCACTGGAAATCTCAGTTCTGCTCCTGAACCTGCATTTTCTGTGGTTTTGGTCAGCCACTTTACTGCTCTATTACATTATTTTCCTCCAATATAAAATGGGGTGATGGTGGGCTACTGCCAGGAAGTCTAGCTCTGCCAAAAATGCATTCTCAAAGTGCTTTGGTGGAAGCAATGTCTAAGTTTTTAATGCTACAAATGAAAGCGTTAATTCCTGACAAAGCCTTTATCTTTAGGGTAGGCCAGAGTTGTGGATTCTTATTTTCTTTTTCATTTTTGTCAGACTGCCTGTTATGTATGAGGAATAAATGATATGGACTGTTTTAAACTTACAGATTTCAACAAGGTCCTAACCAATTGCATGCCTCCAAAAGTTTGGAGGAGTTGGAGTTTGACTTCAGAAAATGAAATTGTTCAGCAGTCCCAGGAGTTTTTACTTCAGAAAGAAAACCTGCAGGGTTTGGAATTGGATTTAATGCACTGGATGCTTGTTATAACTTAAATTGCTTAAAATAACTTCAATATTTAAGTTATTTAATAAATAACAAATCACTGTTTGCAAATGTGGCTTTGGGAAGACTGAATGCCACAATTCAACAGAAATCACACTGTGAATTTGAATAGCTCAAATAGTCATAGCAGTAGAACGTTAAAGGAGAACAGCATAGGCTGAGCTGATTTTATTCACGCAGAATCGAAGAATGAAGCACATTTCGGAACAAAAACGAAGGTTTAATATCAAGATTGGTTTCAGTACTCTCAACAGCTTGGTGTCAACCAACTCCAAGTCGGTAAGTAACTTTTGGCACTTACATATGAGATATAAGCAAGAGCCATTCTAAAAAGATTTAATAGTAAATTTAATCTCT
Organism: Pezoporus wallicus; assembly: GCF_028554395.1. NCBI lineage: Eukaryota > Metazoa > Chordata > Aves > Psittaciformes > Psittacidae > Pezoporus > Pezoporus wallicus. The sequence goes on from NW_026640928.1 coordinate 151,932, forward strand.
TCACTGTCAACTGAGAATGCCAGTCATTGAAGATACTCAAACTGAGGGACTTGCAAAGGGAAGGGTGATAAATCCATGTCTTGCAGTCAAAAGAGTGTGTGAAAATGCTTCATCTTTTAAACATTGTTCTTCTGATGCAGCTTCAGATGTTGAACACGTCTTGTCTAATGAGATGCTGCAGCTTTAAAGCCAACAGGGAAAGAAAAGAAATTGATCCTTGCAATCCTTGCTCTTGGGACCCCAGTAGTGAAGGGGTTTTTTGTCATGTTTGCAGCATAAGATGACTTTCCATTTTCTGTTAGGTCAACTTTCTTCCGACATATTGGCTTTTTTTACCTTTGCTGGATGAGTTCTGGTCCCCATAGCTGGACTTAAAAAGCTCTGTTCTAGCCGGTACTGTAAGCTTATTCTGCCTGAACCATGAGCCAGCCAGAAGGCAGGTAGATGCTGCTGATATGATGCTGGGCCTGGCTTAATATACCTCGACATTTGGCCTGAGGTAGTGTAATACCCACCTATGAGCACAACTCACTAGCTTAGGCTTCATGCCATGCTAACCATAGCTGAGAGCACAGCAGAGCAACCTCGTGCACCTGTAAATGCTGTTGAAGTATGTCAGTGAGCCAAAGGAAGAACAAAAAGGTTCAGTGAAGTTTTTGAACTTCATACACCAGTGAGATCCTTGCCTGCCTGGAGCAGTCAGGAGCCTGACCAGTTCAGATGACTTTGAAAATCCCTCTGGGTCACTTTACACCTGCCTTGAAGCATTTGTCTCTATGCCCACAGCCTTACAAATACTTTCAGGGCTGTTTTTTGACCCCATTACCCATGAGTAGCTTTACAGAGAGAAAAATACCCAACTGACTTTTCACTGTCATATGACTTCATCCAAATTAAGACCCTTTTGTGGCTATACCAGATAGGTCACTAAAGTGCAATCAAAATAACTGAAACACAGACTTGTCTGCATAACAAATATCCTTTAAATGCCAGTGCCTCTTGAAAGATGGATAATATGAAAGCAGCATGTTGATTTGTTCACATAATTGTTACGGTTTTGTATATTTAGGCTGTAAGTTGTCAGAATTTGGCTTCCTGATTGGAAAATTAATGACTTTTGGAAAGCCAGCTTTACTGATTATTTTACTGATTATAAAAATGTCTGATTATTTTATTTCTCAAGTACAGATACTTAATTTGTTCCTCCAAACTAAGTGGTATTTTTAAAAGAATCTGTGATATTGTTTCTGTCTCCTTTGGTGATAGCTAAACTGTGTTGCCTTCTGTTAGTAACTTCTGGTTTCCCAAACGAAATAATCTATATTGTCAACTTGAAACAACACTTCTAACAGGGCAATGAATCTATCAGCAGTTGTAGCACATCCTCCAGTACTTAAGTGAGAATTGCAAATGTTTTCAAGAGGCTAGGTAATGAAATGAAACAAATAAGTAAATGACTTCTTCCAACAAAGTAGCAAAACTGTAATTTGTGGAAGAAAACAACCACTGCAACCACATTTCTCTGTACTAGTGTGCAGACAGGAGTCAGAGAAATGAAGTTTAGTATTACCTAAAGTGTTCTGCTCTGCCTGTGTCCTTTTGCACACAGTGAAGGAAACTTTAAGATGCTGAAGTGCTTTTCGGGGTGTTACAGCAGGTTAGGGGCAAACTCTTCACCTGTCTAGCTTTGTTCCAGAAAGTGAGCTCTATGTTTGTGTTTGGTCTAGATCAGCCATGCAATCATGCTCCAGAAAACAGTAGAATATATCGCTAAACTACAGCAGGAAAGAACACAGATGCAAGAGGAAACCAGGCGCCTTCGGGAAGAAATCGAGGAGCTAAACGCTGCCATCATGTGAGATTTGGGGAGCTTTCTGTAATGAAGCAGAGCAGCTTGAATGTTGCTTTGGCTAACAACAGGGAATGTTTGCCTCAGATGTCATGCCAAATGGCAGATGGGTATTGAGCAGAAGTAGGGTTGCTACCAACTGCCAAGCAAAAAGCATAGTTGCTGTGGGATGGGCATTGGTAGCAAACCATGTGGATTTCCAGCAAGCTCTGAGAAGGGATGCCCAGCAGTGGCAGCATTAGAAAAGACACATCAGGTCAGTTAGAACACTTCTGGGAAGAAGTCAGTGACATGTTTTTATAAAGCTGTGCTCACTGGGTGATCAAACACTCTTCATGATGGCTTTGCTGCAGTTCTCCTTCCAAATGCAGTCAGTTTTCATAGGAGAATAAGACTGAATACATAAGACACAGGATTTGGAATCAAGAAGCTTGACCCTGGCTGCACATAACTCTTGATAAGTCGCTTCACCTTCCTGGTGCCTCAGTTTCCTCTGTGGGTTTAAGATAGTTCTGTGCTATTGCAAAGCATGTTGAGAACCCCGGTGGTTTTTCTTCCATCTACAGCAGTGTTAGGCTTAGGCATTACGTTAGACTTATCAGCAAATCACAACCTTGGGATTTTTCTGTTAAAGTATGATGATGTCTGATTTTATTTCAAATTGATCTGTTTCTGAAGAATCTCTGTAACATTTTCAGCTGTAACATTGCTCAGGAGTAACCCTGTAAGTTTTTCTTTTGACTCCTAATGTGCCTTTTTCTAATTGGATGCCAAAAACTTCTTTGTCCTATGTTACACTTTGTTTTCAGCTTTGTTGCTTGTAATGAGAAGTGTGTAGAAGCTTGAGAAATCGCTTTGCTGTATGAATATAGACAAAGTTGATGGGAAAACAGTATGTATTCCTGGCTATAACAGTCACATTCTGGAGGGGGTCATGCACTGGGAAGCCACCTTGGTCAGGGATACTGGGGATACACACTTTTCTCTTGCTATGATTTAGTCTGGAAGTGTCCTTTCTGGTGGGGATTCTGACCTCAGAACATCTTCTTTGCAGTTCTTGTCAACAGCAGCTCCCTGCTACCGGGGCTCCCGTAACACGGCAAAGGTTTGACCACATGAGGAGGATGTTTGATGAGTATGTGAGAAGCAGGACCCTGCAGAACTGGAAGTTTTGGATTGTATCCTTTTTATATCAACCTGCTGATCTTGAGGTTTGGTACTAATAGAGCCAAGAACTCTGGATTTTCATGCTTCAAGCAAAGTTACTTCAATTACATCTGCCCTCAGTTTTCATTCACACCTGTATGTGGATGTGAATCTCTGCCTTATTGACTGTCATGAGGCAGAACTTGTTCATTTTAAAGCATGGGAGGTAACTTGAAAGTAAAATGCAGCACGAAGGCAGGGTTTTCTTGGTGGGTTATTATAGTGCAAGCGATGTTGGACTGCTGCTGTAACTGTAGTTCTTGTCTCATGGAAGAACTGAACAGAGAATAACAAAGATTTTGGAGAAAAAGCTATTACAAACAATTACTGAAGCTGTTGCAATGGCGGTTGTAAAAACTTGCACGTTCCCTTCTCCCTCCCCCTCTTTTTGATTTTCTTTCAGTTTTTTGTTTGCCTTTTGTTACAACAGGGAATCAACTTAGTTTCTCTTTGCTTCTGGAGTGCTGCTGGCAGCTGTGCTTGTAGGCAGATGATAATATAGGAGGTTGAAAGATACAAACTGAGTGAAACAAGATTAGTCTGTGCTCTACAGACTGAACCAGTTTGGATCAAACATTATTCACTTGGATCAGTTCAGGGCAATTAGTAATTAGCAATGATCATTAGTGCTAACCTTCCCTTTTCCCTTTAAACTTCATTTCTTCATGTAGCTATTTGCACTTCAGATTTTCTATCTCTGCTCTGTGCTGATTATTTCTAACTCCCTGGATAACATGAGTACTTCTGTGCATGCTTGTGCATACATGAAGTACAGCATTTTTCATTCTTTCATATATGAAAATGCTTTCTTTGGTGTTCCCTGGTTTATGTTGGCCCTAGAAAGATACTTCTCTTTTTAGCATTGCTTTAGGAAAGATTTCTTAGCAAGCTCTCAGGCAAACTCTGATAACTTAAGACTGGTGCAGCTGTTGAACCTCTGGATTCTACAGCACGATTAATTCTATAACAATTCCAACTAAATTACAAACCCAGAGGTTTTTAAATAACCAGTTTGATCGATGTACTAAAGACAATCCTGCACATGTTTGCTGATGGGATGGTGTGTTCGTTTTATGCTGCTCTAAGATGCTAATTACCTCTGGAATTTGGAAGTAAGACACTTCTGGAAAGTGGCAGAGGTTTTCAGGGATGAAGATGCAGTTCTGGGTAGCTGCTTTTTGTCATATTTGGGCAAAGACAAAGGCGTTTGTGGTTGGTGAAAGAAGAAGTTGATAGGCAATGCAATGTTCCCAAACTTCACTTTACAAGTCAGGATGGAACTGTGACCCAACAGTCGTTCAGACAGCTGGATTGAATCCTAAGTGCATAGCAGTAAAAACTGGCAAGGTCCAGGGGTGAGTGTTAATAATAAAAAAGCTCCTCCTTGTGGAATGACTGTAAAAGAGAGAAGAGCAGTTTCATTACAAATATGAAAATGCCATAGTTTCTGTTGCATATAAGAGGGAAATGAGTAATCTGATTTCTCTTGGGCAACCAGAGATAACCCAAGAATAGAATACTCTTGAATATTAGAATATCCATTGAGTAATACCCATGTTGTTCTTCCAGTCACTGTCAAAGTGTATAAGGGCATGTAAATCCCCTCAAGTGTTATTAGACCTATCTTGATTGTCAGCCCCAGTGAGATAGGGATGCATGACAATGCTGAGATTGATTTGGACCATATTCTTACTTGCTGCTGACATCCAGAGTAACATGATAAAACCACAGATTCTGAGCCTTCACATGAGTTTTATCATCCAGCCAGCTTCTGAAATAAATATACCTTGAATCTCCTTGCTGAATTATTGTGGTAGAAGAAGCTGGTTTGAGTTCAGATATTCCAGGAAATCCCCTCTGAATGCCTTGGAGCTGGGGCAGCTGAGGCTTGTAGTGGTGCTCTGTACGTCCTAATACATTACAGGCTAAAAATCCTCTCTGCTCCTTTTCTGCCAGGAAGGTTATTGCCAATTCCAGCCCATCCTTCCAAGCTGTGACAACAGAGAGCCAAAATGAAAGCCTGACAGTCCTTAGCTTGCTACTGTTCTGGTCCATATTGAACTGAGGGTCATTTTTTTCCTTTGTCTTAATGTTAAAGATGTAAAACAGACTCTTTGAAATGTTGCAATGCCTCTAGTGGTTGCAGTCTGTTTAGAAGTCCATTGTTTTCCCTGCAGAAAACAGGGGAAGGCTATAGTAGCCTTTCCCATAGAATGTTTTGAACTCCTCCTTGTTGTCTCCCTTAACATTTGATGATTTGCAGTTCAGCATTATTATTAAGCCATTGTTTGAGTCCTTCAATGGGATGGTTTCCTCTACAAGCTTTAAGGATCTGAATCAAACTGCAGTGGCTTGGGTGGATCAGCACTGTTCTCTCCCTGTTCTGAGGCCAAGTAAGTAAGGTTCTCTCCAGCAGTTATTCCAGATCACTGAAAGCGAGCCCATGTAGAACGCTATTTCTTGAAAGCCAGGGGATGACAAAGAAATCACATGATGCTAAATATGACTTCCAGTTCCTTTCTCCTATCTCAGTGGAAAAATACGAACCTCTGTGAAGACACTCGGTTGCATGATTAACACTAAACAGAAAAAAAACCAAACAACAAATACAGATACCAGAATTTAAACAGTCTCGAGCTGCATTTAAATTTCAGATGCTTCAGTCTAGTTAGAGTGAGGCCAGCATGATTTACCTCATTCTGAAGGAAGACTGGAGATTCATATTTAGCTTTGGAATGACCTTCTGTCTGGGCATGATAGCTTGGTCCTTTCCCTCTTGCATTTCAGCAAGTATTTACATTTACAGTTTTAATTCCCAAATGGTGTCCTCTTTTGTAGAAGGAATAGTTTACAACCCAGCAGTGGGTTGTTTAAAGCACTACATCTGCACAGTTCTTACACATCTGTTTATTGCCGTCGTTGTGTGTGGAGGTGTGCATGTTTTGCAGAGGTATTTCCACATCTGTGTCTAACAGCCTTACGGTACCTGCACACTGTCCTGTGTGGATCTGTTTGCAGTCACACTAACAGCTTTTCTTGACGCTTTTCTGACTTTTTTTTTTTACAGTGGTGCTGAACACCCTCCGGCATCTGAGTACAACCACCTCAGTTCTGTCGGACCCATCGCGCCTGCCAGAGCAAGCTGCTGAGGCAGTTAACAAGATGAACAAAACAGCTGGTGAAACCTAACAGCCAAAGGCAATGAGTTGCTTATACAAGGGGTGGGGAACCTGCCAGTCCAGCAGCCTGGTGAGGCTCCTTTCAGTTGATGCACTTTAGAAAGAATTATCTCCATCACACGAGACGTTGTTCAGGGCATCTGGCTCTGCCTTCAGAATATGTGGAACTCTGAGGCAACGTTGTCATAACGTTTTGATTCTTCTTCAGTGCTGTGCTGTACTCCGTTAAGTAAGAAAACACCAAGCTCAGGTAAATTTAGCAGGTTTGAGTCCTGCAGGCAGCAATATATCTCCATCAATGCAGCATGCATCTATATGCAACAAACACACTTCTATGAAAAAGCTTTGAGTACCAACTTCTTTGAAGTGTCAATCTTGTACACCAAGGGATGTTCTCCTGAAGGAGAAATACACTTCCAATTTCATCAAACAAAATGTGCTTTTTATTTTGTTTTCTGGTATTCAGTTCCATTTGTTTTACTTGAATAGTGAGAGTTGTTAAACAGGATCATCTTTAAAACCAAAGGAGAAGAAAAATCCGTCAATGATGTCAACTCATGGCAAAAATACTAGAATTAAAATCTCAGGCTCTGTTTTGTGTATCTTTATTTTCATGAGTGTATCATTGCATATGATCGGTTTCAAGACATGCTTTATTTTCTAGTAAATAAAGTAGCTGACTTATTCTTTTTCCTGATACAGCCATTGGAAGTGAGTCAGTAGCAGGCTGTGCAGGAAGGGCAAGAAAGGAGTTTTAAATGGCATAGATTCTGCAATTAGGACGTATGGATTTCATACCCATTTACTCTCTGAACTGTTTTCTTTGCACTCTGCAGAGTTCAGCTGCCTTCCTCATAAAATGTGCACATATGAAACACATCCATAGATAAATGTAGTAGCGCTTCAGAGACAGGAGTTGAGTTTGTAATGTTAAGAAATTGGCTTTTTTGCTATCTCAGAAACTATATCAAAGCACGTGGACTTGTAGGCAGTTCTTTGCTTCTTTCTTGCTTGTTCTTTTTGCCTTCTATCTGAAAAGCCTGAAGGACTTAGCTATATTTGATCTGTATGGGAAGGTTATGTTCAACATGAATGACAAAACATATAAAAATGTTTAAAACCCAAAATAGTGCATAACATTTTTCTGTGACAGTCTCAGCAAGCACTGTGCTCTGCTGCAGGTAAACTGAAGTCTTCTTACAGCAGTCTCTGTCCATCCTGAGGCAGCACTGGGATATTCATTCCAGCTGATTGTTCATAGTCTGGAGTGATCCCATGACCCTTGTAATTCCTCTCATTACTTGATGCTGATTCTTAAGAGCTATGCAAACTATGGGTAACGTCTCCCTTGTACCTCCTGTGGGTGGTTTTCTCCCAGTTTCAGAAGCAGGCTGCCTGGATGCGACTAGCGGCTGGCACAGTGCTAAAATGAGGAGCAGCTGAAACACTGGGGCATTGCACAGTGCTGAAATGAGGTCAGTAGGTTCTCCTTTGGGGGATGTAGTTTTTCTCAGCACTGGGTAGGCCAAAGTTTAAAACAAAGCAATAGGCCTAGGGAGTAGGATGAAGCAGTGGGAGTATTTTTCTTCCTTGTTCTGAGAGCAGGCTTGTAGCAAGAGGAAAGCATGAAAGGTTAACCCTTCTCCTCGAGCAAGAGGTACTGTGAGTTGAGGACTCGGGCACTGTTGGGGGGAAAGGAGCTGAAGGGGAAGACGAAACAGCATGATCTGAATATCAACATGCCTTTCTGTAGCTCTGTAGACAAATGAAAGATACTTTGTTGGTTTGTTTTTTTAACGATAGTTCTAACATCATTTGAAGTTTGTGGCACATGTGAAAACCTGTGTCCTTGTGACAGAACCAGCAAAAATCCAGGTCTCAGTAAGGAATGGTTTGTGGAAATAGTGTGTAAAGGGTTGTCATAGTAATTAAATAGCGAGTAGATTTTCTGGGGCATCCATATCAAAGTCTTTCATACAACAATGTGGTAATCAAGGAATACTCTTTGGGATGCATCTGGATAAAAAGTGTTGACTTAAGTGTAGGTTCTTTTTTAAATCAGCGCTTTAAATCCTCCCATTTTTATCATTGCTTGTGAGCTTGGTTCTGAGGAAGTCATTTAACACTGTGATTAGCTGGGGAGTTTTTTCTTTCCTGGCCTGTCTCATTGAGATGCAGAGATAGCTGCATGTGGATTTGCATGTTAAAAGTACTTACCCGGTTTTCTAGAAAGAAATCAGTAGGCAAATTGTCCAGGAACAGACTCACTTGTGTTTTTGCTGTACTTTTCAGATGAACAGATCCTCTAATGCCTCCCCTACAGTGTGGTCTCGTCCTTGTCAGGCAGTGATTGTGCTTGATTTCTACCATTCCTGGTATCAATGACATCAAGAGTTTTGTCTCAACAAGCAAAGTGCACTGCAAGCACACTTCAAAGCCCAGGGAAGTCTGATGACTGCTAAGCTTAAATCTCAACATCTCCAATCTCACTGAATGGATTGGAAGTTGAAAGGGAAGGGGTAGTGTGACTGAACTGCTAAAGATTTTGTTCATTCACAGGTTTTAGCTGGATGTGGATGGAAAAACCATCGTGCTCATTGCAGCATGAGCTGGTTACAATTGGAGGTAAAACGCTTATTTTAATAACTGGTGGAGGAACAAGCTCATGGCACTAGTAAAAGACTGCAAATCTGAACACAGTAAAGAGAAAAACATTAAATAAAAGATTGCTTACTTAGGCAAGAGTGTAGGAGGGAAGGAAGGAAAAGTGGAAAGATACTTTCCACATAGTGCAGTTACCAGAAATGATGTGTCTGCTCTTTGAAGCAGCAAGTCAATGTATTTTTTCTCACCCTATTATTGCAAATCAGAATTCTTTTCTTCTATCAGTCAGCCTTGTGAGGGGTGTGATTTCACTTCATTTGGAGACACAGGAGGAGGAAAAAGGCTGGTTTACGTCCCACATCTGCACAGTGAAACTGCTGAGGATCGGTAGGAAAGCAATTGACCACGTATGTATTAATTCTGCACAGTTTCACTTTGGTTTAAAGAACTGTTTGGTAATACTTTGTCCCTTAATTTAAGCAGTCTGATTTCCTCAGTGTCACCAAAGTACACTTAAGCAAAACACACAGTGCCTATGGTCTATACAGAATCCCAGATGATGCACATCTGTCTTCAGTGAATCGGTGCTAAACTAATTTTAAAGAATTCCCGTACAATTGAACACAAATCATTCAGTCAAATCCAACACATTTCACTGAAAGGAATGGCTAGATAAAGCAGTGATGGCCAGTGATACACACAAAGTCAAGCTGAGGTAGTCTCACGGTTCCTTCTGACCTTGAATTCTGTCAGTCACTGTATTTAGGTGGCTCTCGCCACAAACGCAAGTTCTGGAGAACTTGTGCATTATCTGGTATAGTTACTAGGTTTGTATAATGCTCCCTGTTAACAGGAGGAGTAAGTGCTGAAAGTCTAGGAGCAAACTAGAATTGAAGGAATTAATGAGTAGTAGGAACAGATACAGCTGCATACTTCATCTTCTAGTCTGATCTCTGCACAAAACCAAAGGATTCTTGATTAATACCATTTGACCTGATTGATGTGTTCTTCCGTGCTTTCCTAGACTCTTTGGGAAGCCTTCCTTGAAGGGAGGCTTACTAGAATGTTTCCATCTGTGCCTTAGATCTTGGCATCATGTATGTATTCGATTTATCTTAAGTCATACATTTGTCCCTCTATTACAATGCTATGTGGAAAATCCAGTGAACTGACAAAACGGGGCTTCACTGGGATTTAAGAGGATTTTATCTGCATGGCAATTACTGTGTCCCTCTGACACTGAGGTTGTGGAAAATTGTGCATATGTGTGGAAGAAACTGCATCTTTCCTGCTGACTTCACCATCCTCCTGCATACACAAGCACATCTGCACATGTGTGCATACTGTCATAGCAGAAGTTTGACAGATACCAGTAAATATGCAAATGCATCAATTTCTAAATCTGAAATGGCTTGAAGAGACAAATTGCATTGAAAAATAGCATCCCTTTACTTTGTATCTTCAGGGGTTTTTACATTCCCTTGAACGTGTGTGCGCACACATGCGTATGCACACACTGTGGAGGTTTTGTTTGCTTCTGAAGTGCAAAACTCCTGAAGAGCAGTTTGAGAGCAGGAGAGGGAAGCTCACTGCAGAAACATTCAGTAAGATCATGCTTTTGCAGCACAAAATATTTGAAAGCTATTACGCTTTATGTGTTTCTGGAGTGGATAATTCTTGCCTTGATGTTGCCGACTAGAAGATAGACTGGGTTGTTGACTGTTTTGACCTTTTTCTTTCTTTCTTTTTTGGTTCCTTTCCACATTTATTGCACGGGAAAACACCCAAATAGTGGTAAGTGGATTAGGGATTCAGTTGTACCAGTCTTGGAGGACTATGGACAACTGTTGATGACTTTTAGGTTTTTATGTTAGGTGACACAACAGGAGTTTTCCTATTACTCCTCAGTTTATACACTTGAGTTCCAGAGAAAATCATTTGTTCTGGGGTTTTTAGTTTTACAGGGCTCCAGTATTGTTCCCACAACATCAGTTAAGGCTTCAGGTTTCTTTTTGTTTCATTCTTGGTCGGATTTCTGTGTTAGAGCAGAAGCGGTAGTACTGAATTGTAGCTTGATCTGTAAAACTTGATTCCATTACAAAGAAACACATCTTAGATAATAGAATGACTGAACTGCTTTTATATCTGAACTTTGCCATCATGAGTAAAGGTTTGAATCAAAAGTTATCAATGTTAGGAGCAAGCGTTTAAATTAACAATACAATGAATAAATTGCTCTTTTTCTTCTTCTAACCTTGTATTTAAATGTGTTTTAAGTGAATGGAGTTCATTCTTGTTTAAAAAAAAAACACAAAAAAGGGAAAAATAGAGCTTGGAGGTATGAGGACTTCAGGTTGTGCTCTTGCTTTGCCTAGGTTTCCTGTTCTGTTGCATGACACAACTTCTGTTGTGCTGTTGATATGTAGCACTTTTCAGTAGGTCTGTCAAATTGTGCAATGCATTTTTTTATATTTACAACCAAAACAATAAAGGTTATTTTTTGGAAGAACCTGGGTTTAATGCCTTTATTTTCTACCTGGATGTGGCAAAATGGTAAGTGGAATTGTTCCTAGACCAGGACCAGCACTTGCCATCCTCTTTGCAAGTCTGAAAGGTGACAAGGACTCGTTTCCCTATTAGCAATGCTGAAGTTGTCCCTTTGATCTGTTTGGCTTTCCTATTGCAAGGCTTGTATCCTCTGCTGAGCTTCTGAAGCTTGGACTCCTGTTAAGACTTAGAGACTGGGAATGGACAGTTGGGCTAAAGCACCATCTCCACAAGTCCAGGTGTCTGCAGAGTGTACATGTTTCTTCACCCTGTGAAGAATAACCGGTGAGCTGCTCTTTCACATTTTGCATAGATTTCCAAATGTCCTGATGTTCTCATGTGTTCCTGAAGTTGCCAGACTCGTGTTGATAATTATATTAAGCATAACAGTGAGAGCAAGCCCTTTTGACAGAACTAAGCAGACAAACATCTATTTCTTTCTGCCCCTAACAGGTTAGTAATTCAAACCCCTGGTATAAAACTCTTACGCCTGCAGGGGCTGCGTCAGTGCCCTGAGCCCTGATGGTCTTTCTTGCTTGCAGCCTTGGACCTTGGGCTCTTGGCTGACATACCCAGTGGACTCCACAGAGCAGCACTGAGATGGTTAACATGGTATTTCCATGGAACTAATGTCAGTGTTAGGCATTAAGCTGCTTAAATCCATTTAAAAGCTAAAACAAATAACGTTTCATCTTTGCTGTTACTGACTGATTCTTGGTTTTCCCTGGTAGGATGCTTCAATTGTCCCCTCATTGGTGTATTGGATTTTCTTGCCCAGTGGAAGCAGCTTTGGGTGACTGAGGCTGTAGCTGAAGCGAAAGGTAACAGATGACTGAAAAGAGGGATTTCATTTCAAAATCATTCCACAAGAGTTGATGCTGATTAATCTCATCCTTGCGATTGGTGGTTTTGACTTCATACAGTGTACAAGAACTTTTGATGAGTCAGGCCTGTGGTTCCAGGGGAAGGTAGAGCAGTGTTCTGACTCTTGTTAATTTTTTCACATATCTCAGCTTGATCTCACATAAAGCATTTTGGTAGGGGAAGGCAGTGAATAACAGTGCTACTTAAACAGCAATAAACCAACATCTCAGCCTGACTTCACTCTCAGCCAAGCATTACAAATGCCAGTGTTACTGCAGTGATGCTATCAAACCTCTCTGGAAGGAAGCTGTGGCTGGAGAGCACTGTTTCTTTACTACTGATTTTGTGGTGATTTCACTGTGCCTGGTATGTGCCAAAAAACAGTTACTGAAATGGCTCATTTTTATGGCTGATTCTGCGAATCCTTAAACACTGCTAAAAGTGGACTATGTTCTATGGAAATTATGCCAAATAGAATCACTGCTGTAAGGGAATTGGCCCTTCAATGGGCAAATAGCTCGGGGATCTCTTTAAGTAAAAGAATAGAAAGCAGTGCTCACTAGATTTTAATTATTTTAACCTGTATTTACCCTCAGGAGCTATTTTATGCTTACTCTTGTCCCTGAGGGCTTTCTCCTCCTGAGGGTGTGGGCAGACAATGAATAGTTGGGTGTTGGGGAAGTTCCCTATGTGGAAACACCGAAGAGTCCCTGTTGTCATCCGGAGAGGTGTTTAATGTGTTCCTGTCTTGGAACAAGGTGTGTGTATCACAAACCCTGATGCCTTTCCATCACAAAATGGAAACAAACCCACAAAAGACGAGACTCATCACATCTGTAAGTAATGCGGCTGCCTGCCCTTTTGACATGTCTTAGAAAGCCCGTTTGTGACTCCTCCATCTCAACTGTTCATTCCTCTAAGGCTTTGAAAGCCAACAGCTTCATTTTCAATCAGGTTAAATAGAGAACTTCTGAAAGGAAGCCACACAACCACCTCTGTGTTAGGGCTACTGTTGGCTCTCACATCTTCTGTTTACTGTGCAGTCCAACCTCAGTCATTCAACATACGACTCTAACCTGTTTAATGTCCCTTCCTTTTCTGAAGCTGCCCCATCTTCTCAGAGAAGTGGGAAGAGCTTTTGGAGATGCTCTGTGTCTGCCTAGATTGACAGGGAACCAACTGTATTGGGATAGACAAAAGGACAGTCTACCTACAGAACCTAAATAAACTCATGTCTGACATGTTTGCTGTATCAGCCTGCAAAAATGAGCATAATGCAGGTGTAAGAAGTGCTTTAGTGATGTAGTTGTGTCACTGTGTATCAGACTGCAGTTACTGTTTCTGTGTCACTTACCTGGGCATGCACTTACTCTCATTCCAACTCCTCAGGGGGTGCTGGTCATCACTTCATGACCTCAGCCCTTTGAAGTTTGATGTTCTGGTATCAGCCAGCCCATCTGCTTTGCTGCATCCTAAATGCCTGTGGCAAAGCACCCTTCTCTTTCAAGCACATGTGAGGAGAGCAGCAGCTTGCCACAGTTTGCATAACCTTGTGTCTCCCTTCTTCAAGCTCCTGTGTGGGTGAGCTCGGGCTCTGAACGTGATCTGACTGCAGGGCTGGCAGTGCCCTCATGGGGAAGAACAACTCTTCCATTTCAGGTTGCTCTTCCCCTAAGGTGAACAGATAGAGACCATAGAGACCATCTGACTCACTTTAACATCTTGTTTGAGCTTCTGAGGAAATCTTTTGTCTTTTCCGAGGAAAACACTTTCATTTGGCTATTTACATATTCACATGGTGAAAGAAAAGAGAGGAAACAGCAGGGACTGGCCCTGTATAATCCTCTGGCTCAGCAAGGCTTAAGTGGTTTGTGTCAGCTATTGAAAATGGTGATGTCTTAAGCCCTCAGGTTGTGAATGTCTTCCTGTTTGTGGTGATTTGCTGACACTACCTGATCAAGTCAGCAGATGTTGCTTCTGCCGCCTTGGGGATAAGCACATCCCCAGTCAGTGATCTTTTTCCATTCACTCTTCTTCCTCTGTTAAAAATTAAGGATATTCATATCAAATATAACTAACATTATAGTAATATAATATAATTTATATACTATATAATTAAATATGTTTAATATCAAATTAAACATAATTAATTAAGGAAGCTGATATTAAAAATTAAGAATATTGATAAAAATTAAGGTTGAAATTGCACTTTTTGGACCTTGGAAAATTTGGCAAACCTGAACTGAGCAGATAGAGTGCCCCAGCTACTATTGCATCTGCTGCTCATGGGGATAGTGCTGAGATTCCCAGGACTGGCAGGCACTCCTCTTACACGGAAGACGTCATGAGCAAATAACCCACCTTTGGACTCGCCATGCTTGCACAAGGCTCAGACAGGTCAGAGAGGTGCTTAATTAAAACATGCTCTGAATTCAAGATGTGTCACTGACAAAAGAACCGTGCTGTTTGCGGTGCCCTCAGAACCCAGGGTAGCAGTCTCAGATCTGCCCTCTTCTTTCTGCCTGTTGTCACTATGTGACACGGTGGCATCTGAAACTGGTTCCGTTTGAGAGGAATTCTTCCCCTGGCTCTGGCAAGGAGTTTGGTCCCCGTGTTTCTTTGGGGGGTCCTAGGAAAATATTCTGGTTTCCCAAGTGATGCATTTTGGGGACTGGCAGTGACTTGGCCGATGTCAAGAAACCACTTTTCCTGGAGAAGTCTGAGTAGAACAGGACCAGTTCTCCAGCAATGGGAGGAGGAAGAGCTACAGCTCCTCAGCTTTAATGGCACCATCTTGAAGAGCCACCCCAGCAGAAGGGTGAGTTGGGCAGTGATGTATTGAGAGGATTTAAAAGGAGAACGGAGAGGATGAATTAGTACCAAAATCTCTCACTTCCAGCTCCCCTTGGGCTTTTCACAGCCTCGGAGAGGAGCACTGGTACACAGGGGCTCAATCCAGCTGCGGTTCCCTGGATATTCAGCACATAAATAGGGCCATCTGCTTGTGTGAACCACCACCAGTGAGCACAGGGGTAGCAGCAGAAAGCAGAGTAATTTTTGCTTGTTTTTTAAGTAGATGTTTCAAATAAAATTGGTTTTTAGCTATAGCTAAATAATTTTACATTTTTTTGAACTGATTTTTTTTTTCTCATTTTCTATTGCTCCCTGACGGTTTGAGTGCCTCTGTCCTGTTACCAGCTCCAGGACCAGTGTATGTGGTCCATTACACCAGTGTGTATGGCTGTGTATGCAAGCAGCCGTGTTTCGGTGTGGTGGAGCTAACCCAGCGATAATTCACCCTTCAGAAGTGGGGGCTGATGTGAAAACAATTTACCCACTGGTGTATCCAAACAAGGATAAGGATACACCAGCTTCTTAAGGAACTAAAGAAACAAAACTACACATCTATGAACAAAAATGGATGGGAAACGGAGGATATGTGCTGTTTCTAGCATCTGTAACATTAGGACCAGAAATAGCTACTTCAGTTTGCTATTTAATAAAACACCAGGTTTATAGGGCAAAAAAAAATATTGTAAAGAAGAATTACATGGTAAAAGAAGAGAATCCGACAAGAATAATTTTATTTAATCTCATTGTAATTATATTGGGATAGAACCTGGAATTTAATGACAGAAAATTATTAAACTCATTCACCTATTAAGTAGCACATATATTACTTATCCCTTTCAGTATTAAAATATAAAAGTTTTAAATCTGAATAAATATATATGAACTATATAATTGTTAAAATAAATGTATAAAAATAGATGTATTATATGAATTCATAAATGCAGTTCACTTAGAAGTATAAAATTAGTCTACTGGCAACTTCTGAGATAAAATTGCAAGATAAAAATATAAATAACATTAAAATGACTGCAGGCATGCTTTTCTGTTTGTTCATGTTGTATTGGTTAATTAAATCACCCTGACTTACATTACTCCATCCTTTTTCTATGCTGTTGCAAATAAAACAGTATAAATAGTTCTATAATAAATAAGATCAATAACTGAAGACATTTATCCTTTACATATTAAACTAAACTAGATTATAGAGTTAAAATATGTAGAATAGCAAATACATGATCGTTGTTGTTCCTGGCATCAAACTGATCACATCACTACTGCTAGGTCACATTTAGCCAAGTTTCCTCATCGTGGTATATTACATTTCTGCTGAAGAGTACATTTTGGTTGTGTTCTGCATAAACTGTTCATATCTCTCTAAAACCCGCCAGATGTACATCTTCTTGTCTGCTGTTTTCATCCTCTGGACCTGGCTACGATCCATCTGTGGAAGGTCCTGGTTCTGGCAGGTGTAAAGGGCAGCTCGTTCACTCAGTGTCACGTTCAGCTGGCGGATGTTTGCATTGATGAACCGAGTTAACTTCTTACCGCAGATGAATTCTATGTCACTTCTCAGGTCTTGCAAAATGTTGTAAAAGACATGGAAAAAGCAGCAATCTGCATCAAAAGCTGGGCACGAGGGTATCTTCTGCACCATGTCTTTGGCTTGGGAGGCAGCAGAGAGCCAGCCTGCAGTTTGAGGTGTCACAGGGCTACACGTATTCTGTAGGGGAGGAAAAGGAGAGACATTATTAATCTTTAGGTTTGCATCTTTCCTGGTAATCACTTTGTGTTTGAGTGTCTGGGCACATCACACCTATCTTTCAGTTCGTGCATGCTTGGGTTTCTTTGTTGTTGTTCAATGGCTGTATTAACACCTACGCTCCTTTTATCGAGTAGGTATTGCACACTATCTGTGTGCAGCACTTTCTGTCTTAATACCCTGCTTGGCTTTGGTTTTTTTCCTTTGCCATATGGGCAAAATCTACTCACGCAAAGATGTGCTTGGGCCTGAGCATATTTTCATCATTTTCAGCAGAGGTGGTTTTGATTTCAGGAATGAATTTGGGGGAAATGTTTTATGTTGATTTGTATCAACATGTTCCCAGGAATTGAGATATGTCTGAAGCATTGACACTTGGGTTCAGTGCACATTGTACCATCGCCAAGCAGAAGCGCTCCTGACTGCTCTAGTACTAGGATCAGACCCAAGAGCGAAGCAATTCTCTCCATGTTTCCAGTGATCACCTCAAAACAGATGCCTGCTTCAAGCCCAACGTAACTCAGGAAGCCAAGAAGGAGCAATGCTCTTCATCTGGAAGTTCAAATCTAGCAGTTAGCTGAGGCAAAGTTGCTCAAACTTTCCCCAGCTGTTCTAGACATTGCTCCAACTCTGCCCTAAAATACTTCAATGTAAATGCCTTCTTTTGTGTGTGGAATACACAGAAGAGACTATTTTAGGTTCTAACGCAAATGTTTCTCTTCTGATGATCTTTCTAGTATTTTATAGTAATTCAAGAGATTTCTGCACAAACAAAGACACAGCAAATGCAAAATAGTACACTTACGTAGTTCTTAAACAAGGCAGTTGCTTGCCTTTCTATCACCCATGCTAAGGGCCTTATTTGGGTAGTAAAATGCTTCTGCATCTGTCCTGTAGTAATTTTGCTTCCTTCTGAGGTGGCTGTTGGTGCCAAGGCGCCCAAAGGAACCAATGAACAGAAGAGGAAGACTGCAAACCTGTTGGTCCCTTCATTCGAATAAAGAAGGGAAGGAAGACAAGAAAAGAACACAATGATCAGTCTCAAGCCTCTACATCATTTTTGCAAAGCTTCCTGCTTTTGTGCAGCGCACTGAATGCCTAAAGGTATCGACAGGAAGTGGCTGAGCTAATGATGAACACCAACCAGTCCAACGTTACAACAAGTAGCAAGGTTAAATGGTACCCACCTGTTCGGTGTTTCATGGTGGGTTGGACTGCAGCTGACTTGGCCGAAGGCTGGCTGGACGCTGGCGTTCGAGCTGTTTGTTGCCTGCAGTGCTGTGGATGTGACCTCCCAATCTGTGTTTAAGTACCCTGGAGGTTTGCGTCAGTGGCTCCACCATGGGTTTTTTTTTTTCTTCGCGGGTGATAGTTTGGGGTTTTTTCTTTTTTGATAGATTGCATCAAAACTTGCTTCAAATGAGTCTTTGCTGATTGTGATCTAGATGCAGTTTCAAACTGACAATGGTTGGTGTCCTGTATCATCTGTCTGGTTAGGACTTCAGGATGCTTGGCTTAGCCATCCCATCTAAACCTTTGGGCTCTCCAAAATGGAGAGTTAGAACATAAACTCGGATGTTGTTTTTAAGAGCATGGTTGGAGCACATTATTGGTGCCCAAAGTCAGAATCCTTCTCCTGCAGGGTCAGCATAAGAGTGGGCTAATGTGAGGAGTGAAAAAGCCATGAGGGACTTTTGTGCAAGGCATGGTCAGGCCTCCAGGTCACCATGGAAATCCTTTTGCTGGATGTCTGTGAGGCCTCCTCACATAACCTAGCAGAGGATGTCCAGGATCCCACCTCCCCATCTCTGTCGCCCATCTCTCTAACTCCCCCGAGGTGATTTTCCTTCTCCAGCTACTAAATGCAGGAAATTCTCATACACACCAGAACAGAGGGAAGTTGTTCCTAGGATTTAAGTATGAGGCTGTGATCAGAAGAGGTCCTGTAGAAATACTGATAGTTTAGGACACACAGGAGGGCAGAGGAAACTCGTATGAACATACCTTTGTGAAAATTTGACGCATACACGCTTGTACTTCCCACCTCTGTCATAAAAGATATCTGAAGATACCTTCTGAAATCTGTTGAAAAGTTGACTGAAAATAGTCATAGATGCAAAGATGAATAAGAAAGAAAGATGTTTCTTTGTGCAGGGTGTGTAGGAACATCTCTATGAAGACAGTGATGGGTACAGATGGCTCCTTTCACGTAGAAGGACGATCTTGGAGGGTTGCTTGTTTGGAAGCACCAAAAAAGCAGAGTTGTAACCTGTGTGGAAGATAAGTTGTAAAATGCGTTGTAGGATGTGCAGAAGGTGCATGAGCTTTCACACACAAGAAACCACTGTACATTGGACACTGCCAGTCCCCTTCCAGCTGCCTCAGACGGGCACAGCCAGGGAGGACCAGATAAGGAGTCACAGCCATTCTTCTTCCAAGAGGAGGAGACATCTCCATGCAGCACCAACGCCAGTGGGGCCCAGTTATTTGTAACAGTGATACAAGAGCTTGGCTTTTCCATAAACCACAATTCACTGATGATGCTTCTTCAAAGATCTACAGAAGATTTGGCTTCATTTTCTACTGAGTCAAGGATGGCCATTTGCGGGGCTGTTCCACCTCATGGCATGTTACTATCCCTGCACATCATTTCCTATCAGTACACAGCTCTGATAAGCTGCTGAGCTGATAAGGGAGCAGATTGGCATCTCTCCTGTGAAACCCAACCCCAGTGGAAGTTCAGCTTTCCATCACGTAACCACCAGATGCCACAGAGCATGTGCAATTCATCTGTTGAAATTTTGCTGATACAGGCTTCTCTGTAGGCTCCCTAAACTGGAATTCGTAGCCATTGCCTCAACACCTATCACTGCAAAAAACAGACCTCAGAGTGCAGAGACCTGAATCTGACCTGGGACAGAGCTGTGGCTTTTGCTCCTGGGGCTCACCTTCTTTTTCCTAGCGTAGGAGCTGGTATTTTTAGCTGTGAACCTGGTTTTCTGATGGCCTTGTGCTGCTGTGGTGATGGTGGTGCCCTCCACATGAGTGAACAGCAGCATTTTTACAGCTAACTGAGAACCTGGCTGCTTCCTCCCCGAAACCTGAGTGACACTCAGGATGTAGTTAAGTGAGGTGGCAAACGCCGTATCACAGGTCCTTGGCCAAGGGACA
Organism: Pezoporus wallicus; assembly: GCF_028554395.1. Lineage (NCBI taxonomy): Eukaryota > Metazoa > Chordata > Aves > Psittaciformes > Psittacidae > Pezoporus > Pezoporus wallicus. The sequence continues at coordinate 171,964 of NW_026640928.1, forward strand.
GGGTTGATGCTGTACCCTGCAATTGCTCCATAAGGCTGGGAGAAACCCCCAGAACCCAAGGGGGGATATCCAGGAAACCAGGGGTTTATTCCCAGTCTGGGGAGCTCAGTGCTGTCCCAGGCTGACTCCACCTGCAGGGCTTGGTCCCTAGGGTGCCCACGTCCCTGCCATCTCCTAGCAACAGGGACTCTTGTCACTGAGCCAGGGGATTCCGTGCTGGGCTGGGGCTGGATGGCAGCACCTGGTCCTTGCAGTGTCTCGGCTGCTCTTCAGGAGCACCTGAGGCACCTGACTCTGCAGGACTTCCCCTGTGGCCTTGGCAGCTGGGTAGGGTCCAGGGGGACACAGCCATGGATGTGGATTGGGGTCTGCGGTCTGCAGGGCTCTCACTGCCTCTCCTCTCTCCCTCTCTGCAGAACAAGTCCCGCTTTGCTGCACGCAGGAGCCCCCATGGAGGCCAGCCAGGGCTGTGGGCAGACCCAGCCAGGCAGGAGGAGGATGTGCCACTGGGTGAGGAGAGCCCCGAGGCACTGATAGAGCTGCTGAAGGACAGACACAGCCCCTGGGCCCTGCCACCGGGCTGCAGCCCCCAGGACCAGATCCTGCGGGAAGTGGCCGTGCTGGAGCCCAAGCTCGTCCATGGCTCCAACGTCTTCCAGGTCCTCAGGTCCCTGCGGCTCGTTGACAAGGGAGTAAGTGCAGCTGCTGATGCCTGTAAAGCCGTCCATCTCCTGGCCAGGAAACCACATCTTCCTGTTGGGAGGGAAAAAGACACCTTCCCCATCCCTGGGACTCCCCAGATGCCACTGTTACTGCTGGAGTAGAGCTAGTGCCCCATCCCCAGTGTATTGGACTATCCATGTTACACGTGTCATGGGGCTCACCACTGCATGTCTGTGTCACTTTGGCCAGGAGGTGGCTCAGGAACATGTTGGCCAAACCCATCTCTTTGCAGGTGGAGGAGGTTGATGCAGGTCTGTTGCAGTTGCAGCAGCTGGAGGAGCTCATCCTCAGTGCCAACCACATCAGTAGGGTAGACTCGGCCAACCTGCCCCAGACTCTGAAGGTGAGCAAGCAATCCCTTGTGATGGCAGGATCAGGAAGGAGTTCCCATCTGGGAACACAATCCAAGCTGAATTGCTCAGAGGAATGTCAGGAACAGCTCATTGCAAAGGGTGTTTCTTGTTCTCTCTGTCCTCGACAGGTTCTGGAGCTCTGCTGCAATGCTGTGGCTGATCTGCAGGACCTGTGTGCTCAGCCTCCTCCGGAGCTTCAGCACTTGGGGCTGGGCTACAACAGGCTGTGCGGACCTTTGCAGGACAAGTGCCTCACTGCAGCCTTCTGGTAATGCCATAGGCTGAATGTGGGCTCCCGAAAGGCCAAAGTGTGGAACAGGGAGATCACCTGAGGAACTGTTTTGACACCCTGCCCACCACAGTTCCCATGTCACTGGGCAGCTTACGCTTTCCATGCCCTTCCCAAAGCGCCTGCTGGCAGTCTGCCCTGGAAAGGATCTAAAGCTTAGGCTGCATCCCCAAATGATGCAGTGGGGTGATTCATGGATGCTAAAGAAACATGGGTTTGAGTTGTGGGGCAGACTGACAATGGACCATATGGCTAAGGAATTTGGTATTGGCCTCTTGAGATTGTACCATTGGATTCCCCAGTTTGACCCAGCTTGTGCTGGGGAAACACAGTTTTTGTTTCTTTTTTTGCCCCAGGATAGCGGCTCTCTGGATGCTCTTTGCCTAACCTTCTTCTCTGGGTTCTCTCCTTAGGCCAAATCTTGTCTCCCTTGACCTGAGCTTTAACAACTTAACAGATCTTCTGGGGCTGGTCTCCCAGCTGTCCAGTCTGGAGAAGCTCCGCATCCTGGTGCTGAAAGGGAACCCGCTGGCTCTCATTCCCACTTACAGGGGCTTCCTTGTGGACAGCCTGCCCAAGCTCTCCGTCCTTGATGACATCCATGTAGGGTTTGATGAGAGGCACCAGTTCCTTGGTTTGGCAAGTCAGCCAGGTCAGTCTGCACCCTTTAACTTCTCTGTGCTGCCTCCATGTTCTGGGAGGTGGTTTCATCATGGTTGAGCTAAGAGTCCTCAGGGGAAGTGCTGCATCCAGTACTGACTTCCCTTTTGCCTCTCCTCAAATGGATATCTTTCTCTGTGTCCTTTTACCCCACTAGTACAAGTGGGGAGACAGGCAGAGGACCCTGCAGCAGTGTAATTACACTCGAGGCAGTTTTAGCCTTAGTCAGGTGCAAAGGTTGCAAGAACAACCTAGTCCCAGCACCGATTTGGTGCCATGGTCTGTCTCCATCTTTGCTTCCTGGACACTGTCTGGTTTCAGACTGTGTTTTCCTCTCCAGCTGCTGAAAGAGGAACATCGCCCCTGGGGAAGATGCTCACATGGGTGCTGCACTGTCCACAAAAACCAGTGCCACCTCTGCAGCGTGGCACATCCCCGACTGGGATGAGAGCAGGGAGCACCCCGGGGGTAGGAAACCCCTCTTGATGGCCCCTGCTTAACGAGTTTATGTGCTAGATATGTGCTCTTTGGAGTCGGAAGTGTTAACCAGGGAGGCAAGGCGACCAACGCAGGAGATGTTTGTGTGGCTTTGGAGTGACCCCACGTGGCAGTGGCTTGTCACAGCGTTAGCACAGGGTGGCAGGGAGGGATGCCAGGTGGTGGAACACATCCTTGCCTGATTTCCATCGGTGATTTCACCTTGCTGTGTACTGTCTTCACTCTGGAAGGAGCACACTGCAGCTTCATAGCAAGATTGTCTTTCCTTTTAGAGCTGATGAGGAGTGAAGCACGAGTGGTTGTGAGTGTTGGGGACATGAAAGGAGTCCCTGATCCCAGCACTCTTCAGGAGCTGGCAGATGATTCTGACTTCCCAGTGATCACCTACAGCTACTGTGTGACATATGAGTTTGTGGAGGGAGAGGAGTTTGACGATGGCAGCAGCGCTGAGGTTTGTGCTTAATAGGGCACCTGAAAGCAACAGGCAGTGGCAGGTCACAGCAAAGGGGGACTTCACCTCCCAGATGCAGAGCTCTGCTGCCTGGTCCTGATGCAAACACAACTGGACATGCTTCCAGGAGATCCCCCTCTGTTCCAGGTAACAAAAATCCATGAGAGTCTCGAGGGGGCCACCTTGGATGTGGACAGCTCTGCTCAGAACACAGGAGAAACAAAGAACCAGCAGGAGCCTGCAGCCACAGAGGAGCCCAAGGCCAGTTCTAGTAAGGAGGAATTCTAAGTCTCCTGCCTCACTGCTCAGGCTCTTCCTGGCATATGGTGGCATCAGGATGTCCCTTATAGGGGACTGATGGATAATGACTTGGCACTGGTCATGTCCTGGGGGTCCTTCTGTCCTCAGGAAGGAGAGCTCTCTCAGAGGTTTTTTGTGTCCCTGCACAGCAAAGGTGTTTGTCACCCCTGGAAAGCCCTGGGAAGATGCCATTGACTGCAGCTACAGGAAGGAGCATATTGTTAAGGACTTAATGGGGCTGAAGTCCTACCTGGCGGCTGGAACAATTGTCTCTGTTGTGGAGGAGAAGGTGGGTGTGTGGCAGAGCTGGATGAAAGGGGAAGGAGCTGCTGGGAGGCCCAGCAGCGGTGTTGTGTTCTCTCTGGGATGCAGCCTGGGATGCCAGTGACCCTGGGCCAGGGTCCTCGGGTGTCCCAGCCCTAAAGCACCAGCTCCTCTCTCTGGGCAGGTGCTCTCATGGCCTGTTGAAGGTGATCCAGAAGAAGACATAGACAGAAATAAGAAGGCAGGACGAAGGCAGCAGAAGGATGGTGCCAGGGTAGGTGCTGGGAGAGCACGATGCCCAAATAACATCCAAGTTGCAAAAACACTGGTGGGGGAACAAGGACCCTTCTCCTGGATCAGTTTAGTGTATCAGGACCGCCCTTCCATCCCAGATCTCTCACCAAAGTACCCCCTTGCTGTGGGAGGAAGGCAGCAGCAGTTCTACATTTGGTCTGGTTGCAGTGATGGGCAAGGGGCTGGGCTGGGGTTGTTTGCTGTCTGATTAAGGGTCCCCAACCCTCCACTAAGGCTTGTCCCTGTGCTGGTGCCCTGCAGGGTCCTGTGCACAAGGACAAGCAGAAAAAGAAGAAGAAGGCATGTGAATTCCGCAGTGACCCTCCCATTTGGAAGACCCTGGCCACCAGGAAGGTGACCCTGGAGGCTCTGCTGGCCACTGAGGACCTGGTGACAGCTCTGTGTGACTTTGGGATCCTGATCACTGAAAAACCGCCACAGCCACCAAGTGTGGAGAAGGTAAGGAGCGTGTTCTGGGGCGCATGAGGCAGAGCTGCCAGGGATGGGCAGTGCTGCAGGGTGGGAATCAGCATATCCCGGCCTGGGCATCCCTCACATGCATCCCCCAGTTCTCCTCTCCATAAAATGGGGCTGAAATAGCCCTGCTTGAACACCATCCATTGATGCTGGTATCCTTACTTAGTGTTGATCTTAGCAGTAAGTACTGCTACTTTTTCTGGGCCTAGGAAAATAGGTGAGTTTATTTTTCCACTTGAGAATATGAAAGCAACCCCTCATGCTTCCTCTGATGCTCTCTCAGCGTGGCAGCACACACCAACTCACACTTTCTATTTCTTGGATTCTCTTCTCTGAGCATCCCCTCTGCTGTGCTTCTGCTTCCCCTCTCCTCTTTCCTCCGCCCTTTAAATCCCTGTGACTGAACCCAGATGGTGATGGCAGTCACAGGACTGAATGCGGGTAGTGAGTTTCATCACAGCCTAACTATGGAAACGCCTCTCTCCACAGGGCAAGAAGAAAAGCAAAGACAAGAGCAAAACCCCCAAAGCAGAGAGTAAAAGTCAGGCCAAACAGAAAGCTTCAACATCTGCCAAAGGTGACAGAGACGGGGGCTGGCTGGGCAGAGGGTGGTGAGTGTGAGAGCAAACAGCAGCAGTGCCCAGCCCAGAGGCTGGTCCCAGCACCCTGCCAGCTCTGTGAGCAGGGTGCTTACTCACATCCTGACCTCCGGACTGTGAACACATTTATTGACTGTGGGGCTGTAAGGTTTGACACACACCCGGACACGTTGAATCCAAGTCTGAGCAACTGTCCTGGAGCAACACACACCTACAGGCTCTGAGTGCCAGGGGAGAAGGGCAAAGCAAATTCTTGGGTGAGAGATGTGGTGCCTGCTGTGTTGGCTGCCAAATGTGACTGGTGGTGTGGGCTGGCGCGGGCAGCTGGGGCCAGTGCTGTCTGGGATGCATAATGAGGTCCTCATCCATTTCCAACTCACATCTCACAACACTTTGCAGAGGGGATTATTCTTTCTGGTTTAGAGATGAGATGCACAGAGAAGCACCAGGTTGCCCCATGGTGGGGCTTGGAGCAGACCCCAGTCTGCTGTCACCCATGAAAAGACCACCCTGACCCCTGAGGGGTGTCCCCTGCCTCCTCAGTGCAGAGCTCAGCATCTGCTCAGCCAGCAGCATTGCTTAATCTGTGGAGACAAACCTCACCCTGCCTCTTGCAGGTTATTTTTCCAGCAATCTTGTTTTGACTACAAAAATAGCAGTGCCAGCACATCAGAGGGCTAATGCAAGAGCAGGAGGAAGTGGGGGAGGGCAATGGTGAAAAGCTGCTGATGGGTCAAGGGGAGCATGGAGCTGGTCAGGCCTCCTGTGTCCCCCTCCTCTGGCATCAGATTTAGTTGCTAATTTAAGGGTGAAATTAACCCCTTCCCCAAAGCCCCAGGCTGCTTTTCTGTGCCTTGTTACTCATCTCGGGGGGGCATCTGCAGTCCTAGGCTGTGTCTGTGCTCAACAAAGCCTGATGGGCTCCCTAGCTACCTGAAAAGAAGGTAAAACTCTCTGCGTCATTGTTCCCTATAAGAAAATGTGTATTTGCAGTATATGACAGGGAGTTGCTGTCAAAGAGCTGAAGTTTAGCAATGGTGTTTTCTACTTCCCTTCCACCCCCAGTGCCTGTGGTCAGTGTGCATGCAGGAGGTCTTCAGGTTGTTCCTTCAGCCTGAGTGAGACCAAACCCTTGTGCAGGGGTTGCGAGGCTGGGGGTGGTGGTGGGTGCACAGAAAGCTGCTGTTGACGCAGGAAACCCAGAGTGATTAGAGGCTCATGCTTAATTTGGTGTCCCCTTATGCCTGTGCAGGGGGAGGCTGGCTGCAGCACGGCCACTGAGTACTATTTCAGACAGTGCCTAAAAGCCATCTGCCTCCCCCAGCTTGTGACATCCGGCGCCAGCAGCATCCCACAGTGTGCACTCTGCTGTCACTCGCTATGACACCCCGATTGTGGCTGGGGGGCCCTGGCTGCTCCATGAGTCACCACACTGCACCGTTTGGCACTTGTTCATCACCTGGGTACCATGGACCACCTTGGATCTGTGGCCATGGCTACGCTTTGGGGCACTGGGGCTGGGTCCCAGCCCTCCATCCACTGTGGCTGCGCATCCAACCAGGCTGCATAAGGACCAGCACTCGCAGCCGGGAGCTGGGGCTGATTTGCATCCCTCAGGCAGTAAATGCACACAAATAATAAGTCCTCTCAGAGGAATTGGGATCCCTTCCAGGCAGCTCAAAGAGGAAAGGCAGCAAGCTTTGTCTCAAGCGAACAATATGCCCGGACATTGAAGCGTGTCTTCGGAAGTAATCTCACGTGGGTCTCATTTTATCCTGTGCTTGATTTTCCAGGATCCTTGAAATGATTTATTTCTGCATCTTATTTCCTAGGAATTATAGTGGAATTTAACAACAAAAAGCAAGATTGCACCCAATCAACTGCCTGCTTAAAGATGCATTTTGGGCTTCTTACGCAAAGCCATATTCAAATAGATTTTCCCCCAAGGCCCAGAAGTAGGTGCAGGGGCATTCCCTGCTGTGCACTGCTGCTTTTAGGGTGATTTACTCAGTCAAGACAATGACAGATTTACATCTTTCCACAGGAAAAATCAAAAAGAAAGGCTCCAGTGTACTGGAGGAGGGTCAAGGGCTGCAGCCAGTGCCGCTGACGGTTCAGTTCCAGATGCAGCTGCTTCGGTGGCCCCTGGCAGCCAGTGCTCAGAGCCAGGAGAGCGTGGCCACAGCAGTGGGGAGCACTCAGTGATGTGTCAGCAGCGGAAGAGTGAGTGGGAAATAAACCTTGCGGGGACGGCACGTGGAGCCTGGTTTAGCTGAATTGCCAGAGCCGGGAGATACCCATGGGGCTGTGGTTGTCTGTGGTTGTCTGGGGCTGCTGCTGAGCTTCTGCAAGGAAGCTGCAGAGTGCAGGGACGGGTGTGTGGTGTGCGGGTAGGGTGTGCAATGTGAGGGATGTAGGGTGGGGGTGAAGTGGGGGATGTGCAATAGGTGGGTGTGCAATGCGGGGTTATTCAGTGGTCGTTCAGTGCGGTGTGAGCACTGCAGGGTGTGCAGAGGTCGTTGATCAGTGCAGGGCGTTGTCAGTCCGGGGGTGCAATGGGAGGTTATTCAGTGCGGGGTGTGCAGTGCGGTGGGTGGTTGCTCAATGCGAGGTGTGCAACGGATGCAGGGTGTGCCATGTGCAGAGTGCGGTGCCCGGTGCTCAGTGCGCTGCCCGGTGCTCGGTGCACGGCCCATCCCGGCGGGGGCCGGCGCGGTGCTGATCCATGTGCAGGGTGCAGGGTGCAGTGCCCGGTGCTCAGTGCGCGGCCCATCCCGCCCGGGGGCGGAGCTCCGGGGAGATGCGGGCGCGGCGGCGGCTCCCGGTGAGTCTCGGCGGCGGCGGAGGCTCCGCGGAGTGGGGCGGGAGTAACGCCGAGCTCCGAGGCCGGTGTGCGCGGCACCCGGTGAGCGGGTCCCGGTCCCGGTGCTCCAGAGCGGCTGCAGCGCGCCCGTGCTCCCCGGCAGCGCTTGGAGAGACCCGAAACCAGCCCGAGGCGCGTCCCTCCGAGCGGCGGGGGCAAGCGGGAAGTGAGTGTGGGGGGGTCATTGATAACGGCTTGTGCGTGCGTGCCGCGCAGGGGCTGCGTTCTGCACCATGGGCACCAGGATGAAGTCCCTCGTGCTCTACACCTTCTCAATCACGCTGCTGGTGTGTTTTCTCTGCTTGAAGAAGGAGGCAAAGCTGTCAGCGTCGTCAGAGGACCAGAAAGTGGATGTAGCAAGTCACAAACCCCAGTCTGTGCTTCTGGACAATGGCTGTTTGCCAAACCTGACTCTTGACAATTCTTCTCTCACCCTCCCGGAGTCTCACCGCGTCTTCTTAACATACAAGCACTGTCGGAACTTCTCGGTCCTGCGGAAGCCTTCCAGGTGTAGCAAAGAGGTGTTCCTCTTGCTGGCCATCAAGTCTTCCCCGATCAACGTGGACCGGCGGGTGGCAATCAGGAACACATGGGGAAGGAAGATCTCCATTGGTGGCAAGCATGTCAGGCTGGTATTCCTTCTAGGGCACTCAGAGCCCAAAAGCCAGGTACAAAAGCCCCTGCACCAGCTGCTGGCTTATGAGAGCCAGGAGTTTGATGACATCTTGCAGTGGGATTTTACTGACAGCTTCTATAACTTGACCCTTAAGGAGCTGCATTTCCTCCGCTGGTTTGTGGAGGACTGCCTGCATGCCAGGTTTGTGCTGAAGGGTGATGATGATGTCTTTGTCAACACTTACAACATTGTTGAGTTCCTGCATGAATTAGACCCTGAACAGGATCTCTTTGTTGGGGATGTGATTGCCAACGCCCGTCCCATCAGGAACAGCAAGGTCAAATACTTTATTCCAGCATCCATGTATGCAGCCACCTTTTATCCTCTCTATGCGGGTGGAGGAGGCTATGTCATGTCTAGGGAGACAGTGCGCCGCCTCCAGAGCACGGCAGAGGACACAGAGCTCTTCCCAATAGATGATGTGTTTGTGGGAATGTGCCTGGCAAAGATGGCAGTGACCCCAAAGAACCACGCTGGCTTTAAGACTTTTGGGATCCGGAGACCTTTCAGTCCTTTTGATCCATGCTTTTACAAAGGACTGATGGTTGTGCACAGACTAAACCCAACTGACATGTGGATCATGTGGACGCTGGTAAAGGACAAGAGCATCAGGTGTGCGGTGTCCTTAACACGGAACTATGGAAGGGTTTGGAAATGAAGCTACTGATGAGCACAGCAGGATTGTGACTGGTGACAGATAACAGGGTACTTAAACTAAAAATCAGGTTGTGGTAGAGACGTGTCCTTGACTAACAGACTGTACTTGAGCCATGGGGTTTGTCTGCAGGAAGTCTTCTGTCGGTGGCTTACAGGAGCAGTTGAATTGTCACATGGTGGGGATGGGGCTGGTAGCTTGCTGGGACATGGAGCAGGGGCTCAGCTTGGTTTCTCCCAGCCAGACTGGAGCTGGGGAAAGTCACAACTGCCACAGGGATGTGAGTGAGTGGCCACCTGCTATGGAGGCTCCCCAATACCTGTGGCTGGCCACCGATCAGCTTCCTGTCGGGAAGTTCGTGGTGACTAATGAGTGACACAGCACTTGAAATGACTTGAAGGAGTGGAGGAAAGGTCAGTGTGTGCTGCTAGGTCTGCTGCTGTCCCAGGCCAGCAATCCCAAAGGTCCTATGGGACAGAAGGAGGGAGTGGAGTGAGGAAGAAAACGCATTAAGGATGGATTCCACAGCAGGGTGATCCAAGGCATTGACTGGGCTCCCACTCAAGCCCTTTGGATTTTACAGAAGTTAATTTTTCCTTGCACTGGAAGCTTTTGCACAAACACTTTCTGATTGGGTTTGAGAGGAGTAGTATGTCTTGAATAATCACAGTGGTAGGTAGAGTGGCTGTAGCTTTCCATGTGGTGTGGGAGGTGTATTTTGTTGTTGTAATGTTGGGTATAAATAAAAGACAGCTTTGAAAAGTGTTTTCATAGGAGTATTCTTGGGTCTCCTGAAAGCAAGGAGCACCAAAAGCCAGAGAGGGCTGAGATCCTGTGCTGGGTGTTTGCATTAAAGAATCATTGCTACTAAAGAGGATGAGGTTCTGTGGAAATGGATACTTGCTGCTTCCTTTCCTGTGCGCAGCTGCCCTGTCCAGATTAAGATGCATTGTCACAGAAGTGATTGATCTGTGTGTTGGGGTCACTGATTTGAGGAAACATCAAGTATTAAACTCAGATTTGGTGAAACTTCTATGAAGTTTATTGGCTTCAGGGTGTGTAGCTGCTGGATCTGAAGCTGCTGTGCATGGCAGGAAGCAGCCTGGACTTTGAGCAACCTGGTTGCATGGAAGGTGGCTGTGGCAGGGACTGGATGACCTTTGAGGTCCCTTCCAGCCCAAACCAGCATGTGATTCTGTGATAAAGGCAGCAGGTAGAGAGGAAGTGTGTGATTACCCAAATCAAAGCAATTTGTGTTTGCTATTGTCACTACCATCTCTGGTGCCAGCTGCCCTGTGCTCACTGCCCACCAGATGTGAGCTGGCGCTTTCGGAGGTGCCTGGGAAGTGCTTCCAGGTCCTTGCTTGTGAGAGACCAAGGGTATCTGGAGAGCAGAGATGTGATGTGCTCTCAGGGCAGGCTGCCTGTGCTGCTTTCCAGCAGGGCCTTGTGTGTGACCTTGGGATGAGGGACTCCTGGCACTTCTTGCTGCCTTGGCTTTCTGAAGCATGGGGTGTAGCTCTGGCTCAGCCCTATGGTATGACCCAGCCTCCCATGGCAGGAGTTGCCACTCTCACACAAGCTGTTTCTGTGCCAGGTGTGAGGGTTTGCCTGAAAATGCTCTTCCAAGGGGTGAGCCTGTGTGTGGCCATCGTCCGTGTGGTCTCCTACAAGCTGCTGCTGTATCTTTTCACTGCAGCCCTAAGAGGGATTAATAGCTGTATGAGCTGTACCTGAGAAATTGGCTACATGTAGTTTCAGATGACCTTGGCTTTGTAAACAAGGCTGAGTATCAGCAGCAAACCCAAGTTTCTGGGCACTGCTGCTTGTTCCAGAGAAAAGGCTGGGGAGAATGGGTACCATGGTACCCTCCAAACTGCTGCAGCAGCATCTTTCTGATCCCCTCACTGATTCCAAATGCAAACTCAGTAACATAACGTAGAGCATGATGTCATGTCTGTTGTGGGCTTAGCTGTATGGGTAACCCCCAGCAGGCAACTTTCACTTCCTAATAAAGTGTGGGACTCTTTCCACCTTGGTTTGGAGGCAATATGAAGCCACCTGTGCTCCTCATGCCCATTTTGGCTTGACTGAACTGATTCCTGTCACATCTGAAGGTTTGATGTGTGTGGGACATCTTACTTCCCAGCCTGTGTCTTGGAAAGTAAGAGTGAGGAGTACAGTCAAACAACTGGGGCAACAGGGACCTGGGAGCATGCCCTGAAAGGGAGAGAGTTGCTCTGCAGACTCCTGTAGCAGTGCTCATCTGTACTAAACCGTATCTATGCCATGCAAGCATCTGTGCAGTTACTGTGGCATCCTGAAAGGAACACAACTTGTACGTGCTTTTGGGTCAGTGGCTTGGTAGCCATTCTTCAACTGCAGCATGTCACAAATTGAACAGCTGTGGTTAGAGGCTGACCTCGAGTTGCCTTTGGCTCTTGAGGCTGTGGTTGTGCCCCTGCTCCAAAGAATCCTCTCCTGCTAGTGGGGTTTTATCTAATGCTTTGGCCCAAAGCTGTGTTTAGGACCTCCTGACTACCAACACAGCGGACACTGGTGTCTTCCTGTGAGCTTGGATTCTGGACTGTGCCATCCTCCTTGGACACAGCAGCATCCAGCGAGGAGCAGGAACAAGGAAAGGTAGTTTAATTCCTTTACTACTTCATCTGTAAATGTACAGCATTGTGCAACTAAGATTGCATTTGTTCAAGGGTCAGGCAAAATGAGACACGTATAAAAAGCTTATGCTACACCTGCACCCAGCACAACTCAGTTTAGTAACAGCAACCTTGACACAGGTGTAGTGCATGAGATGGTAATTCCTGGTGAAAAACCTGATTAATGTGTTTTCTTACAAAGCCTGGTGAGTGGGGATTAACTGACTCAAATCAGCAGTGAGAAAGTCCTAGTGGATGCTGTTCCACAAATCCATCTCAGCTCTAAGTTTCTATTGTCTATACAGTTAATATTGCAAATTTCACATTCAGCTGTCAGGTTAGAAAATGAGCACAGTGAAAGGCACCTGTGGTTTTGAAGCCTGCACTGAAACATCAGGCTTGCAAAAGGAAAGAATTATTTTCCTGAGACTTGTGCTGGAAAGCATTCAACCATGCAAAACTGGCTTTTGCTCACTGCTCTGTAAAGAAGTACACAGCAGTTGCCACGACAACTTTGTTTAATAACCACAGGGTCTTGAAAGTCAACTCTCCCTTTGCTTCCTGGGGGAGGCAGCTGTGTTCCAAGCAGTGACTTCTGGGTGGAAGCAGTTGCTGCACTGAGCTGCAGAACTAAGAGCAACCTGGGGAACTCCACAGGGCTGCAGCAAATGTTTCCCCTGATTGCAATTAGTGTAATTTAGTGCAGCTGTCACTCAGCTCTGTTACAGTTCCAATAGAAAATAGTGCTTAATCTCTTCTCCAAACAAGCACACTCACAAGATGCTTTTGCACAGTTTAATAAAGGTGCCTCCTAAGGGACATCATTCACAAGTTAAAAATAGTGACTTTTAAATACATCTTTGGCTGATACCCAGTTAGCCTCTAAGTTAAGAGAGCTGTCACAAACATATCACATGAGTGGTAGGACCCTCCCAGCAGAGAGACTATTAACAACCAGCTATCCTTGATAGCAATCTTCACATTTGCATAGTTAAACATTTAAATAACTGAATCCATGAGTATTACAAACACAGTAAGCTACAAACAAGATCGAGGCCTTTCAGATACTTGGAACTGACCTGATCTGTAAAGCAGTCCTGTCTGAAAAATGGAATCGCAGGCTTATTTCAGCAGTTTCCCACTATCCCACACTGAAAAGTTTGGGACCCTTCAATCTGTGATTGACTCTCACATGTTCCAAGGTGACATCTGAATTCTTTTCAGTCCTCCCGCAGGTAAGGGTCCTCACCTGCCTCTGAGCTTCCTAAAATACCCTCTGGGAATGAAGAATCCTCTCCTTGAGCTTTGATGAGCTCTTCTGTTTGAGCTTCAGCTAATTTGGTCTCTGCTTTCTGGGACAGCAGTCGCACTTCTTGTACCTGTGATTTCACCAGCTGAATGTGGCTGCGGGCTGACACTGAGGCTTGGTCTGCACCTGAGGTAATGATTTAAATACAGAGGGCTAGAGGAACACTCAGCACACCCTCAATTAAGATACCTCCTGTCTATAATTATAACCTGCTTTGCTACGTGTTTTGATGGCTCTTGGGCTCCATTAATGCTAAATGCATTTGCTGTTCATTTACCTTCAACAGTAATTTGCCTGCTTTGAGGTTATTTTTTGCCCCCTTGAACTCTTCCCACCCAAGTGGATTACAGCCAGTGTCTGATCAGAGCAATCAGCTTGCGGTAGTGGATTGCAGAACTAAGCCCAGCCATTGTGTGCCAGGAACCTGCAGTCCTTGTCCAAGCACCTCCCAGCAGTGAGAATATTTGTGTCACTGCTGAACTCAGAATGCCTTCTCCTCCTGACAGACCCTGGGTGTTTTCCAGGCCCTGACAGAGTCAGGGTGTCCCTGTATGTTCATCACTTTTCTCCCCTTCTCCACTCCAGTAACTTTGCTGACTTACCATAAGCCAACCCATAACTCAATTTTCGAGCTATCACGTCCTAAACTTTTTGTGAAAGGGTGTATCCAGGGAGAAAAGACCAAAATGCATCTCTTTCCTGAGTGAGAGGCAAATATTCCCACTCTTTAATAGGAGTCCATCTGGAAAGATGTGCTGGACCCTCCTAGGTAGCTTTATTTCTGTGGCTATATTGGAACCACTGCATTTAGAAATGACTAAATGGTTCCCTGAAACATTTTTCTGGCATGGTTGGTCTTAATCTAAACCATGTGTGAAGTTTCCAGGCCTAGTTCTCAAAACTCATCTACTAGATCTGTAGCCAATGAAATAAAAGAAGTTCTCAGCATCTCTAAAAACCAGGCATTAGGTGTAAATTGCTTTGTGAACTGAACAGATATTCTGGGTCTCTTCAACTCCATTCTCCTGCAAGAAATGCTGCCTAAATGTGAGGGGAAAGACATCCTCAGTGTTACCTGACTGATATGCAGCTTCTGCTGCCATCTCTGAAAGACGTAACGCTGTCATCCAGCTGGATTCCAGCCTTAGGTATTCCTCCTGCTTTGTTCTCACCTAGGAGTAAAACAAAGCGTTACTTAACCAGATGTAACAGTATCTGAACACTCTTCCAAGTAGCACCTTCCTGAAAAGGTGAGCAAGAGAGAGGAGTTTCTGAGCAGAGTTTTAAGAGGCAGATTAGTGCCTGAAAGGAGACGCTTACATCAACTCTGGCTCCTATCACCACCTGCCAAACTGCATCCACCTCTTCTGAATCCATCTTCCCAAGAAGGTTTGCATATTGCTTGTAGAGAGACACCAGTGTATAAACTGCCTGCAAAGGAATCATTTCAGTTACATGATGATCTGTACATCTCTGATGTTGTCTCTGTGTTAACTCGTATTAGTACAATTGCTGAATGCTTCTAAAAGTGCTTTGTTCTGAATTCACTGCAGTTTTGGAGGCACTGACAGTATTTGCTGTCTGCCCACAGCACTGCTGTGCTCAACATCTCTTTATATGCTTGCCATACTAATAAGGAGGTAAACTGGAATGCAAATACTTTACTAAATTGGCACTTATTTGTAAAATGAAAACTCTACCTTCTTATTTCAGACTTAAATATGGCTCACTCCATTCTTCTGATGAAACTCAAGTTCATAGTCTTAGAAATGGAAACAGAAGGTAAATAAAATACCTAAGAATACAGGGTGGTGCATCCTACTTACTCAGTATGCAGGTATCCAGTACCTGTTATGAGTTTCTTTAACCCCAGTTCTGAGACATGGGGCATTCTGGCTTAAGTTCAAGCTCAAAGCAGCAGTCTAACAAAGCTAAAGGTAACTTCTCTGTTTGGTGTAGCAGCACAGGGAGCCCTACCCCACTGTTTCCCAGAGACCTGACCTCTTCAAACCCCACGCCTCTGTTATTAAAAATAATAAAACAGCCAAAGTCCATTCCAAGTATGGTTTAATGGGTGTAGTCTGTGTCAAATAATTTACTATTTCCAGTGCTGACTTGCTAGCACAGCACGCACTCTCTCAGCTTACCTTTGTGTACTCTGTCAATGCTTCAATCAGCGCGTATGTTGTTTGGGAGAGGAGTGTAGAAGTGCTGTCTGTGACCAAGGAAACTGCTCTTTTAATCAAGGCATCGTTGCTGAGAGAAACCACATTCTGCTGCTGAAAGACAAAGATATCTGTGTTATCTTTTACCCTGACTTTCATACGGATGCAATAAATAGCGATAAGGAAAAGCACCACTGTTAGTTACAAGGCTGGACAGCCCAATTCTTGCTGCTGTTTTTCCACTGTAAACCAAGACAACTGTTTTTACAAGGTGTTACTTCCTCATTTCTTCTCCTTAACAACCACATCTTAAACACCTGTGATCCCCAAGCAGGAACACAATTCCAAGGACAAGTAAAATGCACTTTGTAAAATGCCAAGTGTTTTTGAGTGTTAAACTGTTTGTAATGAGCAGGTTCTGCACGCACCACTGCTGGTACCTTACCTCCACAATGGGGACAGCGCACAAGGACACTCCCAGCCCCACTCCCACCACTTGGTGCCATCGGCCGCTCACGCCCGAGAGGCAGCGCCTCCTGACACTGGCCACAGCAGGGAAGCTTCGCCTGGAAATGCAAGAAACAAAGGTAAGCACAAGAAGTAACCAGCGTGCAGTGGGCAATAGGTACTGGAGAGGAAGGGAACACCTAGAAGCTGTCCTGGGTGTCCCACTCTCTCCTGAGCTTCTGTAATGCAGCTATGTAATAGTGAATGGGTAAGTTTGGTTTCAATTCTGTTACATTACTTAGTTATAAGTGCAAGAAAAGAGATTAGCACAGTAACTAGCACGTTATTAATCCTTTGAGAGGTGCAGATGTATCTTATCTGGTACCAACACACTGCTAATACTACGTAACATTGAAAAGCAAGTTAAAAAGCATGCTTAAAAGTGGTACAAGGTACACGCAGGTGAGGAGTATGGCTGGTAATAGTTTGCTGCAGCCCAGTGCACTCAGGGCCTCCTGTGGTCAGTTTCACTGACATCCAAGGGGTCAGGGCCTATCTCTGAAATACTTGAGCAGAGGAGCACCCTCAGCCGTGAGGCTTCTGCTGTTGTTCTGGTGTCCTC
Organism: Pezoporus wallicus; assembly: GCF_028554395.1. Lineage (NCBI taxonomy): Eukaryota > Metazoa > Chordata > Aves > Psittaciformes > Psittacidae > Pezoporus > Pezoporus wallicus. The sequence continues at coordinate 188,269 of NW_026640928.1, forward strand.
TTTTACGCTGCGGGCTCTTAACCTACATTCCCTCAGCGGCAAGCGCCGTGTGGGTACCACAGCCTGTGCTCCTCCGGCCGCGCTGTGGCAGCTGGACGCGGATGAGGCGAGTCTCTGTGGCTCAGGCCGCCGCTCCAGCCTGCCTTGGAGCGAGTCACAACGGGCGCTCAGCGGCAGGGACGGAGCCGGGCGGCGGAGCCCATTGAACACCCGCCTGGGCCCCACCGAAGCACCCTCGCCGCGCAGAGCCGGTACCTGAGCAGTGAGCAGCAGCTCCGGAGCCACCGACTGCCCGCCGCCATCTTGGAACTGGGCGGTGCGTAGGAAGTGACGTCAGCGCGCAGCGGAGGGGCGGGGGTGGTTTTCCACGGCGTGGCGCATGCGCGCAGTGAGAGCGCGTGGGGCTGTGAGGGCCGTTGGAGCCGTGAGGGCTGCCGGGGGGAGCGGCGGCCGCGGCGGGACCGAGCGATCGAGGCTCCGGTCTCTGGGCCCCGCAGGGAGCGGTACCTGCCCGGGGGCAGGCCCTGGGGGGCACAAATGGTGCTGGGGGCTCAGCGCCGGTCGCGCTGGGCAGCTCCTGAGTGTTCCCGTGCTGAGGGACACCTGAGGGCCCGCAGCTGTGTCAGGTCATCAGTGAGGGCCGCGATCGCACGGACCGGCTTACACAGGTTCTGCTCCGCACCCCTTCCTTCAGTTTGTCTTTGTTTTACAAGTGTATGTAACGGCGCTTTGCTTTCGGCTCGTTCCACACCAGTGATAATCCGCAGCTTCTTGGTGATAATCCCCAGCTCCTCCACCAAAGGTTTCCTGTATAGTTCCACATGAAAGCCTTGGTCAATTGAACCTACTCTATTTATAGCAGAGAGTTTGTTCTCTGTTACAGTGCATTCAGTGCAGTTTACTTTCAAGCAGTGCTGCATCACAAGCACATCTCAGCTAATTCTGTGTTTTAAGCATTTGCTGAAAAGCATAGCACACTTGAGAGCACCAAATAATAAGCTTGTGGATAGCGTGGTGTTGGTGCCCCCCATGAAATATCCTCCTAAAACTGCAGGAAGAGGGAAACCTTGTGCTGGCTGATTTGAGATGTCTTTTTCCAGAACATCTAAAAATAATTACAAGTAATTTCTGCATCTCAGCCTTCACACCCTTAATGAGACAGAGTCGGACAAGGCAGGACTTGTTCCTATGAGATACTGGTCATGTTTGAATTGTGTTGCATCCCTCCTGTCCATCCGCTGTGCTTGGCAGGCTGCTGTGCTCTTGAGGCAGATCATGGGCTGGGAATCTCAGGATAAAACTGCTGGGAGGCTTTTAAACATTTTGAGGAACAGGGGCAAATGTGTAGGAGCCACAAAGAAGCTGCAAGAGCCACACAGATCAGTAAAATGCATGCATGTAGATGCTTTGGGAACCTTTATTGTTTTTACATAAGAAAATAAGACTGTGATTAGGCAGTAATGAAACAAAACACTTGCAGGAGGAAGGGACCTCATGTGATGAGCAGATGCGCAGGATGAGCTGCACGATGGAGCCTGTTCCCTTTGGAGAGGGCTCATTTAAGCACCAAGAAGTACGTTGTCCATCCAGCGAGCAGCAGCGCCCCGACCAACACGGTGTAACTGAAGAGCACGAAGGCCAGCAGCTCCCTCAGCACCTTCAGGAAGTGGATGGTGAAGGAGTCCGGCATGGTTCTCCCTGGCACTGTGCAGGTAGGGTCTCTGGGGCTGGCTGCCTCTGTGCTCCTCCTGCTCTCTGAGAAAAGGGACAGGATGAATGTTTCTGAGCAAGGAGACTGCAGAGCGGATGGGGTGGCTTTAATGTGGGGAGAAATGGCTGTGTTCAGGAGGGGTAATGTCCACCCATCCTTCTTAAGAGGTTGTCACTGTCAGGTTGTACTTGTGAGTGCTTTATCAGAGCCCTGTACAGGGGCTGCTGAGCTGCAGTGTTGCAAAAGAGTTTGGGATCTGATCAGTGTCTCCATATCAGGACTGGTAATGAAGCAAATTAAAGCACAGCCACACACAGGCAGTGTTGGTACGGGGAGAGGCCCCTACAGAGTCCAGCTGGCTCCTGGGTTCTTCCCCTCTGTGTCAGTGGCAGTGCATCTGGGAAGCTTCATGTTCAGAATGGTTGCTGATGGTGCATTACCAGCAATGTGTTCTGATCAAAGTGGTCAATTCCTCCAAGGAAGCCACCATTAATATTTAATGATATAATTGCATCTAATGGAGATACTGGCACAAACTGAGCCTTTTGTTTAAGAAGGATGAAAACTGGGGCTTAAATACAAGTTTGCACAGGCAAATATTTATATCTCACGTTAAAAATAACCCTTAAATGGAAGACATGGGATAAGATGCTTTAGAAGTCGTCTTCTAGCTGTATCTTAAAGTCATCCTTGCACATCGTTTTAGAAGTGAGTGTTCATTTGTTAGTTTCATGCAAAATCTGAACTCCTTCACAAAAGTTCTTGGTTCCTCAAGACTTAAAGCTGTGAAGACCCACGTAAAAAATTCTACCATCTCTCCAATTTACATATTATTTTCAATTTTGATCATAACTGTGGCTGGTCAAATATAGCCACGCTCTTGGTCAAACACATAAAAGGGGATTTAAAACCAGACTTAAGATAAAGCTAACCTGAAAGGATTATTTCTCTTCTAAACAGTGTAAAACCAGCAAAATAAACCGAATTCCCACTCTGATACTTAGAATATTTTTGAAGAGCTTTTGTGATAAAGAGTTCACTTTTTGGTCTTACTAAAGAGTTCAGTCATTTCAGTCTAAGCTCAAGTACTCATATACATCAAAGGAGCTATTGCAATTTAAAACCAGGCATGGTTTCCTGTTGTTCAGAGCATTCAGGTTTTCTATTTATAGACTTTACATGGTTTCTGCTTGTCCAGAAAGAAGTGGATAAAGAAATAAGCTGCTTACCCTGGTAGATGATGGGCTCTACTTTGTAAAGTTCCTGTTTCTCTCTAGTTCTTCTGCAGCTGCCCCTTGAATTTCTGCCTTCTAACGGGTTTCTGCTGTAGTTTGATCCCTTTCTGCTCTGCTCATCCGGGAGCCAGAAGTAATGAGGTGGTGTTTGCAGCCCGCACGAGGACTAATGCACTAGGTGTGGCCAGGACCAGTTATGATATGACATAGCACAGCAAAACAGAGCATGCCAAATAGCTCCCCTTCCCCAGAGTGCTTTTGTGAACAGTATTTGGTGAGGTTAAGCACCACGGCTTAATGTTACCAGGTCAAAACTGCATTTGCTTAAATGTATGCTTTGTTTTCCTCTAGCAAAGTGTTGTGTCACTTTATACTTTGTCCTGCAGTTACACATCATTCTGTAGTTATGTGGAATGCTGTTGTGCCTCTTGCTCCATTCTCTGAGAGCCCAGTGCTCCTGTAGGTCGCTCAGGGAGAAGGATGCTCACATGGGGATCATCTCAGGTCAGCAGCGCTTTACTTGCTGTACCTTTATGAACTGAGTCAGCCTCTTATCAAACAAGAGCGAGTGCTGAAGCCTCACTGCTCACTGTATTGTCACTAGTTCACTGATCTACCTTAACCCCGCACACCCAGTCACCTCTACCTTTTAGAGAGTGAGCACTCTTGCAGCAGGGGGGAGGAGGGAGATAAGCTATGTATTTATTTTTAACAAAACTGTTTTCTGATAATATTCTATGAGAAGAGAACTTCTTCCAGGGTGGAGGTTGGGTAATGGTTTCTTTATGGTTTTTGCTTGTAAACCAGACAAATGCATACAGCAGAGAGAGGGAAGAGTATGTACTGCAAATCAAATCTCTTATTCACAAAGATATTATGATGTAGAAAATGGCCCCATAATTTAATTAGGCTCTCTTGTTATCAAATTATTACCCGCGTGGTCAGCAAGGCCTTAGCCAGAAGCAGAACATAATCAAGATGCTCAGGAAGCCTGTTAAGAAGTAATTGCTCCTCCAGAGAATTGATCAACGTCAGGATTGCTTTTAGTTTGTGTTGTTGTTGTTGAAGAGTTCCAGGAAGAGACTTTGTTCAGGGTGAGTGTCCGCATGGCTCCAGCTCAGTGGTGGTGCAGGGCTACACTGCAGAACATCTGCAGCAGTGGTATTGATAAATTAGAGTTTACCAAGTGTTGGGTGTGAGTTAGCTTCAAAGTAGGTTTTACATTTAGTATCAGTGACAAATAACCACGTTTGCTGGGCCAAGTGAAAAGGTAAGCAAGCTCTTGAATGGGTTCCTTTATTTGCTTGTGGTGTAGCTTTTATGCGTTATGGCCTCAGTTCACAAAACAGCCTGAGCAGTGCTGTAATTTCCTTGGGATTAGTTCAGTTTTTAAGATTAAAGAAAAAAGAATAAAATCTGGAAATGGTGGTAGTACAGCAGACACTCAGGGCTCAGCAAAGGACACTGTCAGGATTGCACTGACTCAGTCATTGTTTCTTGCTCTTCTTTGCCCAGTAACATCTCAGTTTTGATCCAAACCTACTTTTTAAAGACTATGAAATTAGCTACTTTACAGTGGATCTCCAGCAATAAGTCAGAGCAAGGCAGCTCATGCTTGCTCCTTACATTGTTGTCAAAGTTGCAGCACATTTTGTTTCTGCAAGAAATTAAAGTCTCAAATGATTAAAAATGTTATCTTTCTTCAGAAGTCAAGAAATCCCATAAGTAGTTCTGAGCTAGTATGTTCAGCTGCAGAACAGAATGGAATTAGTGTGTAAACTGAAAGAAAAAGCATTGAGCTGTTAAGAGAAATAGCTTCAGTTCAAGTAACTCAGGTATCCTGGGGCAGGGGGGAGAAGGACACAGTGACCACAGTGCAGAGGTTTGGTTTATTTTATTTAGGTTTGTATTCCAGTGAGAGAAACGCATCCAAAAAAAGATCAAATAACAGTTTTCATTTTGTTCTAATGAGCCAAGTGGAGTTAGTCAGACAGACAGAGGGGCTCTGTGATGGGGCTGGTTGGGCAGAACTCAATCTTACAAAACAAGACTGAAACCCACAGTCATAAATGTCACACCTTGGCAAAATGAAGGGGGTTTCGGGATGTGTTGTGCATTCTGCAGGATAACTGAGAGCAGCTGTGTTTGCTGAGAGTGACTTAAGGTGCGGGATGGGTTTTTTTCAGCTGTTTTTCGCTATTTAAACCAGTCCCCAGTGGTTGCTGGAGAAGCATGTGAGTAGTGATGGTGACCATGGAGCGAGAGGGCTGAGGCACAGCACCGGGCTCTGGCAGTGGCAGCTGCACAGGCCTAAGAAAGGAGCCTGCTCTGCCTTTCCATACCCTGGCCATTAGCAAGGCCAAGTCTCCAAGAGCTGAAGCAGCCTCTAGCACATGCTGGCTCAGAAATGCCAGGGGACCTGCCACCAAGACCATGGAAAATTCCATTTTATGATGTTGAGCTCTGTAATAGCTTGTGGCAGCAAGTTCCACAGTTTATAAACTGAACAGGGAGAGTGAAGAAGTGTCTGAAACCCACTGTTTACTAGGTCACTGACATAGCTATTTTTGGCCCAAGTCCCATGCAGGGAGTGTTTGTGTCTTCAGACATAAGCTTTTGACATACTGATGTAATTTATACCCTGGAGTAGCTTTCCTGAGTCAGGTGGGTGTACCCAGGACAAACAAGCCTTTAGAAGGCGACTGCAGTGAAAGGCTCAAGCATCTCCCTCATAATTTGGGTGCAGTTGCTTGTTTTCATAGTCAGTGTTGTTGACGTGCATGTGGATAGTTCAAGGTTTAGCTGTTGCTGCAGGAAACCCAACAAACGTCATGGCCAAAGTGTGCAGGACAGTGGACTTGAGTGTGGCCTACAGGTACGTCACCATAACAGCCAGCTTGTAAGAGCCAGCACAGGGCAAGCGTGCCCTTCAGCTGCATTATTCTGGATGCCTGGGAGCTGGGAAGTTTGTAAACATAGGCAGTGAAAAAGTTACTGCTTCCCCTTTACAGGAGTTCTCTTTCCATTGTGGAGTCAGCTGGGAATATTGGTGTGACAGCAGGAACAGAAAACATCCTGCCTCCTCAGCACCTTAGGAGGGTAACAAAGGAATAATCACATTTCCTGCTGCAAATAAACTGAAAGGGGAGAAAAAAAGCAGCAATTTGCCAAATGGAAGCACCAGGCCCAATCCCTGCCACCCCATCACTTCTTTGCCAATCCAGACCAGGAGCTGTTTGTTTCACTGTTAGTGCCTTTCAGCTCTGAAGCAGCTGAAGTAGCTCAAAAGGAGCTACTTTGACTACTAGAAGTTCCACAAACGGTAGGAACCCAAATGCAGAGAGGGATGAGGGTAACCGCATCATGAGCTGGTCTCAAAGAGAGCTTCTTGCACTGTCTTGTTTCCCCGATGTTCAAGCCATGCCAAAAGACCAGAAGTTGATGTGCTTGTCCACAGGGCCTCTCACCTTCACTGTCTCTTACCACAGACCTTAGAATGGGGCAGGCTCCAGTTTTTCCATCAAGGATTTCATCCAGGTTGTCCCATTGATCAGTTTTGTAGTGGCAATGACATATTCTGTGCCTCCATCTTCCATCTGGGACAGAAATCTCAGTGCAGCAATTTCTGCGTATGTTACCCCTCCCAGGAAGAACACCAGAGTGACTCTGTTCTCACCATGTTGACCTGTGTGTTCAGAGACATTTACGGGTTGTAGTTTTACATCAACTGTCAGGCAGACTCAAAATAACCTAAACTAAAATAAAGATACTAGAATTAGAGGAGAAACCTATTGGGCAAAGCACTAGGCCCAGAAATGCAGACTCTCCTCCCAGCTCTGGAGTCTTTTTAGAGGATGCGCTCCTGCCTGCCCAGGCTTAAGACTAGAGAGTGCACAGTCATGTTAGTTATTAAACTCACAGTGTAAGGTTAGGGCTTATTTAAGTACTCTCATGAGAAGTTAAAACATGTATGGCTCTGTTCTGTCTTCAGTGCACATGGTGCTGTGCATTAACAGCAGGCTGAGTTTGTGACTGGATGTTTTAAAGAGGCCAGGAAGCTATCTGTCCAAAATAGCTTTGGTAGACCTAATGCTGGGACAGGGAGAAGAGACAGGTGCCTAGACTCTGATTTCAGTTTGCTTCTCTCCATTGCCCTGCATGCCACGCAGACATGCATCTCCCTTTCAAAAATGGGAAAACAAAGCAAAACTCACGCTTTTTCTGTAGGCCAGTGGGTAGCTGCTGCCTCTCCTCAAAATGGGGACCTGGCAGCATCTTCAGAACCTCTTCTATGCTCCGCCACCCTGGGCGAGCCAGTAGCTGTGCCAGGCGGACACTCAGCGGTGCATAGCCACTGTACACATAGGAGATATCATTGGGGTTCTGCAGGAGAGCAGAGTGCGAGCAGTGGGTGAGATGCAAAACAGCACCATAAAATAGTAATAATTAAAGAAAGATGCAGGTTTTCCTGCTGCACCCAATTCTGTGTTGTTGGATGTGATGTTCGCTGTGGAGGTGTCTGTTTACCTGTTCATTGACATCATCCATCCATAAGCGCAGGGTTTTCCTGATTGTTGGGTAGTTATTCCTACCGCCTGTCTGAGGTTTCAGGAGTCCAGCCTTCTCCAAGTTGTTTAAGGTCAGTATATGTTCATAGCCATAAGTCTGCAATATGAAGAATTCACTTTTAATAGCACGTCAATAATCCATGACCAGAGTGTTTAAAAAATATAAAGGCAAAGATGTTAGTTTTAAAAAGCTTTTTGGTTAATCTGAAGTGTTTAAATCATGATAGTAAAAAGTGCAGTGATGTAAAACCCCTCTGTATCTACATGTTGTAAAATATATCGGCACCTCCTGAGCCATTGCTGTCAGCACACCCAGAAGCCTCAGTATTCCCTCTGCACATGCTGGCAGTCAGCATGGCCCATGTACAAGATGGGTCTGTCTAAACTACAAACGTATTTTAAAGCAGAGCTGAGGATTTGGTGGGATTTTCTTAGAAATGTGTGGATCCAAAAGTTCCAGCCCAACCTGGAGAATCTCTCTTTTGTAATGGTCCAGAACCTTCTGCTTCAGTCCACTATTGCACACAGATTGCAAGCAGACGAGGCGTAGGATCTTGATTAATGGATGCTTTTGAGCTATGCAGTCTTCAATGTAATTGTTAACCTATTTTTAAAAAGATAAATAAAAATACATAAGCTATTATTTAAAGACCTATTGAAGTGCCTACAAGACCTGGAATGAAAGATCTGGTTTTGCCCAGTATCTCTGAAACAGTGAGAGAGAGGGGGCAGCTGCTCTCCAGGCACCTCAAGACCAGTATATCAGTGACCCAGCTCTGGTTCCACCCTGTGTCTCTGAAGCACAACAATTCCACAGTCAATAGCTAAACTTTATCTGATGCACTGAAAAAATCCTGATTACCAGTCCTCAATCTTCCCTTGATTCCTCAAACTGCAAATGTGCAAGGAGATGCACACGAGAGCTCCCAGCCTTGACACTGGAAGGAGACAGACATCACCTACAGCAGATGTTTCCTCTAGCAAAAAAAACAAACAACCAAACCCCAAATGGAAAAATAACCCAGAGAAATACATTGGTTTGGGGTTTTTATTTTCAAGACATTAAGAGTCACTAATTGTCATTATCTACTTACCTTGTCTGTGTCTATTCCAGACATGAACTCTTGTTCCACCGTTAAATTATCAAAGAAATCTTCAGATGCTTTGGGAAAAGAATGAAAATCAGTAGAACAGCAACCAACAGCTTATTTCCTACATTGACATTTCAGCAGAGATGCACTGGATGGAGCAAAGCCAATTTCTGCCAGGCTGAATAAAGTCCATCAAGTTGTCTTGCATCTTGCTGTGGTGAAATGAGTCAGAACAACTGTTACACTCACTGATGATGAAGGACTACTCACTGGTGATGTCTTTGATGAGTTCTGCAATGGAGGTGTGGTTTGCTAGAGAGCTTCTTGCTGCCTGCATGTGTGGCAGCTGTGAGACAAACTGCTTGATCTCTCCAACGGTCTTTGCGTGGTGGCGTTCCTGAAGAAAGCCATCACTTAGGTTAGGGCTTGTTCAGAGCAGTAACACCACCGAGATCACTGTATCATCACAAGGTTTTTCACTGTACTCACTGCAACAGCAGATGCTGTTAGACAGACACAGCCTTTTAGACAAAATGCTTTAAATGCTTACAGTAATGCCACAGCATTACCTGTAAAAGCACTTTGCTCATTAGAAGAGGGAGGACATAGAACAGGATCATTAGGCTGGGTTTTCCCATTCTGCCAGTGTTGTCAGTCACTTCTAATCATGGTTTGGGTTGGAAGGGATTTTAAATCTCATCCAGCTCCAACCCCTACCACAGGCAGGGACACCTTCCACTAGAGCAGCTTGCTCCAAGCCCTGTCCAATCTGGCCTTGAACGCTGCCAGGGATGGGGCAGCCACAGCTTCTCTGGGCACCCTGTGCCAGCGCCTCAGCACCCTCATAGTAAAGAATTTCTTCCTAACATCTGATTTTCTCCATCTTTATCAGGCTTCAGCCATCACTCTCTGCTCCTGTTTCCCAGCAAAACTACCTTTTTCAGGCAAAGATGAGGTACTTTGCTAGCTTCTAGTAAACACAATGCTGTAGGCAAAAGAACTCAGAGATGGAGACATTTCCCCCCCAAACAGTAGTGAAAGGTGCTGAGGAACTGGGTTGGTGGGGTCTGTGTCCCTCGTGAGCAGGAGCTTGCCATTCACTGTACCTGGCTGTAACAATGTCCCAGGTTTAGAGCAAGGATCTGATGAAGCACAGTGCAGACTTCAGCTCTCAGAGCAGTCTCTGGACTGTTTCATTTGTGCCTCTTGCTGCAACTCGGAATAAAAATAATCATTTGACTCATGTGGAGGATTTAAATGGGCAAGTGCAGGCAGGAGGGTGATAATGACGCAGCCTGCAATGAAGGAGTCCTCTGCTGCCAATGTGCCACTGCTTCATTATCACCTATTACCTCTGACAGTTTAAGTTCCCTCTTTTTTTAACAACCAGTATGAATAATCCATCTTTAGCACCTTCACCTTTAATACTGCAATAACAGTTACTAGGGGATGAGGCTGAGCACGCCCTACTTCAGTTAAGGTACCACTGCCTTGTCTTAAATGTGGCCAAAGTGAAAAGGCAAAGAGAAACCCCAAGGGAACACAATCAAACAGTGTAACAGGGCCTCTTGAAGTCTGCAAGCAGAAACCTGGGACATGAACCATCAACAGCATGTTTTTCAACAAAACCACAGACGCAGCCCACAGCACCCTCCACCTTTATCCAAGGTGACACGTGAGTGTGAACTGCCAGATCAAACCTCCTAGAAGGCAAGTGTTGCTCTCACATTCCTGTTGTTTTTTACACCAGCGATAATGCTTAATGCTCTACGAATGCACATTCTGGAGTGCTGTTTCTTAAAGCCCTTTCTCTGCATCCTCAGTGAATACAGAGGGAAAAGGACCTTTCATTTAACAGGCAACAACAGTGGAATTGACCAGGATGCTAAAACAGACTCCCTGGTTTTGATCTGGCCGAGGGATTACTCCATGGCAACAGCCTGAGCTGCTGATCACAGCCCTGCTCAATGCAGCCTGTGACTTATCTGACAACAAAAATGCCCAAGGGATGCACAGTCAGATCCAGGCCTCACCTCAAAGGCTGCAGAGATGATCTTGGCTTTCTTGCTCAGCACTGACCCCACGGCATTGAAGTTCTTGTCTCGGATTTCAGCATAGAGCTCTTCAGCAGAGTTGAGCTGGAGCTTCTTGGGTTCTGTGGGGAGATCTTTCCCACCCTCACCCTGCTTCTTTGGGGCAAACTTCTCGGGAGGGAGTTTCACATAAGCTACCAAATACAGAGAAATAACCCTTAGAGAGGGGAACTTCAGCAGAAGTAAAGATAAGGAAATGTGTCCCCGGAGCACGAAGCGGGCCTGAGCAGCAAAGCTAATAGAAACTCCCAGGCAGCTCAGTGCATATGGGTTCATTAAGGACAGACTCTCCCAGGGACTCAGAGACCTACACAGACATGATCAGAACCCAAGTGCTAACCATCAAACTTTCAACAAGGCCTGGAGGCAGCCTTCCAGTCGCTACAGCAGGAGGGAATAAAACCCATCAGTGCCTCTTGGGAGTTACTCTTTGTAGCTCCTGAAGAGGCAGAGACCGCTCTGAACAGCCTTTCACAAACTGTTCCTGTTCTCACAGTGTGGTACCTGAGCTCAGCGGCCTGGAGGGTGAAGCACACGCTAACATCTGTACCCCCACACCGCATGTTCCGTGCCATTGTGCCTGCCCCCAGCCCGCATCCACAAGGAACCAAACCCTGCTCTCACCTTCCCTTCCTGTGCAAAGAGAGCCAGGGCTGATCTTTAGGAGCTCTAGCTTGGGACTGAACCATCCCTGCACCAAGTTCCAGTGAGCTGCTCCCACATGGGAGCCATTCAGTGAAGCAGAAAGGCACCTGAGACTCCTCAGCCCGCCTGGGGACCCCTTGCTCTGCAGTACTCACTGTTCTGGATCCCATAGATTTCATCTATGAGCCCCTCATAGGTGAGCTGCGTGGCCAGCGGTGTCAGCAGGTCCACGTTGCGGTCCAGCAACAGGAGGGTGTCAAAGACAGGAAATATCGAGTTCTGGCTCCCAGGGAACTCACGCTTCATCCTGATCATCATGTTAGCCACGTGCTGGAAAGACACCACATCCCTCTGGTTATGGGGCAGGCCACCAGGGATGGATCTGATGTAACAGGGACAGGTACCAGCTAAACCACGGGTTGATCAGAGAGAAGTGGGTTACAGGGAGAGAGGAGAAAGCCAAGGCATGGGCAGCAGGTTACACATTTCCCACTTCATTCAGCCCTTGTGACACCAGCAACCAAGTGTTAAAACTCCACAGAAAGAACACAAAGGCAGTGCCCCTGTGAGCAAAAAGCACATGAAAACAGCTGAATCCTCCTGATGGGAAGACTTCTGGAACAGCAAAGAGCGTTCTTTTGGCCAGGGATGGCCTGGACCTGCAGCCACGATCCTGAAATTCCGGTACGACAAGAGGGGTCCCTGGCTGGATTGAGAAGCCCCAGGGGCGGTCCCACAGAACAAGATGGGATTTCCCATTTGCCTCACCCGAGCACACTCGCCCTTCCCGAAGATCTGCGGGATGGTTCCGTACAGAGCCTGCAGCGTCATCAGCCCCTTTGCTGCGTGGTACAGACTCGTCTGGTCGCTCTCCAGGTAACATTCCTACACAACAAGAGGGATTCCTGATGGAAGGTGCTCGCACAGCAGCTCCCCAGCAGAATGTGGTCCTTGTGAAGAGTTCAGAGGAGACACAGGCTGGGAAAAGACTGTGGCTGTTGACAGATACAAACCCTATTTGTGCTGTCACTGCATCGGATCACTGATCAGATACTGCAGTGATTTTGAACTCCATACCACTCCCAGTTTGATGGAGAGGAGGAAGAGAGTCTGTCCCTCTAATCTAGGCTGATCCAAGCACACAGCACCTCACCACAGCTACCGACAAGCAGCAGCAAGCCCCAGCGTGTCCTCTGGGCTATGCTTAACAAGTCAGCAACGGCCAAAGAAACTCTCGGACCTTGCTGTCCCCAGACACAGCATTCTGAGGGAACAGGACACGCCGCTGGTACGTGACAGCTGTAAGCTCTTGGTGCAGTTTAGAGCACAGCATTAACCATTATGTGTGGCTGTCTGGCTGTGCACTGACACAAACAGTGCTGACTGTTTGCAACAACCAAGTATTTTAATCCTCCCGAGTGCTCAATGTGTGCAAACAGCACGGGCAGCTACAGCCGGTAGAGAGCAGCCACGGCTCAGTGCAGCACTGGGATCAGGCCACGTCTGCTCTGCAAGGCCTGTCCCTGATGCGCAGTCACTGACAAACCCTCTGAGGGCCTCTGGACCGAACCCCAACAGCACAAAACCACAGCATGGCTCTCCTCGGACGAGTGCTCACCTTGAAGGCGCTCTCGGCCTCCATGGAGAGCAGGTCCCCGTCAAAGGGAATGAGGTCCAGGCTGTACTGCTCGCGGTGGATGAAGGACCCCAGCACGCCCTGCTCCTTCAGCCACTGCTCGCACAGCAGGCTGCGGCGCGGCACGAACAGGATGTGGAAGTCCCTCTGGGGAGAGCGGCCTCTGTCCTCCCTGTGGAGTCACAGCACAGAGCATGGGCTGCGGGCACGCAACGCCAGCGGAACGGGAACGCTGCATGTGGCTGTTGTTACCGATTTCAGCTACTAGCCCTGGAATTGTTTACCACGTGCACCCACAGGACTGAACCCCGGGCGAGTCTTTCCTGCGGTTCTCTTCAATCAAAGCACACATCATTCCAGCTAATCCGAAGGAACGTGCGCCTGCCCGCAAGGAATGACCCCTGCATCACGACCCAAAGCGACACCCGCTGCGGCGCCTCACACCCCAACCCGAGCCCTGAGAGCAGCCTCCTTCCGGCCCAGAGGTGACAAACCCGGTGCGGCGGCTCCAGGCCCAGCCCGCGCCCGCCGTACCTGAGCACGTTGTCGGTGATGATGTCCATGAGCTCCAGCCGCGGCCTCACGAAGAAGATGATGTTCTTGACGTCGGCCTGGGGCAGGCGGCCCGGCTTGAGCGTGAACATCTTCTCCACCTCGTGCTCCTGGGCGGGGGGGAACCGCGTCAGCTCCAAGCGGCCGCAGCACCCGCACGGCGCGGAGCCCCCGCCCGCCCCGCCTTTACCTTGAGCAGCGAGTACTGCGCGATGAGCCCGAAGGGCCCGGTCAGGGACTCGTCCCACACGATGGCCTGGGGGGGGGGGGGGGGGGAGGAAGGGAGCACGGGGGGAGGTCAGAGCGGTCCCGCCGCTGCCCCTCCCCCCCCCCGCACCCCTCCCCTCCCCCCCCGCACCTTGCTCCCCGCGCACTTGTCGAGGAACTCGCGCAGCTCGCGCCGCCCCGCCTCGCGCAGCGCAGTCAGGTTCACCCGCCCCGAGCTCAGGTGCGCCGCCATCGCGGAACCGCCGCCGAGCTCACGTGACGGCGGCCGTCACGTGATGCGCGTCACGTGACGGGAGCAACGCGGAGCCTGCGCGGCGGCACAGCGCCCTCTGGTGGGTGAGCCCGTGTTCTGCACCGAATCCGTGGGGTCTGGGGATGGGCTGGCAGGGGGCAGGGGGCTCCCAGCCCCGTGCAGCCTGGCCGGGATGGGGTTGCCAATTAAAACTCTTCATGCAGCTACAGAATGCATGCGTATATACACACAGAGAGAGAGGAAAGAGCTGCTGTACACGACAGCTCCTCCCGACACCTCTGCAATTTCAGCATCGCCTTTTCCAGCAGGTATTTCCTTCCAAAGGGAAACCCAACATCATTTATCAGGCAGGATTCTAAGGGAACCACCCTTAGAGTAAAGAATGTCTTAACCTCTAATTCCTCAAGCTTCTGGCTGGGGTTTGGAGGCAGCAACCCTCCAGCCAGCCATTCCCATCCCTCAGTGCTGCTAAGGCTTCTCTTTCTGTTTACTCACAGGTCACCTGTGTCCCACGTGGAGCACGTCCCCTTCCTGACAGCACCAAAAGGTAGGAAAGAAAACACAGCTCCTCCTTTTTTTCTCCAAAATATAACTTTAATATATATCTGCATATTTACACACACACGTCACGCACACGCTAGAGAGAAGCTGAAAGAATGCAAACCATGAGGGGTCCCACACCAGAGCGGGGCAGAGCTGCAGCCCCGCCGCAGCAGCTCCGGTTCTTACCTGCTCCACGATTCACATTCACCAAACCACGGCCCGGAGCTCACGTTCACTGAGCAAAATCACAACCACAGGAGTCAAGGAAAACAAAGGAAACGGTTCTCAAACGCAGTCCAGTGTCCAAGAAAAAAAGAAACAGCTTAAAAATCTAAATGTACAAATTCAGCCTTAAAATGGTTTAGTGCAAATAGGAAAATTAACAGCATAATTTTAAGGTATTTAAATAAGCTTTAATATAACTATAGTGCTTCATTCCTATACACGTTTTCCCATCAACAGATGCAACAGCACGAGGGCATTTCTTGTTAAGAGTGGGGACAAACCCAGAACCTGGGAAGAAACAGCATAAAGTCATTTGTTAAATCATTTATTTATATTCCACTTAAAAGTTTGTTAAAGGGAGATCTGGGGCACTGAGTAGTGGAGGAGTGAAACAGTTATCAATGCACTGAGCATGGAGCCGATGGGCCAAGGGGAAGGGGAGCGGGAGGGGCAAGAAACGTCGTCCCTTCCCTGCCCTTCAGCACAGGGCGATGCTGGTGGTGGTCAGTGGCTGCCGAGGGCTCGGTCCGGCCGTCAGAAGGTCTCGTCGTCGTTGCAGTCGGCCGTCCAGTGCCCGAACACCTCGCAGGTGTCGCAGTAGGGCCGCTCCTCCCTCCTGCTGCCGTGGTAGGCGGAGTGCGGCGGCTCCTCCAGCATCTGCGCCTGCGTCGGGCAGTCCTCGGTGTCGTGAAGGTCGAAGCAGCCGCAGATGTCGCAGAAGAGGCGCGGTTTCTTCTTGGACAAACTTTCCTCCTCGCTGCAAGGGCGGCACCGGCACAAGTCAGGCAGGGGGCTCATAAGGGTGAAAGGCCTGAGTCCCTCCCCTGCCCGTTACCGAGACCAAGGGGAACGCCGGAGCAGTCAAGCAAGACCATAAATCACCAAACCCCTTCTGAAGATCTTCAGACACCTCAAGTACCCCGTAACCCCTTACACTGTGACACTGACTGAACAGACTGCTCCGCTGGTGTATTTGCACAGATACAGACATTGTTTAGAAAAGAATCACACGAACTGGTTGCTCTTTCCCTTCAGAGGGCAGATCTGAGGTCACAATCCATCAGACAGGTTTTAGTGCCATTTCTCCAGACTGGATCTCCCCCTCTCAGAGTAGTTACTGGACTCCTGAGAGCAAAAATGCTCCTCCTCAACCTGGAAAGGGCCAGACGTAACCGTGACTGACAACAAGCCTGTTATGATACATCAGTGCTTGTGACTGATAACCAAAGAATCATTCTGGGCCTGAAATAGGGCTGGATTCAATTGCTAAATTCAAGGGCATGCTATGATTTTCCTTCCCAGCAGCTGCCACCAGGCTGGCGCAGCTCAAATCTGACTGCTACCAACAGTTCCCAACACAAGCCAAGGTTTCCTGTAGGATTTATACCTGTCGTAGTTATTTATCTCCTCTTCGTTGCCGTTGAGGGCTGCTTCACACATTCTTTGTATTTTCAAGTTTAATTCTTCGTTTCTCCTCTGCAGATCCACTATCACTGAATTCAGGAAGTCGATCTATGATAGTCAAGAAGGAGTCAGCAGGTTGAGGACTCTGCTTCACAGAAACCAAGCAACAAAGCAGTAACCCTCAGACTGACCTGCACAGCCCTGCATTAACTCTTACCACTGGACTGCTGGGTTACACAGAGCTCCCACAGACAGGACACAGGAACATCCCAAAGGACCTCCAAGACCCCCAGCACGATTTCCACCCAGGGAGCCAGGCTCTTCCTCCCAGCCAACCCCTCTGACAGCCTTTGGTGGGTCTCAAGCCACCCCTGACCGCTCGACTTCCTTTTCTAAGGTACATTTTAAACACAGATCCCATGTCTAATTCTGATCAGAACCATGTCCCTGCTCCCCTGAGCCTGCAGCTCTGGTGGATACCCCTGGAGCCATCCCAAGGGGCAGTGGGACAGCACAGCACACCTATCAGCATCGCCCACAGAGATCGTAAGCCAGAGCATTGCTGAACATAACTGAGCAATGCAAACTTCACACAGTGAATACGAGAAAGGAAGCCAAGAAGTGGCACAAACCTCGTGCTGATTGGGAGGAAGGGTTGTCACCAGCAGGTGAATTCAAGGAGGCAGAAAAACAGAAAAAGATTGGTGGTTAGTGAGTGTTAATTACAGACTTCTGATCTCTGCACGCACTAGGAAGGACATCAGGGATCTAACAAGGACTTCAGTCACGAGCAGAAGGTGCTTCTATTCCAACCTCGTCTCCTAGGCACTCGTCGTCACAGGCTGCCTGTTACGTGGCAGCACTTCACAAGTTCATGATCATACTCTGACACACATTGCTCCTGTTACCCAGCACGTGTGAACTGAGCAGCTTCCTCGCTCCACTGCATGCACAGACCCTCGTTCTGAGGGAAGTTCTGCAGGTCAGCAGCAGAGACCAACATTTCCAACTGCAGGAGCTCAGCTTGCCCATTCCCCAGCACTGCAGGTTCAGGTGGCTCCCACCTCATTCCTCATTCACACCCAAGAAACCCTTGGAAAGAATCCAGGGAGCAGCTCCACCAATGGGCTGCACACCAGAGCCTGCCACCCTGCTTTCCTGCTCACCTCCTCCAGTCACCAGAGCTACCTTCCCCAGTATCCCTCATCCCTCAGTTCTTATTATTCCCTGTCATTCATATTTCCCTTCAGAAGCAGGTGGTTACAGGATAAATCATCCTGATTTACAGAATCTGTCAGGAACTGTCTTTGGAAAAGCATCTCCCATGCCTGCAGACGCGTGGCTGGGTTCTTGTGCTGCTGTTCCACATCACATACCTGCTTCTCCTTTGCGATCTCATCTTGCAGTAGATTAGCAGCAATGTCACCTTTAAAGGAAAAGAAAACCAAGCTATAAGATGACACACACAGTGCCCGAGCCAGAACTGAAGTCACGTCAATCTCTAGTCCTACTCTGATCACTCACTGTAAGGCCAGGGTGACTTTTGGGGGGAACTGTTTTGGCTGCTGTGTATTAAATACTGCACATTACTTATTAAATATATAAAATGTGTGTGTAGGTGACAGCTGAGGTTCACAAACCCACTGGGGAATGCTCCTCTGATGCTGAGATGGGATGGGGCTCAGGAAGCTCAACATAAGACAAGGATGAGTGGATGAAGTGCAGGGGTCTCATCCTGTGCCCAGGTAGGTGGTTTTGATATGGTGCCTACATGGTACCCAGGATCAGCCTGAGAGAGGCTCTTGCACAGAAGGCACACCATGAACAGGATAAAGGTTTATGGCTTCTGCACATGATTCATTTCAATTCAGATCAACCCCACCCCGGTGTCAATGGGGTTCACGGGCAGCTTTCACTCCTTCAGTTTTCCTTCATGCACATCTTAGGTGCGTCCTACAGGAGGCAGTCCCTGTCTCAGGAGGTTCAGCTGCAGTTAAGGCTCCTTTCACCACCTGACAGCAGGGGCAAAAATCTACAAGGCTAAAGCTGCAGGCAGAGAGTCTGTGGAGAGGCTGCTCTTACCTGAGGAGCCCACTACAGTTAAAGGCTGCTCGTTGTTCTCCTTGAGCTTTTGCTCCAAGCTCTTCACCTTCTCCTCCAGCTGCAGTTTGTCAGATTCCAGCGACTTCACCACTGACTGCAGGGTTTTCGCAGAGGCGTTTTCCCCGCGGAGCACCGTGATCTGTAAGAGTCAGCGAGGAATGCCGGACATTCCAGAATGAGCTCGGGGCACCAGGGCAACGTCCTTCATAGCAAGGGCTGAACAACCCCCACAGGTACAGCTGGAGCTCACCTAACCAGGCCCAGAGATCTGATGCTGAGCTTTAAATATGCTACATTAATAAAGACATCAGCCAACCCTTCAGTAGCCAGCACACAAAGCTCCATCCCTGGCGGTGCTCAAGGCCAGGTTGGACAAAGCCTTGGGTGAGATGGTTTAGTGTGAGGTGTCCCTGCCCATGGCAAGGGGGTTGGGACTGGATGATCTTAAGGTCCTTTCCAACCCTAACTGTCCTATGATTCAGTATGCTCCTAGCCATAACTCGGTCTGAAATGAAGCAACATCTCACTGTTGTCACTTACCTCGTTTCGGAGTTTTTCCAGTTCCTCATCTTTCTGTGTGATCAAGGCACTAGTAACATTGATGGATTTCTGTAAAGATGCTCTCTCTTCATCAATTTCTTTCTGTAATGTTGATTCTCTAAAAGAAAACCAAATACAGCCAGAAATCACCTAAAGAATGGATTATTGTGGTACCTTAAAGAAGTCTAATTTAATTCCAAGTAAAAACAACCCCCTAAGTTAAAGCACAGTAGAAATAAACCACTGTGAAGTGGTTCTTAACAAGCAGATTTCCACTCTGTACTTGACTGAGGTTTTATGTATAAAATTCAGATGTTACAAGTGTGGAAACAAAGCAAAACACTTTACCTAGGGAGTACATGCCAGAATCTGCTTAGCAGCGTAGCCATTTGCATTTAAAGCAGCAAGTTACCGGACTGGGGAGATACAGGATAAAGAAACACATTGCACAATGTTCCACACAACCTAACCTCAGTTTTGTTACTTCTTGGAAGTTACTAACAAGCAACAAAACACACATGCAAAGCTCATTGTACAAACTGTCATGCAAAGCATTGATGGTGCTGGAAATATCAGCTGGTCCTCACTAATTTCAGTGGCATCGTTAGTTCCTGACACACGTGCTTGGTGGGTCTGGGCCTTTAACAGAACCGTTCTGGGCCTCAGCACAAACCCACTTGGGGTTTGATTCAAGAAGAGCTAAAAAGAAATCCACCAAGGCAGGAACAAACCCTTGTTGTGTCCCTGTGTCCAGTTCTCCCAACCTTTCCAGCTGAGCTAATGAGAGCTACAACCTCTGCCCACAATTCCTGTCATCTTAAGGCACTACAGCTTTGACATCCTCACAGTGATGCTAACGGGTCTTACTGACAGGTCACACAAAACACACAGATGAGTGACTGTCCCCTGATGTGAGGACTTTGGCTGTAAAAGCTCGTACCAAGCTGAAAGGGTTTGGTGTTTTTTTTTTTCTCTTTAAAAAGGAAATTAATGATGATAATAATAATAATAGGTTATGACTCCAAAATTGATGTGTAATTCTCTAGGAGGAACTCACTTTTCAGAGCCCTGGGCAGTGCCCAGCAGCCAAGTGCCCACTCTGAGCTTCTGCAGGCACCACCACTTCTCTATTCCATACATCTCAGTGCAGATGATGATGCTCTTGCTGCCACCAGCATTGAGCTGCTCCTTTGTCTTACTAGCAGGCATGGCTGAAGACAAACTAGGCTGCCCAAATGTGTACTCACTACACAAAAAGCAGGAGGAGCCAATACTTCAAAGGTACCAAATGACTTAATGGTTTCACTGAAGTAACTACACTGCCCTCCTTGAGGGCTCTTCAGGGGACTGGGAGCAGAATTCATCCCTATGTGATGATGCTCAGGAGGAAGGGACAGCTATTAATTGAAATGGGAAAAAATTCATACCCACAATATGTACAGTTAGTGAGAGCCACGATACCCAGAGCATGAAGTACAACAAATCTCACCGACTCAAGAGGAAACTCAACAATGAGAGCACAGTTAATGCAATTCTTTCATTGTTAAGATTATACTCAGGAATGGAAGCAGCAAGTGGAGAATCTGGGGTTTAGAAAAGCTGATGCAGCGACCAAACAAGAACCAAAAGGTCGGTTTGGGGTTTGGTATATTTTTCACAATGAGAGAATTAAGAGAAGCAGAAACACAACAAACTGCAGACTGCACAATGCAAGTTACACTCTTGTTAGTAAAAACCAAAAGGGCAATGGCATTTCACAGAGCTCCTTGCCCGCCCTTATTCAGCAGAGCACTAAAAGCACGATGGCAGGATCACACACGTGCTCTGGCCTAACCCATGCCGAGCTGAATCAAAAGCACAGGGGGCAGTGGGGAAAGAAATGTGCCACCGAGGCATGGGACGCTGCACATGGGACACTGCACATGGGACAGAGCAGAGCTGCAAACCCAGCTTTTACTGGGAAGTTCATCTGGAAGTTGCTGCTCACAAGCTCTGCTGTACCCAAGCCTTCACTGAGCTTCCCGTGCTGCACAGGCAGCTACAGAGGGGCAGATGGACACCTCAGTGACTTGGCTCGTGCTCAAGAGCTTGTTCTTTAGCCAAGGTTTCCACTTCATGGTCAGATCTTCGTTGCCGAGATCAAGACCAAACATAAGGGGTTTGTACAAATACAGTTCCCTTGCCATTTCTTGGGATTGGTTTCAGCCACCCCAAGCATTTAGGTGGTTGAAAAAGGCAAACAGTTTGTGAGCATATAAATATGTATTTACAAATCCAATGTAGGAGTCTAGAATACTGTAACACAAGGGGAGAGAAACAAGAGAAGAAAGGGGGAGAGAAAACAAGAGGGGAAAATGTCCCTGTATGGCAGCACTGGTTTTTCCTTCCCCCAGGAGCCACATTCTACAGCTCCAGCTGCAGGCCCTCAAAAATGCTGAAACTGAACAACCTACAGCTATAATAGGTGTTACACCTATAGGAGGTGTAAGTCACAACGCTCCTAACATAAGTGTGAATCACAGTTCACTTCCAGCATCAGCTGAGTGCCCCAGTGATGCTTCAGTATCACTTGTGGTGTGATTCAGACAGTAAACGTAAGCAGTGTATGTTGCACGTGCAAGAACCACATAGTCCTAACCTGAAAGAAAAACCTTATGGAATCTGTTTTATCAGGAAAAAAAAAAAAACAACAAGGAATTGATTTGGTGAACCTGAACTTTTTCCCTGCTAATTCAAGCACAAAATAGCTTCTTTCCAGCAGGGATAAACAGCACTGAAAACGACTTTGTCATTCCACACACTGTTTTAATATTTCCCTTCCCTGGGGAGGTTAAAGCACATCTGGAGCAGTGGGAGCCAAGGGGGGAGAGAGGTTTTGGTTTAACATTTACAAAAAGCACCCAGATTTTCCCCTTACTACAAAAATAAGAAATTCTAAGAATGAAGCAAATACCTTAAAGTGCTACTGGGGAAGCTTTAAGAATGCAAGATAACAAGAACCACGTTAGAAACATGGAGTAGAAATGCAAAATACTGTAAGGAAGAACTAAATCTGCACCAAGGGGCTATGTGTTTGGTTAAAAATATAGACTTTTCCAATATGTGTATATATATTGCTGAGTATTTTACAAAACGAAAGCAAGACACCAAGGGACAAAGGCAGCCAAATATGTACAACAACTTTACTTGAAAAGAAAAAGAAAGAAAGAAAAATAACTATTTATTGTAACGTGGATAGACTTTCTTGAGTCTTACCATTAAAGACACACAGATATAGCAAGGGAAGCAAGGGTAGGAAAGGGAAGAGAGAGGAATGAGATGAGTATCGATAAATAGCGCAAGCTCAAAGACAGTCAGACAGTCAGCAACCCACAGAGAACCTGAGGCAACACAGAACCCCCTTAGACTCCAAGACCAAACTCCTGTCACTCCCAGCCTATTTCATACAGGGAGCTGCTAAAATAGAGGAAAACAATAGCTGGGGGTGGAAGGAAGGTGAGAAAACTGCTGGAGATCTGACCTAACTGAAACAGAAGGATGCCTCCTTCTCAGTATCTCAACTACTCAGGACAAAAGGAAGAAATCCTCACTCCTCTCATCACCAGCTCCAGTGGGATTTGGGAATTTAGAGACTTTTCAACTTGGCTCTTCATTCATCCTAACTTTTTTGTTAGCAAACAATGTCATATGTGGCATGTTTTGACGCCTAGAGCCTTCACTCTTGTGTCAGTGACATCGACTGAGTGGGTTTATCCCTTCTATTGGAGTTTATTCAACACTGTTGAGGAAGGTCACCAAGCCAGTGACAAACCTGAGCATCTCAGTGTAACCAACTGATGTTTAAATGCACTGTAATGATTTCATAGTTATTATTTCAGGCAGCTCACACAGCACAGACACAGGAAGAAAATGAGAGCCGCACACCTTTCTTTACACAAGTTACCAAAGAGTCTGCCTGTTAAAGGGTATGCTGTGAAATGGAACTGCTGGAAAGTACTGAATGAACCCTGGGTCCCCATCCCTCCCTCCTCAAGTAACTTTCAGGAGTTACACTATTTAAAATGCATGTTTTAAACCACATTCAATCAGGCTATAAACAGCATTCTAAGCTGTCAGCAGCACTAATATCCTCCTTTCCCCTCCCTGCCTCCACATCAAATATACTGGAGATGATCCTCAGCTGGTGCAAGCATCCTAATTAGTGTAGATGTCAACTGGTCTTTACATCAGCTGAAGATTTCTCTCCTTGTCTTCTTCAGCTCATCTTAAAACCTGAACTTACTCTATTCCCTGTGGCTAAAGGCTGCATCAGAGCTGGAGGTTCAGCTCCTGCCTCCCTGCAGAACTGCCCCAACTCATATGTTCTCTGAGGGAGCTTTAGCTTGTGTCATACCCGGGTGCCTTCAGAAGAGTGCGAGATGTACCAGAGCATGACCAAGATTAACAGGGACTAACCCAGGGACCAGGGTGTAACACTGAGTCACTGAAGATGTGCCCTCACTGCTCTTTGTTGTGGCCATTATAAATTCAGGGTATTTACCAGGGTTGGTTTGTTTTTCCTGGCACACAGGAGGTGTCGTGCAGAGCTGCATCTTTTTCTAAGGATTTATGTAACTGCTTTTGAAAGCCCACATTTCCCTAGAAGATACTGTGCCCATCAGCTTCCATCCACACACTGCAGGAAGCCAGTGACCTTTGTAACTTGGGACCATTTACTGAACAGCCCAGTTTACAAACGGATGCCCCAGTCACCCAGGACAAATCTCCTGGTGTCTGGGAACAGTGCTGAATGAACTGCAATAGCTACTGCCACAGGGAACTCAACAACCCAGGATTATGAGAACAATCCGGTCAATGCTGAATAGCTGCTGCTTTCCTCTCTTGCCTTTCTTTTTTTAAAGAACAGCCCTAGCTTAACTGCGTTTTCCCATTATTCCTTAAGCACTCGATGGGTCAGATCTGTATGTGTGTGCTTCAATCTGACTGAGGGACAATCCAACACTCCAGAGCAGACAAATCCCAGACACAGAACTGGCTACTGGAAATGAGAACTACTACCATACAAGAGGTGCAGAACTAAAGAGGAAAACTACCACTGCTTGCATTAACAGTTACATTTCCTTCACACTTTTAATAAAGCCCACGTGGAAATTACATCTGTAATGTGTGTGACAACCTCAGCACTTTTCACTATGACACCACAGAAAAGAACGGCTTTCTTAGCAGTGTTTTTGTATTATGTTTCCTGAAGGGTTCTGTAGGATTGCAGAGTTAAACCCACATCAGCAAAAACCAACTTACCTCTTTTTCATCTCTAATAACTGGTTATTGAGTACTGATCTCTCCTCTTCCAGCTAAAACACAAGGACAAAAGACTGCAGTTAATACACTAAGGATTGTTTCCTCGGTGTGATGTATCAGAGCAGCATCATCATCATAAAACAAACACAGGAGAGGCTACAGAGCCTACAAATCCTCAAAGTAACTGATTTTCCACACAAACACAAACTGCTCAGTGACAAGAACACCAAATCATGAAGGGCTATTACTGCTTTACACATCATTTCCATGCTCTGTGCACACAAGAAAGGTGTGAGGCTGGTATTGCTTTAAACACCAAAGAGAAACATATGCCTTTGTGTGCCTGGTTGTTGAGTTTAGGCCAATATTGGTGAATTACTGGATCTGCTGTGGTTCTGACCTGGATAACTGGGCTACTGATCCGTGTTCGTTACTGTGCTGCTATTTAGAGATAAATTATTGATCCCTAAAGCTGTCAGTCTGGTGCTGATTACTGTCTCCTGCACCTCTGACTCAGTGGGGTCACCTTAAGCTCTTACAACTGGTAAGGCCTTCAGCTGCAGATATTGCAGCTGCAGGTTCCTGGGGGGCAAACCAACAGGAAAAGCAAAACAAGACAACCAAACATAACTTGTACAACAACAAACTGCAAAGGCAGCTTATACAAACCCTTACAGACAGGAGACAAACACACAGAGGGGAAAAAGAACACGAGAATTCAGAGAAACGTTTCACTTGTACATCTGCTCTACCAGCGCATTTCTCTGGTCAGACTGTGCAGCATTAACCTGGCCACAATCCACAATCACCCTAGGAGAAGCTTGACTTCCCAGTGTTTGTGCTCTTGGCTGCCACTTGCATCGGACAAACCTCACAGTGACATTGTTCCCCCTTTGCTCCCAGAGGCCATGCCCACAGTGCTCTGTGATGCTCCCCTCTACCAATAGCTTTCTTTTCCTAAAGGACTGTGGTGCCTGTTTAACTTGGAAAATCCTCCAGCATTTGTGGAATGCTCCCAGGCTGTGAGCACAAACCCTTTCAGCTTTCTGGCTGGCTGTGGAGAGGGCAATGATTTCTATACAGGCAAGACAGAAGTGGATTAAAAGAGAGAAGAGTAAAGGACAAGATGTCAGGGGGGTTGCACTGCTTCCAGACTGAGTCATGATCAAGCCTTGAGCAGCCTCCTGGTAGAAGGGCAGAAAGGACACCCCTTCTCTCATCACATTCACCCTGCAACCTGCTCACTCTCTCGTTACCCTCAGAGCAGACTTCTCACATACCTTTAATAAAAGATGGTCCAGCTGAGCTAGCAGAGATGTTTCTGCTCTGTTTCCAGTGAAGTTAAAACACCTTGGCAGGTCTGAGCTCCCAAAATGCCACCACAAATAAACTGAAGCCAGAAAAGTTCCCCGAGCTCAATATTTGGGTGTGAATCTTTAACTAATTACAAACAGCTAATTACTTATGGATCGATACAGCAAAGCATCTTTAGCATAAGACGCTTTAACCTTCAGATGTCAGGATAAATCATTCATGAAAGTGTTCATTAATTTTGCAAAGTGTGTCACATGCAGCCACAGATTCCTGCCCCAATTGACTACACACTCGCTAGAATTTACAGTTACCATAGTGACTGCTCAAAATACTCACACCATATGCTCGCTACCTTCCTTACTGCATCTGAACGGGCACATGCCCCGGCGCTCACACGGACTGAAGTGCTGCTGCTTGCTGAGCTTTCACCCCTACTGCCAGAGTTTCTGCATCCACCGTGTGAAATGCAGCTCCTGTCAAACCTCTTCACTGCTACCACCAATGCTTGATCCCTAAAATCTAATCGAGCAATTCTTCATAGTGATGTTTTCCCATTCCCCATGGATAGCCGGAACCAGAGGAGTCCAAAGCTCGCTGCAACTTGGTGCCTGGACATGAGTACATGAATCCAAGCGACAGCAGGGCAGAAGTGGTGTCGGGACCCCTGGGACTGTGCTAACCCAGGAGTGAGGATCCTCGAGGCTGGCTGGTTTTGTTGCCATTTCATTAAGAGAACTCAGCAGAGGCAGAATGAGGGGACTTAAGCTCAGTCTTAAGTCCCCCTGAAATACCAAAGGCCTCTTCCAGCCTTTCAGGAGGCTGTGCAGCTCACTACACCTGAAGACACCACAGCCCAAATACTACGTTTAGGAAACGCAACAGGCGGCATTCCCGTGTTTCCGAGATCCAGACTGCATTTTCCTTGCAGAAGGCACCACGCAACACAAATGGCTGTGGAAGGCAAACACTGTTTGGTTCTCCAAGCTCTAGCAGATCTTCCAGATCTTTGATCTTGGAGCAGGCAGAAAAGGCTGTGGTGCAGGTGAACTGGGCATATTCCGGTTTCCAAGGCGACTGACTAATCCCTGTCACAGGTTCAGCCGTCCCTCCTGTTGCCGAATCCTTTTCCAGTTACAACTCTTGAAAATACCAGGTTGCCTCCAAGACTCTGAAGTAATTTAAGATCCCATGTGGGTGTGGGGAGCAGAGCTCCCAATGGCTGCTCAGGATGGCAGCGTTCTCTTACCACACCACTACTCAGATGCTGCATGAGTCAGTGGTTGAGCCCACACGTCTGGGACTCCTGTTCACCATCCCCAGAGGCTCCTTAAGCTGAAGGAGCTCGTGCATGACTCCTGTCAGCAGCCAGAAGGATTCAGAAACTGGCCAGATCTATACTCACCCATCCTCAGTGTTTCCAAACAGGGCCCCTAGAGAAAAGCCAGCCTCTTGGCTTTAAAGATATTAGGCTTTGCTGCAGGATGGAGGAGATCTGCTCCACTGTCCCTGGGAACAGCCCCCTCTTCTGCACCAGTGCTACCTCAGAAAGGCAACAGATAAATCCACGTCTTCTGCATTCTTGCTTTTGGACAAGATCTTCCAAAGATCTCTTCACGTGGCTGTCACTGGAACTGCTCCACAAGAACTAATCCCATCGTGTTTAATGACTGTAAATCTAATTTCTCTTTTGGCAAGCACCAGTGCTGCAGGCTGGGTAACTGAGCCCATGCTGATTCCAGCAGCATGTGCAAATGAATTTAACTTCTATTTTACTGTTACATTTCAGTCCTTTTCTCCTCTATGAACTACCACCAGAAAACCATCTTACACCGATTCTAGTCCCCCGGTACCTACTACCTGGCTGCAGCACTCTTCATGTACATGCACAGTCTGAAGTTTAAGCAAGCATTGATGGGCCCAGCACTTTAGAGACAGAGTCCAGCCAAGTAGTTTTAAACAGTATCATTCTAAATACCCTTCTGTTTAGAGGGAAGGGGGAGCAGGAATAAAGAGGAGGAGAAATAAGCAGATTTCCTTTGTACTGGGTAGATATTTCCACAGTTGTATAATAAAATTTCTCCCGACAGAAACAGCAAGTGTCTGTTAATACATTTGGCTAAACCTTACTTAATTTACTCTCATTCCCAAGCCTCCAAAGTACCCTCCATGGCTTATGCAACCTTCTGCCAGCCTGCAGCTCTAACCTCCCCATGCAGGTGGCTTCCAAATGCATTTTAAAGCACCCTCAGCCCAACTCATGTTTCAAGCACAAACATGCAGTGCAACGTCACCCGGCACCAGCGGAAACAGCACGCACAGAGAGCAGGGAAGCTCCCAGGCACTCTACCTTCTGATGGCTCGTGACTTCGTCCCTGCTCCTGCCCAGCTCCTCGGCAAGTTTCACGTTCTCCTCTTGCAAAGCTGCGAGCTGCTGGGACTTCTGAGCTGCTGCCAGCTTCAGCGCTTCGCTGCGAGGAGGACAGGGAGAGCATCGTTACCATAGGAACCCGAGAGGCAGGAAAAAACTGTGGGAGAGAGTCAGCTTCACAGCTTGGAAAAATACATCTGGGTCACGTGTCTAATGGGATCTGGGAGGAAGGTGGCAATCCGCACCTCGGATGCGCAGGGATGGGTTTAACCCTGAAGGCAGCAGCAGCACAAAACTCCTTTTGCATTCAATGTAGTAACAGTAAGAGAAAAGGGAGTTCAGAGTGTGAGCTCTGCACGCTTCCAATGGTCTGCGAGTGCCTGCACTTGGAAATACAGGGCAGGGTCTGACAAGAGGGTTGGCACGGTTTATAGCTGGGACTTTCTCAGAAGTGAACTCTGTAGCCAGAGGTAAAATTGTTAAGAGAAGAAAGGAAGAAAAAGGGGAAAAAAGAAAAGGAAAAACCACCCAGCACAAAGCTCACAGTTCACTTTTTAAATACTCCCTACAAGGTCTGACATCCAACCACACAAGAACGCATGCAAGGTTATAGGAGGCGAAAGTATCTGATCTATACCATTAACAGATACAAACCTGAAAATGAGACAAAACAAAAGCTGAAGGAGAAAAGGGATTAGCAGGTTTCACGAGGTTGTTGCCAATGTGTGGTTTCCTTAAATGAGTTTATTTTTAACAAGTTTTTGAAACATAAAGTGGTTTGGATGCTTGTCTGCAACACAAGCGACTCGCACACGTTTTGAGGAGATTTTGAGTATGAAAGACATGAAAAGATACACCTTATTTCATTAAGCAGTAATTTTTATGACTGTTTGGTTTGATAAGAAGCAGTCTCATACTCCTATGTGCCAATATTGCACTGACTTAAACCCTGATTGGAATATTAAAAATACTTTTATGACTGTGGGAGGTAGAACCCTTAAGTCAGAAACTTACTCAAGCACTTCAAAATACAAGGACTGTGTGCTCTATCTCAGAGCACATTTAAACCAAAGGAAATCTGATTTACTTTTGGAGTTCAGGATGTAGCATAACTAAGATTTTCCAACCATTTCTTCTATCTGCTCTCACCTTGACCCATTTCCCATCTGACTCACCTAGACTGGATTAAGCAGGAAAGCTCACATCAGTTCGAATTATCTCAGTACAGCTCTACTTGCTGATGCAGGAACACACCTATTTTTAACCACGACTGCTTGCAGTACTAACCCGTTCTCCTCTCTTTGCTTTTGGTGCTGAAGCAGAGATTCAGGGCATTATAAAAAAAGCACACAAAATCCTGGGGTCAAGTTGTGTGTAATACTTGCCTGTGCTTAGTGCCAAGGAAGTTTAAACCGATAGCTGCAAGTGCACTCGGCAGCGCTAAATGAGTACACAAGCCCAGCGGGTATTTCTGCTTTTCTTCATCCTTCCTAGGATGAAGCCTTCATCCATGGAAGGCTCTTTGACAAAGCACACACTGTCACTCCAACACCCCCCTGCCTCCAAAAGCTGCTATAGAAGCAGCTGCATGTCCCTGCCTAAAGTCACAGCTCCTGTGGGCAAAATTTTCCCTCTATTATCCCATGCAAAGGCACCACCTTCATGAACCAACCTCACAAGGATGTTCTGCTGATCCAGCAGTGTCTACTATCAAGCTAATTCCTTACTCTAATTAAAACAAGGCAATGCACAGAAGAACTATAACAACAAAGTTCAATTAAAAAACAGGACAAGCTTCCACATACCCACAACATCTCACAGCACGAACGATTAGAGACCGCATTCAGCAACAGTCTATGACTAAGTTTAGCCTTAAAACATAAAATTAAAACCCCACAAAGAGCCTGAGAACACCTTCTAGTGCTGGAGATTTTGAAGGCAGCATCTTCTATAAATAACCTCTGCTTGACAAAATGCAGTCTAATATATTTTGTCTCCCCCCCCACACCAGAGTCTACCAGCCCCTTGCTGTTCTAGCGTTGGAGCAACTAGTCTGGAGATAATGGTTTTGCTTTGGCATCTCCCACAAACACTGAGGCAGGTAGGAATTGCTCATGGAATGAAAGCTGCCTTTCTCAAAGGAGGTTCTTGTCTAATCAAGCATGCAGGTTTTTAAAAGCAAGCAGCAATAACTGTCAGTCACACAGACTTGGTGTTAATTCCATGTGTCCTGACTTCACCTCAGAGCAGTGGTTAAGAACTGTCACAAAATGACTTATGGAACTAATAATAATAATTAATTAGTCAAAGCTGCTCTTGGCTCTCAGTCCAGATTCCAGCTCTTACTCCATGAGAGAACAAATTCCTCTCAGAGCAGAGACTGTGATTTAATGTGTGACATCTCTGAAAGCTGGGGGACACACAGCTACTGCAGCAATAACCAGAACTTTTGCTCACGATGGCACACCAAAAGCTTTGATACAATGAGATTCCATGGGACAAATTACTTTCTATCAGATGCTTTACAGTTAATTTGTTTGTGTACAGTGTTACACATCAGCAGTAGTAGTGGTGGTAGTAGTACCAACATAAGAGGCAATTGCTCAAATGAAGCATCTCAAATGATAAGCAGTTAACTCTACTTTTACATACTACATACAGCATTTGTATTGTACCACTTAGAAAAGAAAAAGAAGAACCAGATTTCCTATAACCAAAGCCACTTGAAACTACTTAACACCCCACATGTAATTAAATCCAAACAGAATTTATGATAAAGCTTTTAAAACAACCTGGTGCCCTCAGGTGGCAGAACTCCATACTTCCTTCAACAAATTCTTTCAGACAACGCCTGGAGTGAAGGATTTGCTTCAACACCCTTCAAGCAATTCAGGAGCAACACTGATTTCAAATCCTACACATGTCCAACTGATAAAGCAGATTATTAGGTCAAAAATAAGTATTAGGATACCAGAGTGGTACTGAAAGTCATTTTTTCATAGAAATGAAAGGTAAATGTAGCTACAAAGGAACAGTTCAACAGATTTAACACTGAAATACTTACAATTCTTTCCTAAGTTCTTCCACTTTCTTGTTCTCCAGATTTAGCAGCTCTTTTGATTTATTAAGTTCCTCTTCATTTTTCAGGTTGTTTTGTTTAAGCATGTCCAACTTAAAGAGGGGAAAAAAAGCACCATTACATTAATGGAACTATGCAGTTCATGCAAAAGAAATCCATTCCTGTCAGAGATCTTGCTGCATGGGACAAGTTGTTGTCTCTTTACTGAGCTTGCATTTATCAAGTAAACACCACAAGCTTGGAACCTCAGTTGCTGGCATTTGGTGACACAATATATTGTATAACAGATAATCTCCAGCCATTCTCATGGCATTACAGCACCCTGTAGATTTTTTTTATGTTAATCCAGAAAAGTGAACCCCTGCCATTATTCACATCACAGCTTTTAATTCTTGAGTCATCACATCTCATTGGAAACCATGACTGGTCCAGCATGAGCTGTGGTGTTTAGGGTACCCCAGCTGTTCACTACCCATCACTATGGGAGCTGCAAAAGCTCAAAGAGCCAAAGAGACCCACAGAGTGCTCCACATCTGCAGAAAAGATGCCAGTTCAATGTGCAGACTAAATACAAAAGATAGTTTGTCACTGCACCAAGATTTAAGGGACTACCTTACCTGCTGTATGGTATTTGAAACCACAAGCAGAATACAGAAGGACACAGATCATCTGGCTATGTCAAGCACCTAGATTTGCCATCAATACGTATGCATCCTAATAAGCCTTTACAAGCCAGTCTCTATTGTGGTGGGAGAGTGACAGAATCCGCCTCTTGCCCAATCTAATTCTCTGTAATTCAATAGTTCTTCCATACAAACCAGGCAAATCTTTTCATTAAAAAGCATTTAAAAGTGCTTACTTCATTCTGTAGCTTCTCATTTGTCTGTCTAGAGTTCTCCAAAGAGGCCAAAGTTTCAATCTTTTCTTTGTGAATGGCATCCTTCTCTTTGGTCACCTTCTCCACAGTCTGGATAACATCATCTGCAATTTTGGCAGCCTATATATAAAGGCAGGGAAAAAAAGGTATTACCAAAGGGACCTCTGAAAACAAAAGATGAACCACAATACTTTATGCACAGCCCCACAGTTTGCCAGCTGTTTTTCAATTAAGTAAGGACTTCAACTGGGAATTTGCATTTTGAAGCTGCATAAAGTATAAAAATAAAGGGACATGAGAAGATTCAGTTCCATGCAGAAACAGCTCATAACCCCATGCTTGTTGTTACCACTGAGGAGGCCCGCTGCTGCTTATTTAACTCCTGGATTTCTAATTACCACCGCTGTGATTGCTCTGAGGCTGCTAACTACTTTAGACAGTAGTAGTTCCATAATATTCACCTCCAACAGACTATTCTGTGTTCAGAAAATGTGCATTTATAAAAAGCAGTTCAAAATTTGAAAAAGAATTCAAAATTCAATAGGAGATAAAGCAAATTACTGCACTGTTTCAGTGCTGTTCGTTATGCCTTCATGAAAGGAAATACTTCATAAGCACATTAAAATACCTCGATGGGTAGAATACATTCCTATCGGATATCTTGATTCCAATCTGTATTCAAAGTGATTTTATGGGCTTCAAGCCACACAAACTGAAATTCAAAATGCTTTACAGAATTTGTTGGTGGTGAATACCAAACACTTCTGTGAATAAAAAGAACACCAGGATTGTCCACGTCTTTAACAGACCAAAAGCCCTGTAATGGGAATTTAAATGGTCCTCTTACACTGCTTTTTATCCAATTACATTGACAGCAGCAGTGGGTTGGTTTGTATTTTTCCAAGTAACTCAAATTTGAAGTTTGTTGCAATTTAACATAAAATGGCACAAAGGTCTAATCTAAAACCTTCTCTTACTACTCTAGCTTTTAAGCTGCAGAGTACCTTCAATGGAAGGAGCTGCTCCATTTCTCCTGCCAGATTCTAGAAACAGAACTTCCTTTTATTCACAGCTTATGTTGTTTTCTTGCAACATTCAGCAACAACATGGGCTTTTACATTTACAAATAATTTTGTTTTCAATATTAAAGTGTCTTTCAGACTCACAACTTGAAAAAAAACCAAAGTAATATATGGAGGGAGACCATAGTTCCAACCTGTTTATACCGAGATGAAGTGCTGATTGTGCAATGAAGTTCAGAGAGGAAACCACCAGGTTAGTGCTCAGGATTAGTATAACCATATTTGATTATTTAACTATGTGTTTCAATACCTCAATTTTTTGTGCTATTGTTTGGGCCTGGAGAATCTCAATCTCTTTTAGTTTCAAAGCCAGATTGTTCATCTCCTCCTGCAGCATCTGATTTTTGCCCTGAGACACCAGCAATTTGCTCGAGAGGTCACTATTAGTGTGTTCTAAAAGTGCTACTTTGTCATGCAGTTTATAATAATCCTCGGATAATTTCTCCTTCTCTTTTAATCTTTCTTCCTTAATGGTGACCAGACTCTCCTGTTCAGCACGCAGGCTGTTGTTTTCCTGAAGTAACTTTATTCTCTCCTTCTCCATCACCTCATGCCTGAGTTGAAGCTCATCCAACCTCTTGGAGACGTCGCTGTGCAAGTCCTCAAGCTCTGCTTTGGATT
Source organism: Pezoporus wallicus (assembly GCF_028554395.1). Classification (NCBI taxonomy): domain Eukaryota; kingdom Metazoa; phylum Chordata; class Aves; order Psittaciformes; family Psittacidae; genus Pezoporus; species Pezoporus wallicus. Next base: position 221,738 of record NW_026640928.1, read on the forward strand.
TAGACAGGGAAGTAAAGTCACTCCTCAGTCGCTCAATACTGGCAGCAAGCTGCACCATCTCTGCACAGAGGGTTTCTTTTTCTTTAATGATTTCCACCAGTTTGGTTTCAGATTTTCCTTTCTCCTGAACTAAAAGTTCTCTCTCAGTCAGAAAGTCTTTATTTTTCTCTCTCAGCTTTTGTATCTCCTTCTCTAAGAAGCTGATGTTGCGTTGAAGTTCCACACGTTCTAACAAGAAGGACTCCTTGTCCAGTTTCCTGCCTTCCTTTTCTGTGGTTAAGTTTTCTTTCAGCATCACAACCTCTCCATTTAATTTCTGACACTGATCTTGCAATTCAGTCCTCTCTCTGATCAGCGTTTCCTTCTCAGAAGAACAGGTCTCATATGAAGATGACAGGACCTGCCTGGCATGTGATACAGCAGCCAGTTCGTTTTCTAATGTTCTTCTGGCATCCTGGGCCTCTTTCAGCAGGTTTGAAAGGTCACATTTACAGGCTATCAGCTCTTGGTTTTCTAGAGTCTTTTTACTTAGTTCTTCCTTGAGGGCTTCAATGGAATCTTGGAGTGTGGAATTCTCTTGGGCCAGAGCTTTCTGGGCTGAGACACCGAGCTCATGTTCGTTCTTCATAACAGAAACTGCATTTGCAGAGGACCTGTTTTCTTCAAGAAGGTCTAAGTATTTGTTCTCCAACTCCCTCTTCTCTTGGAGAAGAGCTTCGTTGTGCTTTTCCAGTTGCAATGACTTATGAAAAACAGATTCCTTTTCTAAGTTCAGTTTGTTTATTTTCTCAGTAAAGTCTCTCTCAGCAAGCACAGCATCTGCTGCAGCCTTGGCAAGCTTTTCAGCAATTGCATTATTTTCATTTAAAAGTTCCTCCCTTTCAGCCAAAAGCTTTTGCTCCGATGAAGAAAGAGCTTCCTTCTCTTGAAGCAACTGAACACATTCGGAGTTTGATACCTCTCTTGAGGCTTTAATTTCCTCAAGAAGACAAGAGAGACTGGCAAGGGAATCCTTCAGCTCTGTATTGTCTTTCATAACCTTTTTAAGTTCTGCCTGTTCAGTCTCTAGCTCTGTTTTCATCTCTTCTGTTCTCACACTCAGTGTTTGGTTTTCACTGACTGTATTGTCTAAACTGACACGCAGCTCTTCTATGCTTTTGAGGAGCATCTCCTTCTCGGACTGCAGGCTCTCAGTTGTCTGCAATAGACTGTTAACTTCATTTTTTAAGGCTATGTTTCTATTTTTGAGATCTAAATGTTCACCTATGGCTGTATCTCTCTCTGCAGTCAGAGCCGACACCTCCTGCAGTAGCTTTCTTTGGTCTTTGGCCAGAGCCTCACACGAACTTTCCAGCTTCTGAATAACATCATCTTTGTCTTTAACAACTGCATCTTTCTCTTCCAATAGTTTCTTCTGATAATTCTCCAGTTCCTCACATTCCTTGATATGTTTCTGACAAGCCACATCCATGGCATCTTTGTTGGCCTGAAGTTCTTTCAACTGTTGGAGCAAGGTTGACTCTGAAGACTGGAGAGCACTGTTTTCTTGAGTTATCTTCAGGAGTTCTGCCTGTGCTGCCTCTATTTCAGAGAGTAATTTGTTGTTCTCCAATATTAGTGCTAACTTTTCTGAGCTTTCCTGCTGGCTTTTGGCCTCAGCCTCTTCCTTCTGCTTTAGGATTCTCTTATTTTCTGAATTAAGTTCTTCTTTTACTGTCCAAAGCTCTTCTTGGTCTTGTTGCATTAACGAAACCTTTGATTCCAATTCTAGAAGTTTTGACAACAAGGAACCTCTCTCTAATTTTAAAGCATCTCCTTCCTGCGCCAAAGTCTCTTTTTCTGATATCAAACCCCTCATCTTGTCTGACATTAGTTCAATTTCTTTTCTGGCTGATGCTAACACAGAGCTTAAGGACTAAAGAAATAAAGTCAGGGAGAAGGGAAAACAAAAATGAAATCAAGCAAAAAATGAGAAATGTGCTTTAAGGGTAAATAGTGCTATTGTCATTTCAGTTTGTAGAAAGCGTATACACTGACACACAGTAACTGTATGAACTCAAATGTTGAACCCACCCCTAATATTTCATTACAAAACACTTGCCATATTTTTCAGTTATTAAATACTAATAAAAACTCATCATGGTTTGCAGGCTCCTCCATACAAGATTCCATCTTGGTTTTGAAACTACTCTGAATGAATTTTCTGGATGTAAATTACTCAGAAGGAAGAGCCCCAGAATGATTTCCTGAGAATCCAAGTGAATTAAAATGCAGGGAGCTGGATTAGATACTGACTTCCCATTCTCAAATTCACCTTTTACAAATAAATTCTTCTCATGGTTCTATCAAAAATATGGTGTCATAACCCATTGAATTCAAAACACCACATCAGTGGTGTATTTGAAGTTAACTTGTGTGCCAATTTATACACTAAATATTATGCTAAAGCATAAAACAAAGACTATAGCAAATAACTAATGAGGGATGAAAGCAAGCAGTAATGTCAAACAAACAGAAGGAAAAAGAATTAAAATTACTAAAGTCAAGCTACATACTACACAGTTGCATGTAATTTAGGCTCACACTACAGAACAAAATATCAGGTGTGTAACTAAAATGAAATAGTTCACAACATATTTTAAAATCATTCATGTATTCAAAAAAACCCCAGAGAATAACACCTGGCTGCAACTGACTGTGCTGAGCCAGACATCCATGAACATAAAATGTCAGCATCAAAGAAGTGTATTTCATGGATTCTTGTCTGATCTACAGAAGACAACCTGCTAGCTGTGTATGCTTCTCTTCCACCCCGGAGAAGTTCAAATAAGAAACACTGCAAAAATCTTACTATGAAATGTAAAGCAAAAACCATGGATTCACCCAAACAGAAAGAGTGACACTGTAAATGACTCGCAGAGTACCCAAGGTACGTACTTTGGCCTCTTCTGCTTGCTTCCTCAGCTCCTCAGCCTCTGTTTCCAACTCAGCATTTTTCTTCTGTGCAATTTTCAGTGCCTCTTCTGCATCCAGCAAGTTCTGCTTAAACCCTTTGATATCTGCATCATGTTTAGTGACCAGCTCAGAAGTTTCCTTTTCATACTTTGCCTGAAGATCCTTATACTGATTCTGGCTCGTCTCGATTTGCTTTTTCTGATAGAAGACAAAATTGGAACACAGTTAAAAGATCAGAAGTACAATATTCTGCCCACAGCTACTGCTTTTACAGTTGTTCTTACCATGTCCATAAGTTGATCCTGCATATTTTTCAGTTCTGCTTGATGAATCCTGAGGGTTTCTTGCTGACTCTGCTCAGCTTTCTGTGTTGTCTGCTCCACATTTTTCTGAAGCTGAACAGCCTTTTCATTTGCTTTTGTAAGCTCAAGTTGTATTTGCTCCAACTGCCTAGAAAGACCAAATAAAAGAACATTACTTTTTGCTGACAGCACAAGAAGCTTGGAGACGAAAGACTCAAAATTACACTGAAGTTCTATGTTCTGTCCAAGCATTTAGAAAGAGATTTAATTATTTAACATATAGAGAATGTTCTGCTAAATTAAACACACATAAGTGAGTCCAAGCACTTGCTTGTGAGCAGAGCAACACAGCTACCAGCTACTTTGCCCCCAGTCTGTGGTATTGTAAAGGTAAAGAACAAATATTGGCATACAATTTTTATTTGAAACAAAACACATTTTCTCTTGACAGACAAAAATGTGACCAAAGTTTTTCATATATCCAAATAAATCAAGCTTTGCAGGTAAGGTCATTTCCTCTGGGCAATGAGAAGCATGCTACACAAGTCCTTTCAAATTATAAATGTTAGACGCTGTTCAGATCCCTCTGAGGAGACTGTTTTGATTAATTCAGTTTGCTAGAACAAGTTCACTTGTCACATCAATGTGACACTCGGGAGCATCGTGTTCAGATAATTACAGAAAGATAAGATGAAAAGCTGGAGTGCAGGAGCAATGAATTACTGTGACACTGACAGAATACCTTTCTTTTAACCGAAGCTCATCATTCATTTTTGTAAGCTGGGCAGAGCTGTCTCCTGAAGACTTCATGATTTCTGCAATATCATTTTCAAGTTTGGCTTTAGCTTCAACCAGTTGCTGTTCTTTCTCGTCTCGCTCCTTCAATTTCTTCTCCATCACTGAGCAAGACAAAGGTTGTTAGTCAAGCACATTTCAAAGAAAGGGTATGCACAGTCCAGCTAGCAGATAGTGAAGAACTATAACCAGAGCAATAGTGATGCTACAGATGTTGCAAATTACCTGTTTAAAATAAAAAATGATGATTGTTCAAACTTTCAACTGCAGCAAAAGGTTAAGATCTCTCCAGAAATAGTGAAAAAGCAGCAGAAATCTTTCTTTCAGAAGTGATTCACTTCAGGCCATGAGATGTGGATATGAGTTCTACCCATATCAGAGAGTAATCAAGCAGAGGGGTCTGCACACTTTACAAGTGAGGCACCTCATCAGCAGAGCAGTGGAAGACAAGCAATGCAAGCAACATGAAGCTACAGTGAAAAAGTTATTTAGTCCAGGGCAGACACTGCCACCAAGAGCAAAAGCAGCTCTCCAGATGACTTCTACAGTCCCAAGCATGCCTTGAAAGGCTTGCTCACAGTGTGCACACCCACCCTTAATTTCTTTCTACATCAGTTTTAAATTGGCATGTACACTAGAAAAATACAGAAAGACTCCCTCCTATGAGACAGGAAGAAGGAGACAACCAGACTAATGCACAGTCTTTTTGATGTCCTTAAAAAGAAGGCACTACTTATGGACAAGGCTTCTAGGAATTAACTCTCATGTTTGTAATGTTTCAGCCTGGTCCCCAAGCCTTTGTCTGGTATCTGACCATCATCACAGCATGATTTTGTGGCAAACTGAACAAGAATGTGACTCCTGATTCAGAACACATTCAGCCATGCAGTCAGAATGGCTTTACTGCACTAGTTCCTTGACATCATCACCACCATCTTGCTGGGTCACTATACACAGTGCCACAAAAGCTGTTCTCTGCCTAGCAGAAGGCTTTCTCTTGAAGGCATATGCATTTGGGAAACTGTTAGGTAAAACAGCGTGGCGAGCTGAGCAGGAGGAGGCATATGGAAGCACAAAGCTGATGCATTGTTCAGAACATTCCAGTTTATTACTTCCTTACCAGTCAAACTAGACTTCAGCTGTTCCAGTTCTGAGGACATGAGTGCAAACTGCTCTTCTTTTTGGTTTAGTTTTTTTATTGTTTCTATGCAAGTAAAATTTTGAAAACAAAGTTAGTCACTACTCAGATGCAGACAATTCCACCTACTTGCAAGGTATATAACTCTCAAGAAGAGAGGCTGGAAGCAATCCTGTCCTTTCCAATGCTGCTGAAGCTGCTGTACCACCACGTGTAAATTTGAAAGTGCATGGAAGGAACCTTAATTTTGCAGCATTTATTTTCTGCATCTTTTTGGTTCTTTGTTTGGGTTAGCAGCAGACATACCTTGCATGGTTTGCTGAACGTTTTCTGCTTCATCAGCTGCACTAGTAAACTTTTCTTTCTGAAAAATGGATAAAAACCTAAGGTAAGGTTTGGTAACAGCAGTATAATTCAACCACTGAATGTATATTAGGTGGTTTTGAAGTGAAAAATAGATCAGTCTTCATTCCTATTAAACAGATCCAAAGTTTCTGAATTACAGTTTAGTGTAGATGTATTCAGCACCATAAAGCAACATTTCCCTTCCTTTGGTTTCAAGTCCCTAAGCATTCCAAATAACTTCTCCACCAGCAGGCTTAGCAGCAGAACTGCAGCCACAGAGTCCAGTGTGGGATTTCTGGATTCAACACAAGAAGCCATCCATGCTGTTTATAGGCTGCACAATGGACATTTGCAACCCTGTGATCAGGCTTGTACCAGTGTTTTCCAGCTCTACCAGCAGGAAGAGATGCTCAGATGTGAAGAAAAGGGAGGTTGCTGAGGAAGATAAGTGACAGTCCCTACCATCAACTTCAAATATTTACTATGGCTGTGGAAAGATTTTGACAGGAATGGTAAAACCTACAAGCATTTCTCTTTGTTACTAACTCCAGTGTAGTTTCTCAGGAAAATCCCACCCAACTACAGAATACTTGCAAATTTAATTACATTTGCAAAATGAGAAATGAGATGAAAAATGTCTTTGAAACCCTTTTGTAAGATGTGTGTATAGCAAGCATTACTTTGTGCAAGTTATAACAAAGGGCCACATGTTCCTTAGGTAAGTAAATTTAAACTACATGCTGCTTTGGTTTGGTTTAATACTTCATCTGAAATCCATAAACAGATGAGTTCTATCTAGATAAAACACCTGGTAACACAGAACTCAGGTGAAATGCTCTTCATTCTGAGACAGAGCCTATTAGTCCTGAACCTTTGCCTTCTTTTCATGAGTAAAACAGCTTTGAAAGGCTTTGCTCAGAGTCAATCCACAGATTTCACGTTACACGCTCACCGTGAAAACCAAACTCCAAAGGATAAAGTCAAAATTTTGGGGTATTACTCACCAAAACTTGAAGTTCCTTTTCCAATGAATCTTTAACTTGATTTACTGCACTCAAGTTTTTCTCAAGGTCAAGAAGCTTTTGCTCTTTGCCCTGCAGTTCGTTGGCCAGATTACTAGCCTAACAAGGATGATGAAATGGGAGTAAAATAAAATTACAAACATGAATGGAAAATTAGGAAAATTAAAAGGTGAAGCTGAAAGAAATAAAAATAATGTTAAAATCACTGTAAGATGAAAAAAATAAATAAAAAACTGAAGGCAAAAAGTGATGTGTTAACTGAGTGAAGCTGATTTCCACTGATGACTACATACATCACAGTGCTAACTGCATCTTGGAATGTATTTGGAATTATTACAATTTAGTTCTTGGAATTAATGGTGAAAACATTATTTAATGGCAGATGGTTTTGAGTGCATTCACAATTTCAGCATCAGCTGAAGCAGTAGTTGTGGCTCTTTATTAATTTTTTTAACTGATCAATTTAGCATTGATGCTTCAACTGGCTATTCAGGCCAATGCACATTGGATGCAGTTTTTCAGAAGGGTCTGCACTACCCAAGGGTAGTGCAGAAACCCAGCGTGACCTCAAAAACAGAGTCAAAGGTCCATAGAAATCTGGTATCTCAGCACCACCTGTAAAGGGTTTAAGAAAGCTATTTCAAGTGACTTCCCCACTACTCTTAGAATCAGAGGTCTGGCTTCTCAGGTCACAGACTGGGGATGCTCTAAAATGAAACGGTATCTTAGCACCTAGCTGCAGTGGTGGAACAAATTCCATGTACTAAATGCCAGACTATCAACTTTAAAGAGACAAAAGACCCAAAGACATGACAGATCTCAGTAAGATGTATCACACTGCAGTCTGTGCTTCAGGAATGCTGTGAAGCAGTGCCTAAAAACATCACTACGTACCCTTATCTTAAAAACAAGTTCAACCATGATCTTTTTTGCTTTCTTTTGGTTTTAATAGCTCCTTCCATCACTCTGTTTGATGAGCGGCAAGGTAGCGAAGGTACAGAGGGAACAATTGCCTACTGCTCCCCAAGTCACTTTAAATGAAACCTCTACCACCAAAGGTTAAAAACTTAAGACGTGTGGATTCTTCCCCCAAATAAAACAACAATCTGGCTTTTCCATAATACAAAGCTTTCAGCAGAGGCACACCAGGGCCTGCAGCAAGAAAATGCACAGAGAATTTTCTTCTGCTGCTTAGTGGTGCAGACTGAGCACTAGAAACCTGTTAACTCAACACTTTCTCTAAAGCTCCTCAGATGGTACTAAGATACACACTGGATAAAACTATTTCTTCTGTGATGTATTTGCTATAGCAAATAAGAACAGTACAAATGTAAAATAAAAGTGAAGTAAAAACAAAAGGATGGATGTTGATACAAACCTTGCTATTTCCATCAACCTTTTCAGTCTCTAAAGTCTGAATTTGTTTCTCAGCTGCCTCAAGCTGCTTGCTAAGTTTCTGGATTTCCAATTTACCTTCAGAATTGGCTTTCTGAAGTGCAGCAAGGTCCAAAAGCTTTTCTTCAGCAGCTTTGATCTGTGGTGTAAGACTATCAATAACTTTGGTTTGTTCATTGTACTTGGCTTGCAGTACCTCTAGCTCCTTTACCTTTATTTCAGCTTCCTGTAATTTGTTTAAAGTGTCTTCCATTTCTACTAGATGCTGATCTTCCACACTTTCCAGTTTGGTCTTCAGGCTTTCCAGGTTTTGCTCTTTCTCCTCTGTGACTGCCACCAGTTTTGCTTTCAGTGACTCAATCTCTTTTAAATGATGAGATTTTTCATTTTCCTGCTTCAGTTTTAGGTTTGACATTTCATTTTCATAGTCTAGTTTAAGTTTCTCAATCTGAGTCTTTAACTCCGCAAATTCTGCTGACTGAGGCCCTACACCTTTGCTGAAAGAAACTTTTAGTTCTTCCATTGCTTGCTGATGGGAGGCAATTGCAGATTCCAGCTTTGACTTCCACAGCTCTATTACATCAGAATTCTCCTTGTTGGCGTGATCCAGCTTAGTTTTCAGGGATTCATTTTCTTTCGTCATTCTCTCATTTGATGCTGAAAGAGTTTTGATCTCTTTCTGCAATGCTTCTTCACTAACTCCAAACTTCTCTTTCAGTGAATTCATCTCAGTCTGATGTTCTTTGCTAGCTGCTGCCATTCTTTCTTGCAAAGCACTTATTTCTTGTAACAATGAAAGAGAAGTGTCCACATCATCAATGTGTTTACTAGACTCTAATCTCCCTCGAAGCTCAGCTACCTCCTTCACCCGCAATGCTAGATCTCTCTCTAGTTCCATGATGCGTGATTTTTCTGACACCGTGGCCACCTACAATTGACAGTGTTTTAAGAAAAGAAGAAAGAATTACAAAAGATATTTTGAATACAAAACCACTTCAGCCTCACTGAAAAGAAGCCATCGAGTGTTGCACACTAACATTATCAGTGCATTCTTGCCAGCATTTTGGAGTAGAACATTTTTGAGTTTCCCTCTCAACTCTTTTTTCTATGGAAATTCTAAAGAAACCTTAAGTAAAAGCAATAGCTGCCTTTACATGGAAAGCTGTGAAACAAGAACAACTGTTGTTTCAGTAGTGTATAAGGATTGCTTTAAAATGGGAAAATGTTCACATCTTTGTATTACATGTATATCTAAAGGTGGAATTCAGTTAAATTCATTTTTCTGATGTTATCCAGAAATAACAACTTGCTTAACTTACAAACTATGCTAATAACATTCATTGTTTAACAAAATGTTTCTCAGAACCATTTTAAAGCAGATTGGAAAAGAATGGAGAACCGCAAGGTCTTTACTTGTTGAAAGTAATTGCTTCCCAAATAATCTCAGAGAAAAATACAAACACATATTTAGCCTACAAATCCTTGGAAACTCCTGTATCTACTCCATTGTTCTCTCTGGAAAAGTGTCCTCACATTATCCGAGCTTTTCACTGACTGCTGAAGCAGCCTGTGTATGGAAAAGCATGCAAAGCTACCACAGTTCTAATTACGAAGTTACCGTTTCAACCTCATTATATTAACATCCTGAAAAAGACAGTACTTACCTGCAATTGCTTTTTAAAAATACTTATGATAGAACATATTCCTGGGTTTATAATATTCATTTTACCTCAAGGAAAGCTGTATGTGTGAGCATGAATATATATCTATACCTACCCTTAAGAATTTACATTGAGATTCTGATTTAGGACAAATTATGTAAAGTAGTGTTTTGACAAGCAACAGTATTACTAATGCTACTGGGACATCCATCAAAAGACGTCATGAGTGGAAATAAAGTACTAAAAAGCCCCTGCAAACCACAATTTGGCAAAGCAAATATTACAACTACAATTTAAGACCTCAAACCAAGCTACAACTACTAAGCTTGTGTTAAAAGCATTGGCACAGTTGATCTTTTTTGGATTTAATGAACTTTGCTACTTTAAAAAACAAACCACTGAACATTGCTGTCAATTCACAGCCCCATGTGCTGCTTCTGACTTGGATCCAAGTATCAGTTTTGCAGTTAAGACATCTTACCTGAGTTCTTCTGAAGAAATGAGTATACAGATACAGGCATACGCACACACACACCACTGAAGCTCAAAATTCATGCTACTTTGTAAAGTGTTCCAGCTATACCTATAGCAGGCACTGATCGTGGCAGGAGCAAGGATGTGTTCCAGCACGTGTTACACCCAGCAAAGTGCGTCATCAGAAATCTTCCACAACACAAATCAGTCTTGTTATTCAAATAGTGAAAACCATTACCCTAGTGTCTTCTAACTCCCTCTGGAGTTTGTCAGCTTTGGTCTTTTCAAAGAGCAGGCTCTGTTCAAGCTCCTTAATGCGGGCATGCTCCAGTTTGGTCTGCGTCTGTTAGTAAAAAGGGAAAGGAAGAGAACACAACGGTGCCACCATCACATGCCAGCACAAGAGGAGGGAGCCACATGCAGGCCGTGCTGCCAGAATCTTCTACCATTGATGAGCAGAGAAGATGCAGTGGATAAAATGAACAGGGAAATGCTATGGATGAGAAAGATGGGCTGAGAGTATAAATAGACTGACATGTGAAAAACATAAAAAATGGTAAAAAAAAGATCACAAACGAAGAAATATGAACAAAAAAGTTCCATGCAGCTGAGTAGAAGTTATTTATCAGTACATGAAGTTTTCAGCACAAATTAGAATAGTTATGTAAAAATATATATGTGTATAGATATCTATACCTGTCCTAATAGGGTGGTAAAACCCTCTACCTGTCATCCCACTAACTTTTTTCTCTAATGTATTTGGCTTATTTTATGATTTAGTTATGAACTAGGGGACAAAAATTCACCACTGAAGCTCATGTGACAATCAAACCTTTTTTTAAACACAGCTGTATCTCAAGTCTCAGGCATAAAAAAAATCCTTTTGGCAAAGACCTGGGCACATTAAGGCTCATTTGTCACTATATATTATTTGAATAGAAAAGGATGGCTGTCTAAAACTGCAGAACTCTCCTAGTTTCCCCCACTCCTCCTCTTTCAGGAAGAGGACAAGCAACAAGTATCAACCCTAACTATTCTATGATTCTACGATTCTGCAAAAGGAGGTAAAGAAGTGAATCAGTCTGGTTGCTTCATAGTTACTGAAGTCTAAATACCTTGAACAAGATATGGAAGTAAGGAAAGGAAAAAGATACATGTAATTCTAACAGGTTCCTAAAGAGAAGCAGGAAGCAGAGGAATGTGAGCAGCTATCTCCTCCTGCCTTTTGCTTACAAACAGGTACAATCCTTAGCAGGAACACAGAATTGGATATTCTGGCTTGAGACCCAGATACTCCCAGAGGCTTGCAAGAGTGCTTCAAGTTTGACAGATGCAGGTTAAGTCAAGCAGGCAGTTCAGATGTGACCTGCACCTCTGAAATGGGGAGTTGAGGGAGAGAAAAGAAACTTGAAGAGGTAAGAAAGAAGTAAGTGCCACACTTATTTCTGAAGTGCTGAGATTCAAGTGTTGTGTCGGTCTTGACTGGTCACTTAGATTAAATTTACTGAGCAATCCAAATGAAAAGGATTACAAAGTCTCTTGTTGCTTCACAGTGTCTTTTCCAAGACGAGCAGCTTCTCAGGGCTTACCCACAAAGTGAATAAGGTGGATGTCTGGAAGAAGACTAGATGAAGTGGAAGATGGGTTTATTAACTGATGAAGTTGTATCCATCAGTCTTGATGAAAGCCACAGTTAATTAACAGAAGAGAGTCCTGCAGCCCAAAGAGCTATACAGTGAACACCAGATTGAAAGAACCTGAAAAGGCAGGAAGATACATGAATAATTCCAAAGCCACAGCACTGTGTGCACAGCTGGCAGGACACTGCTGCTTCCTTGATCTTTATCATACGATATGTAAAAACCCCTACAGAATTGTTATTTATAGACTGACAAGCTGATTAGCACTGCCTCCAAACCAGACACAGCAGTTCAAGATCTTATGAAGTCTCTGCAGAGCAAGTGGGATGGGGATGAGCCTCTTGTTATGTACACTTCAGGCCTGTTCTCCTCCAGACACAGTATTCCTTCTGACAGCATCAAGTTACTTTCTTTCCCAAAAGCATGCAGACATCTGGTGGTTTTAAACATTTTTTCAGCTGAAAACAGTTGGCTGTGTTACTATGTACTTAACGAGGTCCATAATAGTAAATTCCAAACACTCAAAGTTGTTTCTTAGATGCATCTGTATTTTCAAATTCCATAGCAGATTTGTGTCTCTCCCAGTGGAAGATCTTCAGTGTACATGGGGAAAACCCCCCTGAGAACAGAGATTACTGGTTTTGCATCCCAGAGCATTTGAAAATAGAACTAAGTACTCTATGGGAAATAACATTCTATAAGTGGTTGCCCTATCAGACAGGTTAGTGTTAGTTCTGATCCACAACAAAATCCTCAGTTTGAAAAGTAATCTATTGTAAGAAAAACAGAACATTGATACCTTCCTTGTTCTAATTCACTAATGGGATCTATTAAAAACCAAACCTGATTGTTGCAGGATTCTCCCTGCATGACTTACACAAACTTAAGATAGTGTATTTTGCAGTTCTACATAAACCCCAGAACACTTTCATCATTTATTTGATAGACATTGCTTTACTCCTGTGAAGATCAGATATACCATCACTGATTACTGGTCTGGGTTTTTTGTTTTTAATCCAATCTCTTATATATTACAAAGGGAAATAAGTTAAAATCCTACCAAAATGGAAATAAAAGATTAAAAAAAACACTCCAGAGATCTTTGCTGGACACCTTTTTCCCCATTTAGGGCATGAGGGATTATCTTTAAACAAGTCTGATTTCCAAGGGACAGGTTCCAGTTTCCCCAAGGTAAAAATCACTGCAAAATTTTGAATCACTCAGATTTCTCTTCTGATCATGTATAGAGGGAGATGTCGAAATGATTTAAGTTTCTCTTTGAGGAACCCCAGAGCACAGTAAACTGAGAAGAGCAGAGTACTACAGAAAGAAGTATTTGATTGTAAATCTTAATTTGAATGGAAGAGTAAAACAGAAAAGACCATCTCCCCCCCCAAAAAGGAAGTATCTTCACCAAAGCTTCACAATTAGATTAAGAGTCCTAGGAAAATGGGACAAGCCTTACTCTGCTTTGAACCTTAAAGAATCCCACTCCAATGAAGTTTAGAGACCAGTCACCGGCTATTTTCAGCACCTGTGTATTCCAGCTACTCCTTCACTTCGAAACAAACCTCAGTGTTCCGTTCTCCATCTATAGGTCACACTGTGAAATTGTGCTGAAGCCATAAATGCTGATAACAGCTTCTAGGATAGGGGCAAGATGACTTTCAGTCCTTTCGTGCTGGGATAACAATCACAGAACACAACTGAGATCATGGAGCAGTAGCCTAGAAACTAAGTGATCACCCACTTCTCTCCTTTAGAGAGGGAAGATGTCCATTTTTAATGGAAAAATTAGAACAGGGGAATCGGGAGTAAAGATAGGATTAAACAAGGAGTGCACAAAACAAGAGAAAGGAAGGGCACATGCAGATTTACTTCTAACACACCGTCAGCCTGATTGGAAGACTAGAGGAGACCCAGATCGCTGAAGTAGCTTCGCAAAAGGAACACCTAAGAATGCACAGCAGGAAACCAGTTTTAGTCTTGAGAACTTCCTAATGTGGCTGGGGATGCAGCAGAGGAGGCAGCCTGGGATACATTTTCCTGATTCCAATCAAAGAGAGGGCTTTTAAATTCCACTATTCTGAGCTATGGAGGCAAGAGGGCTGCTTAAGCATCTTGTAAGGCAATGTCTGTTAGCCAGTAACACGTATTTTTCCTATGTAATTCAGAGAGAAGCTATATGAAGATGCAGTAAAATCAGACAGATATGCACACTGATTTGTTATCATCTCTCCCGTTAGCATTTCATGCTAACAAAAAATGGAAACAAACAAGGGGAGGTGAGGAACATACTGATTTTCTTCCTCAGAAAAAATAACCAGCTCATTGCATTCAGCATCCACTGAAAAGCAGCAGGAGCTCATAGGAGAGCATGTAGGACTTTGTGATGAGAACTAAAATCCTACATTTAAATGAAAGATGTTTCCAGATCCTGGACAGACATTTTCTACAAGCTCCTCTATTCTTCAGTCAGCTGCAAAGTTTTTGACCCTAGAGGATTCTAAGGACACATTCACCCTCTCTCCAGTTAATGGGGATTACAATGTTTAGTCATTACACACATTCTTCTCAATAGATGTTGTAATTGCTTTGAAAGCAACATGCACACAGATACTACAGTCAATGTTTCAATAACAGATTATGCAGTTAGTGAATAAGTATAAGCATTTTCTGCACACAATCTGTTAACATGGGATGTCTCTGCACACTTAAGTGCCCTCTTACATTTTCTGGGTCTTCCGAAATCTGCCTCTTTCGCTATCAGTAAAATTAAAGAAACAAACAAACAATATTTCACCTGCAGACTCAGCACTGTCATTCCAGCAAACAACAGGATACAGTTCATTATCTCAGTTTAAACTCTTGTAGTTACGCAGCTTGGCAAACCAGAGTCTTTAAGCTGGTTTGCCACAACTAGCGACTGATTTAACAAAAAAGAAAAGCTTAAAATTATCCATGGACTAAACAATAAAAGGAACATTCTATGAAGAGTCTAGATAGGTATCTTAAAATGAATGGAAGACTAAAATAAAAGAAATGTTATATGAAATGAGTAATTTTCGTAAGGCTAGCACTTCAATCGGAAATGGTTCACAGGAACACAATCAAGTTTGTACTTTATACTGTGCAACGAGTTCTAATGTTTTTCTGATTAGACAGAATAAAGCAACTAAAAAGTATCTTGCTTATTAACTTGAAATTTGGGATAAAACTTGGCAATTGCCAAATACCTGCGGGTAATCATGAAATAATTTCTATTCTGATTGTGTAATAACACTGTTTCAGCCCAATATTAGTTATACAAACAGTACAAAGATAAAAACTGCACACATTAATGGCTGTGTAGGTTTTGTGTGCAGTAACTCTCAGGACAAAATTCTTTGATAATCTTCCCTAAGGAAATCACAGGGATTATGCAAAAACTGACTGAAGACAAACAGGACTGGTCTTCAGTATTAATTTTCAAAGCCATAAATATTAACTTGCAATTTCATAACTTCAACATTATTTGTATGGTCATTACTTTTAATAGCAAAAGGTGAAATATTCTATGAATTAATTACTCTAAACAACTGCAGGCATTCCACAGTACAACCCTTCCTGAAGTGTGTAACAATGAAGGGTGTAATCCCAGTTTCAGAACAGTTTACTCAGGGACTGCAGAACTAGGCATCATTTTCATGTGACCTGCATATACTTGGACCAGTATTGCATTTATTATTCATTCTTGCCTTTCTCTTCTAGAGAACTATACACTTAATCTGAACTGACTGCAGTTCTGAATCCTACTATAAGTCTGATTTACAAAGCTGGAGATATTTTACCTCTAGGTCTCCTTTGGTAATGGATTCTTCTTCCACACGGAACTGAAGATCTTCAACTTTCCTGTGGGGAGAACTCATTAAAATTCAGGTAACTTTGAAAGAAAATGCTTTCAAGTTTACTTTTCAGTGGAAATCAGAATTACAGGGACATCATTCTGCTTGTACCAGTAAACTGCCAGAAACATTAAGGAGAAAGCGTCAGAGAGAAGGAAAGCCTCTGTCTTTAAAACAACTACTGACCAAGGCAGGAATCAGTCTTCCTGTTGCTCTATATGGAATTTTGTTGCATTTTCTGACAAGCTAAAAAGAAAACCTTTAAGTTATCATTGATTCTCTCATTCTTTCACCCTTCTGCATATCCTCAAAAGAGCTGACCTAAATGAACAGTCTGATCTCACATTCTGTATGCTCTATCACTCTCCTAACAAACAGTCAGGAAGTCAGGACACATCCAAGAAACCCACAGACCTATTGGAAGTGCACTGGTCAACTTGCAGACACATGTTTGTTAGGTGTCAGAATGAACTGCAAGATGCAGAATGGGAGTGCAAGCAAGAACATTGACTTGTCTTGCCCATATACAGGAGTTTTGGAATGAGAAGAAGGAGGTGAGAAGCTAATACCTGACTCAGAATTAATTTTGTGAGAAGCCATTTCTTCCCTTCCCTGACTCTGGTATGACCCCAATGAGCAAGGGTCCAGATCTCCTCCTTTTCCCCTCTATCCCTTCAGCACTGTAAGATGTTGCAAAGGAAAAGACAAGCACATCTTTCCTTTGAATTACACACACTGCAGCTGCACACAGCTTGGCTGACAGATGCAGAAATAACTGCATCAAAGAGTAACAGGTGATGGATCCCTAAAATAAAGGACAGTAAGAACTTATTACTGGAAGACGGTCTCACCACTGTGCTTTGGGAAACTGAATTAAAGATTATTTGACTTTAAGTCACTGCGGAGACTGATTTGAATGCATATTAAAGAGAACTTTGAAGGTAAATAAGCCTGGAGCGGTGAGGAGGAAGGAGAAATACTGCACTGCTGAGGCTGTGAAATGTTTTCCTGGCTGCAGGACATCACTTGGGTGAAGGGGCAGCAGACACACAGTGGCAGTGTCACGCTGCTTAGCAACACACTGAAGGTGAGTTCAAGGCCATGGAGGATTGCGGTAAAACAGACCCCCACTGACCTGGCACTCAGCAAAAGTAGGTCCCCAGCCAGGCTGCCGAGGGGCTGCAAAGCTGCCTTTTCATTCATTCATTTATGTTTAATTGAAACCCCCACTGCATCATTTCACAGAGACTATACAAATCATTCCAGACCCAACCCTAGTGCTTGCTTTGAAAATACAGTTAGAGTGGGTCCCATAAAAAGGCAGCATGAAAACCGTAAAGGAATTGCCAGGGTTTACCACTGCATTTTCTCATCTGTGATTTCTAGTTTCAGACAGAGAGGTTGACAGCTGACTGGTTTCAGGGGCCTACAGGGCAGACTCACAATGGGTTTCTAAACAGACTCTTGGCTTTTCAAAAGCATTCCAAATCCAGCAAAACAATTCATCGGATTATCTCCTCACCTAACCCTGACCCCACAATTTATCAGGTTATTTCCTTTCCTAACCTCACTTTACCTATTTTGTAATCTCACTTTCCTCAAATGGTTATGAAAAGGAATAAGAAAAGGCACTAAAATTAACAGTGTTAATATTTTCCTGTAAGAGACAGACCCTACCTAGAAGCACATGACTAATAGGAATAAATGATCCACAAGAGAAATAAACAGCAAATTCCTAATCCAGCACTGTCAGGGAATTAGATTATCAAAATTTTCATTTGGAAGTGGAAGAAGAGTGTTTAAAGAAGATCAGGTAAGATCCATTCATTTCATATACATAGGAAAAAATCCTTTATAACAGAAAGCAATACTAAAAGGAATGAGTTGCATGAAATCCAGCTATAAACAACAGTTATACCCTCTAAGCAAGTCCACTTTCTTCAGCTTTTCCTCCCCAAATTTAAGAGAGGGGTTATTTCAGTATTAATTTTAAGATACTGCAATATGATTTTTTACAATAATTGCCCACATCTGTATTACTCAGAATTAGTTTCATATTTGAAAGTCACCACAGCATCTGCTTTTAATGCAAAGTTTAACAGTTCTACTAATGAAGACAGGTTTGGGTTACCTTTTCTCTTCCTCGAGCTGATTGAGAAGCTCCACCTTCTCCCTGTCAGCAGCCTCCACCATAGCTCGTAGCTGGTCCATTTTTGCTTCCATCTCCAGTACATGCTGATCAGCGGGAGGAATAAGAACAAAATCTATTAAGATGGGCAATATGCAATTTTTTTCCAAGTTACATATCTACACCTCAGTAATCACCATTTGGTAAAGCGATGGGCCAAGGGATGGGAAGGTTATCACACTCAAATATGTATATAATAAAAGAGTGTACAGATGTGTAGAGAAACTCAACAAAAATGAGTTAAAGTAGATCTGCTATCTCATCAAGCCAAAGCTCTCATAAGGACAATACCACACGTACAGACTACTTTAACTTTAGACTATCGCCTCTTACTCCCAGACCTTTTCAGTAAGAAATCACAATCTTGGAAATTAAGTCAACTGCATTAAAGCCTCTATTTTAAGAACAGCGATACCACTCTTACCCGATCATGTCCATCACGAACAAGTGCTAATTCCTGCTCTATTTCCCCTACGTGACTGGTTGCTTTTGCAACTTCTGCCCTCTCCAGGTCCCTTTCTGCCAGGAGCTGTTCAATGTGTTGTTGCTTCTCCTTCAGTGCCTCCTGTAGGGCTGTGGTACCAGATATTTTCCTTGCATACCGGGAAGATGTTTCTGTCAACTTCACAAAGTAAACAGGTTAAAAATCATTCTGTACCAAGTGAAAACAAGGGGTATCTCCAGACTCCACAAACACTGGGTTAGTGAAGCAAACACTTTCTGTGACCTACTGTAACTTTTCCTTTTCATTTTCTAGTATTGAATGGCCATACATGTGTAGTAAGACTGCTTTGTAGCAATCAGCAGCTGTGTGTAGGAGACAGAAGGGTTGAAGTGAAAACAGAAGGCTGGTCTCAGTTGAAGGTGTGCTTAGCAGACTCACACAAAGGCCAGCTCATTATGTGTATAAGTATCTTTCTGCATTAAAAAAGAATGGCAGCCTTTTTGCAAGTTAAAAACTTTAGTTACCAAGTCATCATCTTGGGTCACCAGCAACAGTATAACATTTCCAAATGTTCTATCAAAAGCCTTTGGAACTCCAACCAGGATTTGGCACCTTTGCTACAGCAATAAAACATCCAGGATGAAAAGCATTTACCTTGACCTAAAAAGGCAGCCTTACAGCTAAAACCTTGTGAAGAAGAACAATTGGTATCTGATTAAAACATGTTCATGTCACTTGGAATTAATTTACTTCTAGAGGAAAAAAACACCTGAAAGATTAAATTTAATGAGTATAGATAAAAATGAATCCATCTGGAGAACTATGGCTAAAATGAACCTTGGGGTGTTGCTTGACCTTGCATGATCTCTGCTCCAGTGAATGGAACCAGTGTCAGTGAAAATTCAGCATGGCCCTGTCTTCCACTTCCTCAAGAGTTTTTAGCTAGAAGGGAAAGTAAATAAACTGAAATTATGTAGTAAAAATGAGCAATAGTTGTGAAAACAGCAAAAACTGAACCAAAAAAGAAGATCTAATACGGTTTACAAAGCCTGACTTTAGGCTTAACAGTTGAGAAATTTGTTTAAGTCTTAAATGAGAACAACATCTCAGTTACAGACTTAACTGAAACTAAACCCAATAGCCAAAGGCTTGCTCTCCTGTTATGTTAACCTTTAGCTCTGCCTAACAGTACTGCCCAAGAATAGGAGCATGTTTCTTCCACGATCCTTTGAGATCAAGATGTTGAAGGGTACTTGCCATATACAGCCTGGAATGCTGACACTGGCCAACATCCCCCAGAGTAAGCGTAACGCAGACGTATTCTGGCATCACAAAAACACACTTCCCTTTTTGTTGCCATGATTTCTAAACAATCCCTCTAACTTGTCTACTCACAGCCCTGAATGATACAGTTATAATCCACTGCAAATCCTCTATCAAGTGACTGAAAAGGTATGAGAGAGAATAAACCATCTTCCACTTTGATGCTTAGATTGTTTGTTTCAGATCTTCTTGGTTTCTAGAAGATTCCACATTCCAGAATGTACTGCATTTTAACAATTCTAGCTCTTCGTACCAAACTTAACTTAATTTCTGAGTCCAAAAGAAATCAAAAGATTTCAGAGAAACACAAATTTGGAAATAAATACAAACTGCATCAGACAGCCCTCTTAAATCATTACATCACCTGCTTTGACAGCTGCTTTTCTTACACAGGAAGAAGAAAACAGCAACAGCAATGAATAATTGACAAGACTATGTAAGAGCCCAGCAACGTCCAGACAGGTTACAGCTTTTCTACAGATTGAAGCCCAAGAAGTCTGCTGTGTCACAACTGATTTCAGGAAACCTGGTTTCTTCAGCAGCTTATCTTTTAAACAAAAAGTGTCAGAATTGTTTTGACAGTCCCTTTAACTTGAATGCCAACCAAATGTTCATGTTGCCGGAGGAACAGAGTTGGAAGAAAGCTACAATTCTAATTCCAGAAATAATGGATTACAGAAGCTTTACATTTTATGGCCCAAAACATGCCCTGGGGCACAGCACAGAGGGAAAATAAGCAAATATACTGTAGACATTTACAATGTGTAACTGTACTCTCTTGTTGATTAGAGTATCAAAGCATATGGAATGAGATATGGAGATCCATGTTAATGCTTCCCCATCAGCTCATGAAGCCTGCTCTGAACCCGAGGTAACTGCACCGATTTCAAACTAGGGGGCACTCTGCAGCTAGAAGTTTCCGAAGGGATTACCAAAGTCACACTGTTTGTGCCAAATTCAAATCCCTCATGCTTTCTGTGATAAGGTATTAACCCTGCTGCCCTGACCAGCCGCTGACCTCTGCTTGCTTGTAATCTGCTCCACTTTTGAAGGGCTATAGTGAGTCACCTCTCTGCTCTGCAACTGCTGGTCAGTGGGACAGTATGCCAGCTCCCCAGCTGCACATCAGTGATCTCCTCGTTAGATACATTTATGTACTTTGATTTTAAAAAAGGAAAAATCTAGGGTGCCTGTGCAAGGAAACCCCAAGTATTTCTATTATTTTAATTGTTTTAAGAGAGAGACTTTTAAAATTCAGCTTTCCCAGAAGATTCCTGTTTTACTGCTGTAACCCAAGATTAGGACATGTATGTAAGAGAGCAACTTTAAAACAGTCCACAGTAACTGTATTAGGTGGAATTAGTAGTGTTAGAATTCACCTGAGCCACTGCACTGTGCAACACTTAGCCTGTATGAATTCACAGCATAAAAACCAAACGTAAAAGAAAAGAAAGAGGCTTCTTGTCAGCAAAGACTTGACAACTGCTACTTCTGTATTTCCCAGCTGACTCATCTCATTAACAGCAAAAGAAAACATTTTACATTTTGATCAATTTGAAGCTTCCTGCTGAATAAACCAAATTTTATCTAAGGAAGCCTTAGTGCATACCAGATCCTCAGACACAAACCCCCTATGACAGAGGTAGTGCTAGGAAAATGAACAACTAAATAGAGATTCCAGCCAGAGAATATCAATGTTTTTTGGGTTTGCTGGCATCACAAGCCTCTTTCTTATTGTAGTAACTCAGTTAGCCTGAATTAACGTTGTAAGCTTAAAACTCAGCCTGAATTAACTGTGTAAGCTTAAATATTCAAATATTCAGCTACTCTCCAGGGCTAGCTAAGATTTCCTTCCTTCATGCATGCTTTGAATGAAAAAAGGAGCACAATTAAATGTATACTGTGCTCTGTCCAAGATCTGTTCTAGTCCCAATTTATGCAAGTAGACCACAGGCAAGTGCCATGTAGATTCATTCCTGTTTGGGAATGTAAAGCATGCAATAGAAAAAGAAGCTTACTAGTCCTGTACGGCTTGGCTTGCTGCTTACTGAAGATGCCACAGAACTGAGGGAGCTCAGGGAAGATGCACTTGGACTACGCTTTATGGCTGTGGGAGTCGCGACCACTTTCCGCACAGTTGTCTTTGCTTTGGCTGGTGTGGTGGAGGGGAATCCGATCTTGGTAACTTTGTGGACAGGAGCAAACAAGCCATACTTTGGCTGACACTGAAAATACCTTTAAAAAAGCAAAGCAGAGAGATGAGAGTGTTAAATTAACTTCTGTCTTTTCAGATACAAGGGTCTGCGCTTCACAAAGCATTCTAGATCAATAGTCTGAAAGTACTAAAGGACAGGGTAACAGCTGGTGACAAACGCATCTGCAATAGATTGTCTTTAATTTTTTAAACACTAGATTTGGAAAGAGCACTTTGAGCAGCTGAAACAACCTGAAAACATCAGACTTCAGAAGTTCAAAAGAACCTCTTGAGCTAGACCTCTGTTTCCTAACAATTCCGTTCAGATTCAAAGCTTAACATGCCTGTCTTTCCTCCTTGATACATTCCTTTGAGCTGACAACAGTGTGCCAGCAGAGAGTTAAAAATAAAAATCAGATTTTACTTAAAGGAAATAGTTTTATATTTTATTAACAGGTACCTCTATACATGAATGTACATGTAATTATGCAGAACATTTCTCTTTGGTTAAGTATGACAAATGCCACTTAAAATTTTAAGTTGTGATCTCCTATGTTAAGGTGGCACAATCCTTGCAAAATCTCTTTTTAATGAATTAAATGACTGTTTCTTATACCAAATGAGACAGAAGGTTGAACTATGATGTGAATTAATGCTTTCTAAGTGTGACTTATTGAAGGAAGCTTCTATACCACTCCCAATCTTTACAGAGAGGCAACAATTGGTATAGGCGCTTTCAGCTCCTGTGATGCAGGAAGATTTCCCTCAAGTTCAGCTATTAGATACCCAGAGGAATGAATTAAGCATTCATTCCAAGCTGAGAAACGAAGCAGACGTTCAAAAAGCAGGAAATTGTGTTTTCCATTGCCAGTCTATGAATAAAACTCACAGGGGAGTAGAAGAGATCCACTAATCCCATAAATGTGGAGTTGATGCAGACTTTCAGAGATGTGTAGGTGTCATAAAATTCAAATCAGTGTCTAACGACCCAGCACCACCAGCAGACAGTCGGGATTACAGCCTAACGACTTCCCTTGATATAAGCTTCATGTAAGATACTAAAAGAACAACACAGAATAGAGAGATGCAAAAACTTTAAGGCGCCTGCTATCTGATGAAAGACTAACCTTGTTCCAGCAACAGCTCCATCATTCTTTCCCAGAGGTTCATCCAGTTCCACTCCACACCATTCTCCTTTAGCAAAGTCTGTTTCTCCCAAGAAACGCACAACTCCAGCTTTTGTTCCACCAACCTGAAGCAATAAGACACACAACTGTATTTACTGCACTTCCAAATTAAGATACCAAATGGAGCGAGAAAGCTTTTCAGTATAATCATATTCACGAAGCACATCAATGATGTGACCAGTTCTTATTTCCAGCTGCATATTCTTTTGCCTCCAAGTCTGTTTTAATGCTGAGCAGATCTTCACAGGCAAATTCTTCACAAAAGAAGAAAAATACAATTTCTCTAGCATTTAGTTCTGTCCAACTTGGTATTCAGGAAGTATGCCACGACTGAAGGCCACAATTCTATTAGATGACTTGATACTGATCTGGCTATATGATTAAAAACACATTTAAAAAGACTCATTATAACCAATGTACTGAATGCAATAGATTTGTACTATAGTTTCACATAAATTTCTATCAGCAAATAAGGATTTCTAAGAACTGCTTATGCTTACTCTGTGAGGAAAAGTAAAGAAATGAGAAAAAAGCCTTTTCTATTTTGCCTAAGGAATGATTCAGATAAATGACATTGTACAGCCCTCTTGCAGTTAAGGAACTAATCTAAAGCATGATGCACACTGCACTGCAAAGATGTAGATGCAAACAGCTATTTGAATTCCTGGAGAAGAGAGAATCATTATCTTTTCTTCACTAAAACCCAACCAACCAACCAAAAAAAAACCCAACCAAGTCCCCCTCAAACACTCCTAGATAGAAGACAAGAAACCAGGTGTTTTCAGACTTAGAATACTCAATATTTACAGCCATTCCAATGACTCACAATGTCTGCAAGATCCAGGTTTTCATAATGCCCAGGGGAGGGAAGAATTAAATTAAGCGAAGAAGCAGAAGGTGTTAATGTGGCTGCCACTTGCCAAGATGGGCCACAAGCCAGAACTGCAGGATTCCTGCAGGTCAGAATGACAATATGTTGTGCCCCATTTGTGTGAAAATCTGTTCAGCCTGCATCTAGCATTAAGAAAACAAGCAACTGTTAATGAAAACCTCTTTAGGAAAGTCATTGAATTCGACATGGACTTTTTTAGGGCCATTAGGGTTTTTTTCCACCTCTGTTTTCCAGTGCACAGATTACACAATGAGGAATACTTTGAGAGCTTGGATGAAATATGCTAACACCAGGACTGTTACTTCCCTTTTCATATACTAAAATGTAAATTAAAACTTCATATAATTTTTACATCAGACATTCTATTTATTAGGGAGAACTTCCGAGGATAACCAGAGAACAAGCTGCCTGTGCCACAAATTAAGGTGCATGATGACAGTACACCAGATAATTCATATTAATACATTTGGGAAGTGTTCACACAAAAGGTTAACTGTGAGGAATCTAGGAATGGAGGGTATTACCTTTCATGAAAGCACTAAGTATCCACAAAGCACTAAGCTAGTACACAGTAGCTGCCACACACATTTTGCTTTAGCTTCTGGCTCATCAACTTCCCAGAGCCGACAGCTCTGTCAGTGATGCAAGGCTTCAGCTGATGGGTAAAAAACCCCCCTAATCCACTCAAACCTCTGAAAACCAGGGAAGAATAATTAACCCTTTAGATATTACTAAAATAAAATAGCCGAGAGAGCTATTTCATCCCTATTCATGGTGGGAGCCCCCTTCTCTCTCATTAGAGGCAGTCTTGAAACAATAGTTCATCTGCAGATCCCCTTTACATCTGGCTTAAAGTGGCACTGTAGCAAATTATTACTCTTCATGAAATAAAAATACGCAAAGTTTACAGTTATCATGACTCAGCCTAATATAGTAACTAGTAGAACGTTTGGTATTTGGTGCTTTTGGCAGAGAACAGACAAACTTCCCCTCTCTAAAAACAAGCACGAGTAGTGTCTTGGAAGTAAAGAATTGTAACCAGCCAAAACAGTCACAGGATCTCCTCTGTGGGACAGTGGGGAAGAGGGAATATATCATGCATATAATAAATATAACATATGTTAAAAGTATTTCCTGGGAAGAACTATCCCTGAAGTTAACCCGTTATTCACCCTCGGACAGAATCTACTTTTTCTGGAGGATAAATATCATTAAGTACAAACATAAGAATGAAATTTAACTAAGCAGTGTGAGAGAAAAACATGCATGTGTCCGTAGGATTGGTCCATGATGGGTCTTCCAAGTTCTCCTTCTCCTTTCTATCAAGTTTGGGTGTTTTGTGTTGTTTTTTCTTTAAAGATCAATTTGGAAGACACCTTAAGGTGAAGACTGGTCAGTTCTGTGCACAGTTTCCCTGCTCAATTCTGTACTGAGGTCAACAGAGTTACATAAAAGAGGCTATTAAAAAAAAACCATTAAAGAAATTCGACAGGAAAACTAGAACAATAGCCTAGATAAGGAGCATCCCTTCAAAGACAATAGTCAGGTTTGTGGCTGCACAGAGGGATTCCTCAGCTCCTTTCACAGAAGCTTTTAGGCAGGCCAAGGAATTTCACTGCAGTTTTGTGAAGTGTGTGTGCTGTTGCTTTGCTTTTATAATAAACAATCTAAGTCAGTTACCAACACACATGGAGAAACCTTTCCATAGGAAGGTAAATGGGGGGAGAAAGGTAAGAGCTATCTGAAGCACAGCAGTGGAAAAGGATAACTATATGCAAAAAACTTCCAGAGACAGGAAAAAATCTGTTCCCTCCAACTCAAACTGCTCATAAATCTCTAGATAAGTCATGCTAGCTCCAGGATAACACACATTAAACTTGGGCACAGAATATTCATTCCATTTTGTTTCATACCTTGGCCCTGCTAGTCTTCTACATTTAGGCCAAAAATGCATGGCATTTGTTTCGAAGACATTGCATCCAAATCTGGAAGGAAAACTCTGGCAATGACCAGTGTCCACTGGACCTGCTCCAGCAATCACAGTGGATGTGCTCAGCCCAGTGGGAGCAAGCAAATGAAGGAATTCATATCCCGAGAACATATGGGGATGCACAACATGAGATCCCCAGGAGAAACAGCAATGTGACTTCTCTTGTAACCATGGCAGCAGGGTTATTTTAAAACAAGATGCAAGGAAGGATGCCATGGAATTTTGGTGTTTTTTTTCCCAAACCTAGTCAAGCTTCTTTGAATAACCAGCTACTACACTTCTGCTTCCTACAAATACTGAAATGGCATCATTACCAATAGCAATCAGAGTACACTGGGGCAGTGGAGTGCTCATACACAGCATCACGGAAGGTCTATGCATGCAGTTTTTCTTAGTTTCAAGCAAAAGCCTTCTAAATCTTCAGCTTTAAAGACAGAGTCAGCATTGCTCTCTCTATGAAGCCTGAACCATATGTATTTCTCTCCAGCTGCAATTAAGCACTCTGCATGTGATGACACAACTACCTTGAAAGTGTCTAATAACCACTTATTCCCTTGGTAGTACAATGTGAGATGCTCTTGAGAAATGCAGTAGGGTAAAGGCTTTTAGAGAACCACAGAATCCCAGTCTGGTTTGGGTTGGAAGGGACCTTAAAGCTCATCCAGATCCAACCTCCTGCAGGGACAACCTTCCACTAGAGCAGGCTGCTGCAAGCCCCATCCAACCTGGCCTGTTTTCTATGCACAGAACTTGCTGTACATACACAGACCTACACTTAGTGCTCTAAAGGGGAAAAAAATTAAAGATGCAATTACACTAAACTGTATGTACCAAAATGAAAAAAAGAATTGTACTTACAGAATCAGAGCATTTATTATAGAAGTACAGAAAAATTATTAAGAATTATAATTAAAGGAATGATACCCAAACATGTAAAAGAAACCCCAAAACAACCCCAAACCAAAACCACCCTAGTTGCATTTGCCAGTGGATCTACTTCCCAGTACTGCATGAAGCACTAGAACAAAACTAGCCCAGTTCTTAAAAGATGCAGAAAAAAAGGTAATTAGAAAGATTCATAGAAGTTTCATGGAAAAATGGGGCATCACCACCAAGTTTTCCATGACTTTCATCCCTGCTAAGGCAGGTCACTAAATACTAGAGCAACAAACTCCCAGATCTTTTTTTTAGCCAGTTACCATACTCAACATAGTCAAGCTGTAAAACATGAAGCAATAATACAGCAGAGAATCTAGGTTAGGCTGCAGGTCATTGTGGGGTGAGGAAATCTGCTTGGAATTCACTAGTTTTATGTCAAACACATGGGAAACTTGATGAAATTCCATTTAGCAAATGATAACTTAAGCTTACATTAACTTGCTGCAATGTAAAGTAAGTAGCAAAATGGGTTTGTAAACCTGAAGCAGGTTTCAAACATCTTGATGAAATCCTGATGAGCACATCAACCTTTGAAGTTTGACGTGAGAAGCTTTGCAGAGCTGCATTTCTACAGGTAAGTATAAGTAGGAACAAATAAAAACCAGTGTAATCCAGGAAAAAACAGGAGATGATCTAAAAAGCGAGGCTGCTATTTAAACAGTGCCCACTGAAAATGCAGCTCACCTGGAAAAGAGGACAGCCACTGTCTGAAACTTCCTCAGTGTAACCGTATCACTTACTCAGACCAACTGAGTAAGAGTTAAAGCTTAGAAGTTAACTCTTAAAGTTAAAGTTTAACTTAAGTTTAAGTTAAAAGTTAAGTTTAACTTTGCTTAACTGAGCAGAGTTAGAGGGTGAGTAACAATTGCTCTGTCCCCTCTTCTGCCTGAGTACTTACTTATGGTGACCCTTGAAAAGCATTAATTGGCTATTTCTGCATTTGTCATATAGACATATTTCCAGAACCATCCCATAATATGCAGCATCTGAGAAAGCAAAACCCACCCAGACAATCATAATCCTGCCTTTGGAAAACCTGGGTTCTACTAATCAGAATCTTATGTCTCTTGTTTCTCAAATTGAGAGGAATTGTTTCCAGCTGGCAAAAGCACCTTTGTTCAGTTGATTTGTTCACCTATTCAAGGCCAGAGGGTACCATCAGATCACCACCTGGGGCTCTCCTTATTCATCAGGTCTCTACATTAACCCTGTAACTGTGCCGAGCTCAGCTGCATGTGCTGATGTCCTTAGATCAGAGCTGATACCCATCAGAAAACATGCTTCCACTGACAGGCTATTTTCATAGTTAATCACTCCATTGTTAGAAACACATTTAAATTTGAAATAAACCAAATTTGACTGTGGCTTCTGGCCACTGACTCTCATTATGCTTTTCCATGGAAGATCACAGAGCTCCTTCTGCAACTGGCACTCACCATGCAGATACACACGTTTTAAGCAAGACACCTCAATTTTTCCCTTCCTAAATTAAACAGATTGAGTTCTTCAGATCTTTTATTGCAAAATACTTTCCCTTGCTTGAGTCATTTTGCAGCCTCTCCAGCAGAGAGCTGCCCATGGCTGTTGTGCAGCTTCTCTCTCATGCTTATACACTGCCACTGAATGCAAAATGCAATCAACAGCTTGGACATGAAGTAACAAGTGCCTCTGACTGCTCCATGCATACTGTTACCTACTCCTCTGAGATTTCATGAGGAATGATTTACTATTGCTTCCAGAGCATGGATCAAAGTGCTGAACAGTACTGGCACCAAACTGGCCCAAAGGAAAACCACAGTCCTGATTATATTCAATGGTAGTACCAGACAAGCCACTTCTGGGGGAGGGAGGAAGAGAGGTATTTGCCATCCACTGCCCAGTTCTTAAATACATCAAAAAAAATCCAATGCCATTTTGAAAGTGAGAGTGTTATATTGCATTCTAAAGTAAAATAATGATAATAATAAAATCTCACTGCACAACAGTTTTCTTCATTACATCTATAGTTTCAAAATTGCCATGTTTTAGTTTGTCAGCATCTGGCTCCTCCATCAGTTTTTGCCTGGCTTTTTCTTCCTCCTGATATTAGACATTCTAGGTTCAAATTATCCAACTTCCTCTTAGAAACATCTGCAGAACATCTGACACTTGATCAGGACAGGACTGGAAGAGTGCTGGACTATCTCCTGAACTTTAAACCTCCTCCCTAATTCAGCATTTTCAAACCAGCAATTCTGTGAATAGCAGGACTAATGATGTCAGCTTTCCTGTGGCACTGGATATTATGGTCGAGTGACTTTGCTATCAAAAAATGCAGAGTGTAAAAATGCAACACTGATGGGAACAGTGCTTAGACAAGATCTTGATCATGTGGATTCTGTGATGTGCAAAAGGCTGTGAAGGCAAATTCCAGGCTTTCCAAATTTGGTGGTTAAATTCTCTGCCTTCCAGTGGGCTCTCTGCTCCCACAGAACTTGGAAGAGCTCATCTCTAAAACCTGCACATTTCTACCCACTCTGGTTGCAGCTGACCAGCAAAGCCAAAGTGGGCAGAAGAGCCAACGTGCAATGAGACACTCACAGACACAGAGCTATCGCTTCACTTCCCAAAGAAAACAGTTTAATAATTGAGTGATGTGCTATTGGTGTTCAATTCATTCACTCGACTCATTCAGGCACAAAGGAAGCAATACAAAACCCTAAGAGCAATTCCATACTACAAAAGACACATGTGATTTGCCACCACAAAAAAAAAGCAAAGGCAAAGACTTAAATAAGTAAATAAATAAATTGTTCTTTCGCCCATCCTGTGTTGAAATGAACAAGGACAACGTGTTCCTGGATCTCGCTCCAGTTGGGAAGGGAGGGGAGGGGAAAGGAGACACAAGGAGTCTGCATACACAGAAAGGCCACCAGTCTTGCATGATCAAACTATTAACAAAGCATGTGGAAGAGTCACTGACTGTTGCTATTATATCCCAGTAACTCACATGCAATTTTAAGTAAGGAGTTGCCAAAACAAAATGACTCATAGTCAGACACAACTCACACCTTGCTGCAACAGGATAAATTTAACATGTTATTGTTACCTAGCTCACAGATAAATATGGCCTGAAAACCACTTAGAAGTGACATTAAAAGAAAGCTGCAGTCTGCACAGAAAATCACCCCGATGAGTTACGAAGCCCTTGGCTACCTCTATCCTTCAGCTATATCCTCATATATGTATTTCATGCTGAAGCAGCCACTCTGCAAACTGATCTACGTTATACTTTACAGTACCCAAAATACGGTGCCTAAATATACATACATACATAAGAATCACTTTCATTCTTGACTTAACATGACAAAGCCATCAAAATACCTCAGTCAAGTCAGCTAAGGATAAAGCAAAAGTGTGAGTGAGCAGTTAATGTTGTGGTGTGTTTGCAGTTACAGCGAGGGAGGCTCAGGCGAGGACAGCCCCAACAGAGCACACAAATCACATGCTCCTGACCTCCAAATTTTTCTTCCTTTTCTATCCTCAGATGTATTGTGGCAGGGTATTTCTGCATTGCTTTAACTGGAACAGTGCTGATGAATATTTGGGGTTTCTTAACAGTCAAATACTATTACAGAGTTTTAAATAGACTAAGCTCAGAAGGGCATTTTCTATTCAGAATGCTACAGAAACTGGAAAATGGAAAACTTAAAATACCATGCGGACAACACAGGAATACTTCCGAAGGGAGAAACCTCTCTCTACATGTGAAGTTTCTTTTCCCCTTCATTGCTTTTAAGAGCTCTGGAATTTAATCACTTGACAGCCTTACGTCATGTTTACTTGAGGATAGGTTACACATGGGTGGAAACAAATCTGACAATAATCTCCTATCAGTCTCTGCCTATTACATCACTCAAGAACACCGTGAGAAGTAACAAAGCAGGAAATAACTTGCAGTGAGCAGTGTAAAACAGACGAGAAGGAGAAATTAGATGTTACTCATGCACAGAGAGTAACTGTGCAAAAAGGCCCCATTAGCACACACCTGTAAATCTAGTTTGCAACCATCTGTGAACATATGGACAGAGGCCCCAGTTAGAGCTTTACAGCTCAGCTCCAGAAGCATCAGATTTGGCAGGCTGTGATGAAGCTGTAACTGGTTAAATGAATGAAAGCACTTTAATCCCTTGAGAAGGCTAAGGCCCCTTAGTTGATAAGATTTCCATTTATTTATTTATTTTAAATACAGCATCTGGTCCCTCCAGAAAAAAAGAGCTTAAGATGCTCTCAAAGCTGCTTCAACTTTTGGTCGGTGCAGCAGTTGTCACACAAAGCAGGTCTCCTCCCTTTCATTTCAACAAGTTGGGTTTGGTTGGTTGGTTAGTTCAGGAGGTTTTGTTTGTTTGTTTTTAAAATCAGCTTTGCATTGGGCTCTTATGAAATCATCAGTGTTTGCAATACCAGGGCAAACAGGTTCTCTGGCTGCAACTCAAACAGGAAACAAACTGGCTTAGCCTGAAAGTCATTTGTTTTCTGCATTAGTTTTCAGTTATTCTCTCCCCATCTGGTTCAGTACCTAATGACAACTTTTCCATGGCACAAGAAGGGATCACTTTTCACATAGGAATCCTTATTTATACAAGGTTTAAAATGCTCAATCCGTAGCCCAAGACCTTGCACTGTGTCATTAACTCACTCAAGGCTAGATGAGTGCAATGAAGAAAGCACAGGTTTCCACATCAACATTTCCTACTTCACAGCAAGCCCCAAATACGAGATCAGGCTGCCCAGAGTTAATGTCCTCTAACAACTAAATCATATCCAGATTCCAGAACATACTTCAGATGTTAAGAATGGAAATTATGGTTAATACAGAGCTATTTGCATTACTCTCTCCATTAATAACTTTTCCTTTGGTTTAGCTCTATTATTTTCTTCCAGCTAAAGTTACACATCAATGCAACAAATGCAAAAGCTGAATTAATGAGTTATGTATCAGAAACCACAATTCCTTTAAATATGTACTTTATCACCCTGTATTTTCAACATTTCTACATATTAACA
Source organism: Pezoporus wallicus (assembly GCF_028554395.1). Taxonomy (NCBI): domain Eukaryota; kingdom Metazoa; phylum Chordata; class Aves; order Psittaciformes; family Psittacidae; genus Pezoporus; species Pezoporus wallicus. The sequence goes on from NW_026640928.1 coordinate 253,553, forward strand.
TGAAGTATTTCCACATGCTTGTCAGTGAAAGGAAAGTTGCTGCTCAGCTTCAAGTTGACTGGCAATTACACACATGCCTGCTGAATATGCCTCAGACATACTGGGATTTGAGAGAGAGACTTCTTATGAGAGATTCCCAAGACAACTTAATCGCCTTTGAGAAGGAGTAGACTACAGAACTCTAAAGGATCTCTCCTTTTGCACTGGAACATCACTTTTGGAGGTATAATATTTCACTTGTGTAGTCACTTCACTTTGATTCGCTTTGACTCCTCCAGAAACCCAAGAAAGAGAACTTCCAAGAAGACAGGACAATGTGAATTTCTCCTGAAGGAGCTGACAACTTCTTCCCATGTAAAGAAACAGTACTAACATCTCAGTAGGAACTTAAAATGGTTCCAGCAAAGCTTAGCTGTTGGGAAACATCAGGTTGTCAAGCCTGAAGTGCTTTAAACCAAACATTTCAGGTCCAAAACGTTGTGTCAAATTTACATTTGTGTAATGCAAAAGAGAAGCAGAGTTTACATGTGAATTGGTAAATGTATTTCTCTGGCATTTAAACAGTTGTTAGAATGGCCTTTTGTTTCTTGATAACCCAGACTGGATGATACCTTCAACAAAAAAAGTTAAAATTATATGCTTGGGGGTTTTCTGCCTCAAACCAACCAGTGCCAACAAAATGGAAAACAAAAACATACTGACTGGATCAATTCCAGATAACTTCTACTGATCACAGAATAATAGAATAGTTTGGATAGGAAGATATCTTAAAGATCATCCACTTCCAGCCCCCTGCCACAGGGAGGGATGCATTCCACTACAACAGGTTGCTCCAACTGCATTTTGAAATCAAAGCTGGAGGAAAACATTTAACAGATTGAAATACTCCAGTGTAACACTCCACACCCTAAGATCACACACTGGGATCAAAGTCGAGCCACATATGAAGTCCATCCCAAAATGTAATCTTAGCTGACGAGCTATGTTTTACCCATCTATAAATCTGCCCTTAAGGACATACTTTTCCAGTTAGGTATTCTAATCAGACACCCAAATGAGCTTTTGTCTATCATGAATTCATTGTTCTGATGAACTGCAATTCTACACCGCTGGAGGCTCGCTGTTTTCAAGATGCAGTTCTCAGCAGTTGTTTTCCCCATATATCCATAATCATCACAGCACTGCTATTACTAAGGAACTTCACAATGTATTCAACAGCAGTCAATCCAAGCTGCAAGAACTGATGAACGTGTGCAGCATTTAGTTGCTGGAGTTCTGCAGTGGTACAGCCAGATTGGAACAGCTCATGGCTATGATGCCACATTGTCACTCAGGAAACTGTGCTAAGGTGGTGCCTACAGATTTTATCAGCCTCTAATCCTCTTGCAGAACATATAACCAAAAAATCACTGCTATAAAGTCAGTATAAATAAAAAGCAAATGACATGAAGCAGTCCAGTTGCATTTGTACCTTTGAAGGAGATGCAATGACTAAGCAAGCTACAGTAAGTGACAGTGACAGGCCTGTCACAGTGACAGGTCCTTTGTAACCAGTGCTAGGTGTAGGCTCTGAGGACAGTTTCCTGCAATTACTAACAGCTCAGTTCTACAGCCCATAGTGCTGGGCAGGAGCTCAGCGGCAGAGAAAAAGAATATTAATAAGAAGAATGGATCATTCAAGTTCATTATTATTTGCACTAACCTGGCAATTTAAGGTATTTAAACCTGAGTTATTATTAGACATGACATCAGTAGAGTCTGGATCAACTACAAAAAAACAGCATGGGACCCAAGAGGGTTAAAAACCAGAAGACAAGAATCCTGTCCATTTAGCATTCATATTCCTGTGCATACACTGTCTTATACCGACATATAAACTACATACATCCATCACTGACAACCTGTGCTAGGAATTGCCCCAAAACCTCAAACTAGAATGTGATGATTCAACAGGAAGACTTAAGGCAAACAGAGCAAGTAGGGTGGATGAAATAGTAAGCTTAACCTGCTCTACTTCAGAAACAGAATTTGGGACCTTATTACTATCAAACTGTGGCACTTAGGATATGCTGCTTCTGTAACCTGCGTTAATAAGATACAGGAAAACTAAGAGTGATGCCTTCACTGCCATCAGAGAATTGACCCACCCAAAAATGACATCCCAGGAGATCTCACACAGATCCTTCGGAAAAAGGCAAACAAGCGGTTAAAAAATGAGGCTGAGAGTGCTCTGACAGACATAGCTGGGGATAAACTGTAAATCTTTGCTTCCATTGCCACTCCCAAGAAAACACATCTCAGCCCGACCCTGCCAGCAAACACTGCCCTCACTTCACCTTAGTCCCCTTCATGCTTTCTTCAACTTGGCCCTATGTTTTGAGCTCTCTTTACACAGAAAGAGGAGTTAAATTCTTCATTAAAAAATGAAATTAAAACCTCCTAAAGTATCCCTCCGCCTTCACTGCAGAACCATTATCTGGTGGGGCACTGCAAGGCAAACAACAAAATCCATGCGATTTTTTTCTGCACGAAGTTCTTACGGTAATCCAGAAATGCTTTCTACGCCAGGGCATCCCCTCCTGCCCTTGTTTTTACCTAATGGAACTTGAAAAAATGATATTGTAAATGAAAAGAGATTGTAGCAAAATAACACTAAACCAATTACTCAGTCTGGTGACACTCACATAATTCAAACCTAAAATCAGATCTGTTACAGTAATTGTAGATTTGGTGGATATACAAGTATCATTTTGTTATATTTGAAGGGTGCAAACACAGCCTTCAAGAATACAACAAGCAATGTACCACCAGCTTTCCGCAGCCTTTTCAAGCAAATGCTTGTGTTTCAAGGCAAAGCTTCCCACTTTTCTTAGTGGGTGCATATCAATTCAGTTAATCAAAAGTGACCTGTGGTCTATTACTTTGATGCAACTATAAAAGATACACGATTATTTGAACAAAGGTGTTTAAACTAACAAAATTAAATCCCTTTTATAAAAGAGTGAAATGATCCATCAGCAGAAGCACTTCTGATTCTGGATTTAGGAAGGGCAGCCAAAGTAACATGGCACATCACCAACAGAACACGTAATTCCTGGATGATCAGTGGCATTATGTGACTGCTTCTGTTGCTGCCTATCACCACTCAGGGGAACAATCAAGCATTCAACTGTTAGTTTTCTAAAGATAGGGCCTGGAATAGGGCAAAAGAACTGTATGGAAATCCCATAACTGGAGTTACTCAAGGTATGGAAGATAAACTACAAATGTTAAATACTGAATGTTTGCCTGCAGAAGATGCTTGATGACAAGAAAGCTAGAGCATAAATTTACAATACTTTAATCAAAGAAACAGTAGTAGAAAAGCTTTGAATATTAGCTACGATTTATCAATCAAGAGCAGACACAGAGGCTGCAGCAGGGGAACCTTACCAGAACACGATCTCCAATTTTGAGCTCCCTTTCTCCCTTCTTTAGCGATCCAGCTTCAGAGAGATTCGATATCGATTCACTTGCAGTTTTTGAAAGATTGCTGATCTGAGAAGGAGTTGAGTGCTCCTTAGAAGCAAGTGGTGAAGTTTTCTGTGGAATTCCTGAAGGGGGAAGCGCAGCAGCGGCTGAAGACACCATGCTAGCAGCTGATGTGGAAGTTGGTGATGTAGCCCTAGAAGCATGAGCTGTCTGTGTACCATTGGCTTCATCTTCAGTCAACACTTTTCTTGTCAATTTTGATGGTCTTGTAAATATTCCCCTCAAGGGTTCACACTGGAAATAGCGCACTCCAGCCACAGAGCCATCGTTCTTCCCAATGGGTTCATCTAGAACAATCCCTGCCCACTGTCCTGGAGCGAACTGTGTTTCACCGAGGAACTGAATAAAGCCAGGTTTATTTCCATTGACCCAAACACGCTCCCCAACTCTAAAATCATCCACAAATTCTTCAGGTGCATCTGTAGTGGTTGTACTTGAGGTCTTTTCATTGGAAGCTGCTTTTTCTGGTGGAGCTGGAATCAAACACAATGAGAAAACAGGAATCAAATAATATTCCAGAGTGCATCGTTACTTAGCTTGAATGTAACAAGCATTTGGAAAGCCATGATTTGTGTAAGGAAGAGCTTCCAATTTTCTCACTTAAGAAAACATTATAATATCTGGAATACAGTAATTCCTTGGTGTAAATAGCAAAATCAGTGCATACTTAGAGCTTTCAAGGTACTTCTTATTAGATTATGAATAAGGGAAGAGTGAAGATATTTAAACATTCCTTACCAGCTGCAACAGACACGGGTGTTTTCAGCAATGTTCCCCCATGCTTGATGGTCTTTGAAGGAGCCTTAAGTCCACTTGGTTTTAACATACTCATCTTTCTGCAATACCAGTGTTAATCCTCTTTGTCTATAACAACTATCTTTTTCCAAACATGGATAAAATATATTCTTCAAGTTCTTCCAATTCTGGAATAAACCTGTATATAAAAATATTAGACATGAAACAAAAGTCAGTATTTTAACTGCTGCAGAAGAGATTTCTATACATACAAATAGCCTGTGTATGAAATGCATGACAGAAGATGCTTTGCAGTAACAACCAGAAGCATTTCCCAGGATAGCATTTCCAACTCAGCATCCTTTGAAGGCCATCTCCTATTAAAAGACACCAAGTTTGAACATAAACCACTAAAATAACTCACTTCACTGAATACTGCTGTATTCATCTTAAACTGAAAGGCTATTTTGACAAACAAAGCACTGAGCAGCATTACTGACATTACACACAGATATAGCCACTCTGTGTATATCTGTTTTCATATACCACTGTTTTCTGTCACTTTTTCAAGTGTTGCTATATCACAGCAAAACCAACTTGAGACTAGAGAACTAACTGCAAAAGAAAGCAAGAGAACCAGGAATTTCTGGATAGAGTTTTAAAGAGAGATTGGCACTGAAAAATTAAAGCTGCTCGAGTTAGATGCTGATAACTAAAAAGGAAACATCCACCTCAGCTGTATGTGATCTCTTAGATCACAAGATACACTGGCTCAGGCCCCAACACAGTGCCCCAACCACGCTCCTCTGGGAAGAGGAGGGACTCTTCCCTGCGTTGCTAGGATAGAGTCTGGCTCTGACTTGGAAGCCAGCTATAAGCTTTTCAGCGAACTACATCATGACGGGTTTGCCATGGGAGGCATCTTCCTTCTGATTGCAACAACTTCAGAAAGGCTTTTTCATCTAGAATGAAAAATCTACGTGTTTTTTCCCCTCAAATACTGTGAGGTCAGTGCTTTACCCCATCTTCAAAAGCACAAACTGTTCTGCATCAACACAGCTTGGCTATTTGCTAAGCTTTATAAGGCACTGACAGAACTGCTATGGCCACATAATAAAGACCAGCACACATCGAAACAAAAACCTAAAGGGGAAAAAAAGGAAAGCACAGACATGTAGCAACAGACTGTTTGCTCAGAACGTGGCAAACAAAAGCTGCAGAGCAGGTCTCAGTCCTGCCAGTTCCTTGCATTTTGGCAGCAATGGGCACATGTGTGCAGGCAGAAAGCTGACCCATTGCAGCCTTCCCAAAGCCAGTATTCCCAGGTGCATGTGCTGGGTGTACTGGGTATTTAAATGCAAAACAAACACTCCTGAAGGAGAGATTGCCATGCCACAGGAAGGAAGACTAAGGAGACAAGCCAACCATGCCTTTTACCTAACAGTGCAAGTTCTATCTCTCATGTATTATTAATAGCCAGCACATTAAATCAATTCACTGTGAAAGGAAGGAAAGTATCGGGCATACTGCTTTGTGAACCTAAATACCAGAGTGAAAGGTTTTTTATGCTACCTTAAGATCTTCCATGCCAAGTTGAAGGCATCTTCTAAGAAGTCTGCAAAAATGTTATACTTTCAAAAGCATTAATTACACTTTGGATGTATGGTGTGTGTCTGCAATTTAAGTTATGCACCATGAAAACTAGCAAGTAGCACTGCGAAGACTTCTGAACCTTTTCTCTAGCGTTGCCAGCAGTATGTTACCCACCCAGCTGCAGAGTTATGACTACTGAAGAGAAATATTTCTTCACTGTTTCTGCAAGATACACGGTAGTTTACTATTAATTCTGAAGTGGGAGTTAGCTCTCTAAAATCAAAGCAGAAGAACAGGAATGAAATACGAGTGGGAGGCACAGTTATATACAAGAACCACCAGAGGACCACATAAAATGCCACTTTGGACACAGCAGGAACACTGGCGGGTGGGGGGGGGTGTGTATTTTTCCCTTCCTACGACATACCTGCCCTGCCTGCTAAATCTCAATGCATCATATGTGCATCACTTTCCTCCACCCATCTAAATCCACTGAACAGAAAAACTGTACACAATAAAGAAGGTTTTGGTACATACAGAAATGCAGGAAGTACTGAGGTCAGTTCTTTTGAGTTCACAGTCTTTGTCAGTAACAAACACCAAATTTATGTAAACTCAACCACCCTGTTTGAGCCAAAGCAAGTCCCCCTCAAGAAACCAGGAAGCTAGAAGCTGTCTTACAACATTCTGCCATTCTTTTCCATTTCCTATGTCTTTTTTTGCCCCTAAAGAACATTCCAGCACCACACAGGTAATAACCATCTATATTGTGCAAGGCCAGGTACAGTAAAAGGCAACAAACACTGAAGTACCCCCCCCCCCAAATTACACTTTTCCATTTTCAAATAGTTATTTATTAATAGATGTTTGACAAACCTCTGCTCAACAGAAAGCCAGAATGTTCCAATGCAGCATTTCTTGGCTCAGGGTGCTCATTCATATTTTAATCTTGCTCTCCACAGTCATGGGTTATATATTCGCTGTGTCATTTGCTTTTCTGAACATACAGGCCTTCAACTAGGCCAGAAGTAACACAATCCTTCGTGCCCTGGTTTCAGAGTTACTGAAACTGAGGCTTAATTCCAAAAGCTGCTAAAATACTGTCAATGCTTTTTGGTAAATTACTGCCTTACTGCAATAGTGAAAAATACAACTTGAGGTCTAAGAATGAGGCAGGACCTTCACAGCAGCACTTCCTAACAGAATTCATCAAACACTGAAAGCACACGAATTTGCATCAAGTGATTTCGAGCATCATGCACTCCAGCATTTCCTAACAGGCTCCAGATGTCAGTTCCCTCATTTGAGTTCCTCCAAGAGCCAGCAGCTACTTGTCTCAATTCGTTCTCTTTCTTGCCTTGAATCAGCCTCAGCCTTCCTGAAAAAGGTTCTTTATAACCAATAGGCAATAACTGAAAGCTTCTCAAAAGATCCTATCAGGAACCTGAGGAAATGCCCAGAAAGAATCCAACAATACACCCTATTTAAGTGTTTGAAACCACAAGTTCTACCAATACTGCAATTGAGCATAGCGAGAGATGTTAAACACAAACTTTACCCTTATGCTATTACTGGGTAATATACGATTTCATAAATATGAAAACATGTTATTCTCAAATGAACTGCAATTTTTGTGTGTTGATTACTAAAGATTTTCAAATGCAGATATGAATCCCTGCATTGGCCCTTTTAGCTGATTAGTAACATCCTTATTTACCTTTTACAGACCTCTAAGCAGTACATGGATCAAAGCAATCCATAAGCAACAAGTTGAGAAGCATTGGTGTAAGGAAATAAATCCTACTACTCTGATAATAGGCAGGAATTTTATTGGCAGGTTGAGATTAAAAATAAATAAATAAAATTGAACCACAAAATGTTGAATTGAAAAAGTAGAATGTTCTCAAACTGCCGAAAAAGGAATTTATCTCATAGGAAGAAACCAGCTGCCACTGGTTCTTTCAAAGTTGTATTTTCAACAAGTAGCACTCCAAAATGTACTAAAACATAACTAAATAAGAAAACAGGGGGAAAAGTGAAAGCCTCAGGTCACTCCACTTAAGAACCCTGCAGGCACGACAGGAATGAAAGACCAGTAGTTCTTTAAGCTTAGCTGACAAGTGTGCTGCCACCACCACGTCCTTCCTCAGCACAGGTAGTGCCATGATTAAAAGTAAAACGTTTCACCTGACAAAATGTTTGAGACCATGACCTGACAATTTAAGAATCATTTACTACCATCACTACTACCATGGAGCAGATGCAGTGTTTCCATGGAGAAAAGCAAGTTGTCTGTCCATTTGGTAGGGAAACAAAGAAGGCATTCTAGAAGAGAGCAGCAGCATGTTTGAACTGACTCAAAACAGACTGGATAATCTCCATCTTCTGCATGCAGACACATGCAGCCTGACTCTGCAGTGTTCTCTGAAGCTGGAGCATCACTCTCATGATTTATTTGTATAATAAAGTGAAACAATTCTTTGATGATCATCTGCTACCAGTCATGCAAGAGTTCTTCAAAACACTTCAATTTAATGAGATTAAGATTAAACTTCATTAACACCATTAAGAGACTAAATATTGTTGGAAAATGCCATTCAACACCAACACATTTCTAAGCTCAAAAGAGGTCCCTTCAATTTGTTAATTCTGTTACGTGTACTGGTGCTTTGCAAAGTACACATAAAGACTAGCAGATCCAGAGTAAGGATCCCAGAAGGGCTGCCCAGAACAGACAACTCTGCTGAAAATCTCACAGGGATCTATAACCAGAGAAGATCCTATACAATCCCAGTGGCACTCAACTGGTAGGCACCTAGAAAACAAATCCTGCCCATGCCATGAAGAAAATGCAGTGTGCACAAAATAAATGTATTTCAAGGCCCACCACAATGCAGTAACTTCACTTTCCTGAACAAAAAGCAAACTCACCACATGAAGCACTATGTTTGAAATAGCAGCCCGAGCAGCATTTCTTAAATAGCTATTTCATACTCTTGACGTTCATACCACTATGGCCAAGCTTTCAGCAGCTCATGAATCATGCCTCAAATATCCAAACAATGGTTTAAAGAAAGTAACTTGGAATTTTGAACCTGGAAAGATGACTTCTCTGGTCCAGGAGTTCCTCCAAGAGCTCAAACCCTCCACAGTTACAAACACAACTCCTAAACTTACCTCTAACTTAAAGCATATGAGCACCTTCTGTATGATTCAGATCCAATTCTCATTACAGCTAAATACAGCTCTGTATTTGCAGCCTCCTGGGCTGGTATTATATTTCTGTAAAAAGTAAGTATATATATTTCCAAAAAATAACGCTTTTAGTTGAATTTAGAGACTTTTGAGATTCATGCACAATTCAAAAACACAACCACATTTCAGCTTTGAGCAAAAGAAATGTCTTTACACTGTGCTGCTGTCTGCTTCTTGCTGCCTCTTTAAGGATATTCCTCTCTCTGCGAGAATGTGCCAGACCACAGAGACCTTCTGGAAGGTTCAGACAGGAATGAGATTAATTCACTCACAGCAGGGCCACAGACTGGGACATACCCACCAACACCCTTAGTGAAACAATTACACAAGCATAGTCCTCTATTACATGTTATGCAGCCAGATTTCCCGTGTTTAGGAAAACGGCAATGTCAGCACACCCACTGTGAGAGATGAGCAATGGAACGATGGTCTTCCTCATCATGGTGCCTCCTCTGCTGTATTCGGAGTCTACTGGAGATATTTCATGTTGGGCAACCAAAAAAATTGAATCACTGTTTTGCATTGGATTACATTTATGATGAAATGGATTCCACAGCAGACAGTATCCATTGTAAATGTCACACTAAGCTTCAAAGTCAGTTCTGTTACAAGTAGTTAAAACTATTACTAAAAGATGGATTTCCAGACCCTTCATGCTTAACTTCACAGACTTCTCTTACAGTTGTAGAGCCTTAGAATGATCTGTGTCAGAAGAGACCCAAAAGCTCATCCAGTTGCAACCCCCTGCCACGGGCAGGGACACCTTCCACTAGAGCAGCTTGCTCCAAGCCCCTGTGTTCAACCTGGCCTTGAACACTGCCAGGGATGGGGCAGCCACAGCTTCTCTGGGCACCCTGTGCCAGCGCCTCAGCACCCTCACAGGGAAGAACTTCTGCCTAAGAGCTCATCTACATCACTATCTTTAGAAAAGACACTAAAATACTGTGCATTATGTAATTCAATGTTTATCATGCTAAGTGCTATCATATTTATTTAGCTTACTGGATGCCCTATTAATGCCAACATCAAAACATATGGGCTGGTATGTGCCTATCGAAGCAGGGGTTTGTATCTCACTTTTAAAGATATAAAAAATTTGCATTTAAAACTCAGCTGATCAGGTAGGAAAAATATAATAAAAGGAATCAAGAGCTTTCTCTCAGATCTGCTGTTTGCAGATTCTGGCATAGAAAATAAAAAATCAATAAGAAAATAAGCAAGAACATCTCCTTTATACAGGATCATTCTTATGACATTCTGCAGCTCATTCCAGCTCAATCAGGTACACCCTTCACAAAGGCAAACACTCATCCCATATGAACCCCAAAGCTTCAGTTTCTTATACCATGTTCTTAACATAAATACGTATTTTATAAGGGACAGACTCTTCCAGAGAGCATTTCTGTTTATTGTAACCAGGCATAACTCTTACATTAACAGAATGAAAGCAACTCTTTGCTCTTCTGAAGTGCCTTCAAAGTCACTACCAGGATTACTCCAGGAAATGAGTGTTGCAAGCAGGATTTAGTACACTTCTAGTATAACTTGGAATACAATTTGCTTTTGCTAGCATAAAAATACAAACCCAAAAGCTTGTAGTAGGTTGGGAAGTATGCCCACTGCTATGACACAGCTCTTTTTGACAGTGTCATTCGTTTGATGAACAAAACTTGAAATGAAGAGTGGCCAACAAATGACTCAAACTGAAACGTATCTATACAATCACTAGCAGAGGTCCTGAAAAAAATCTTTCAACTCTATTTCAGAGGGCATTTATTTAGATAAACTAAGTCTGAAGCAACTCCTATGTTACCCAGAGGATATCCAAAACAGCCCCAACACCGTAACACAAACACTATGCCTTGTCATCACTCTTCCCACTATCATGCAACCATCACACCACAGTATAAGGACATCCCCATAAATAGCTACTGGTTTTCTATAACTTCAAAGGGTGACTCTCTGTCTCTTTAAGAACCCAGAAGACATTCCTACTTTCTTGTACGTTTAGAGGGACTAGGGAAGAATGAAATTTGTTGCTTGGGAATTAACCCAAATGCCCCACAATGCTGTCCCTCATCAAGGAGGCGGCTAATCTTGAGCTCAACCAGCAGCTTTAGATTTGTTTCTTAACTAAGACAGAGGATAGATGCTGTATTTCTGCATCATGGAGATGGCTTAAAGAGTTTTCTGTGCAAGTTCATGGATCCGTAGTGTATTCAGGACCAAAAACCTGTAGATTATCTTTCATCATCTTTTACGGCAGCCAGGCCTGCATACAAATCCATATTTACCCTTTGATTTTGAACCTGCTGGGTAATTTCAACTAAATAAAAGGCAGAGGGCTTCTAAAAAAGCCCCAGATTACATTACTCTGACAAGTTTCACAGAAGTAGGAGGGAGACTCGTGTTCCAATAGTCTTGAGTTTCTCCCAGTGACTTTACATCAGACTACCTAACTTCTGATGCAGAATGGAAAACCAAAGGTATTGCCATCAATACACTGGCAGCAGGTTATATAAAATCTGAATGTAATACAGGGAGGAAGGCAACCACTGTAAGATACAAATCCACTGAAAATTAGAGGGTTTTAGTGGCATTTCTAAGTTGGTAAATCAGACACATCATGGTTATCTACCTTGGGAAGTGCAGGATATTCACTGCAAACTGGACAAACATAATACTCTGTGCACATGCTTGGGAAAGGAAAAAGGCAGGGAAAATTCCTGTAAGTAAGGAACTGTACTAAGATCAAGATGAATCAGATCAAATATAGTAAGAGGCTTAGGACCTCAAACCATCAGTCAGATATTACAGCAATGCTATGAGGAAGGTAATTCATTAAAGCTTCTGCTCCACTTACGGATCTTAATTCTGCATCAAGGACATTTTAAGTCACCTCATCATTCCAGAACTTGCTATGCTCATTCAGATTCCTAAATGCCTCAAGATCCTCAGTAAAAAAATATACCACTGACACACACAGACTGCTGAATGTGAAGCACAAATAAGAGAGGGTGTCTGTAACAGTAAAAACCTATTTTGGGCTAGCAATTTGTGAGTAATTTCTTCCTCAATCTACGCTGCTATTTCTAAACACAGTCTGTTCCAGTTTTCTAAAAGATTCCCATCTTCAATTAATAAGGAAGAGCTGGAAACTGCTAAAGAGCTTTAAGAAAAGAAAAATCCCAGAAAATATGATGCAAACTCTAACGCTTCAATCTGCCACTGTACACATGCATTATAGAAATGTCACTGCTATAGTCTATTAAAAGATCAGAAAGCACATGATCCTCCTAAGCACACATAATTCTCTACAGAATGAGTCAAGGACTGAGAAGTAAATCAAAGTTAGCACCTGAGAAAGTAAATGGCTCTGGTAAGCCCGCTATCGATACTACTTTTCCTACGTATTTCTAAGGGAATTCCGTGCCTTTCCCAAAAGCCCTCCATTTTGATAACAAGCAGAGTAATTTGTTTAACTGTCGGCACTGACTTCTGATAATAACACACTTCAACCATCTCAGAAAGTGCATTCAGTCCACAATAACAACGATGATTCTGGAATAGTAGAGCATCAATCTTAAGTTATTTGGGATTTAAAGTTTAAATGAAAGTTTGAGAAGCAAAATGCCACCTCCTGTCAGCCTCAAACCCAAACGCTTACAAGCAAAGACACAAGGCTTCTCCCTAATACAATTGCGACTGGGGCAGCTGAAACAAAGATGCTGCTTTTTATAGGAAGAATTGAATTTTGATAGACTTGGGTGAAACTGTAACTGTTTCACACTCTGAAAATATCAAGTCAGCATTCCCTTTTTAGCTCTCCGTGTTCTTAGCCTTTTAAATTAGCACCATGACTGCTATATGGCTGGCATATAAGAAAGTAGAAGTACAAATACAGAACTTAGATAAATACTGCTATGATTGAGTGGATGCTGCTGCCAAGCAGAGAAGCAGAATGATAGCGTCAGATAAGTGAACTCTATCAAATACTGAGTTTCTCTCTGCCTTGCAATTTCCCCTCAAAATAAGCTAGAAATATTGTCAGCAAGGTGATAAAGACTGGGAAAACTGAAGAGCTTTTAATGGTGTTTCTCCTTGAAACAGCAAAGTGAAGACATGCCTTCTGAATTAACAGAGTTCATGGTACTACTCCCTCAAGAGTCTTTGAGGTTTGTACAAACAAGTGATGAGACATTCCAGGTGGAAAACAGCCAGGTGTTAAGGTAGGAACCTGTACAGTCTGTTCTTAGATACAGCTTCTAAATCCTTTCCATCCTTCCAGAAGCCGGGAGCTAGATACCAGAGTTGTGGGTAATTTCTAAGGGTCAGCTGTACCCCTGTGAGTGCAACACCACTCTGCAAAATTAAATGCCTGTAGAGAACAGACACCTGGATGAGCACAAACATATTAGTAGATGTCTGAAATCATCAGGGACTGTGCTGCTGGCAGAGCTGGCTTCAGTTCCGCAAGTCAAGAACGAAATGGTTGCTCCAGCAGAAACTGGCATCTAGCTGAGGCAGCTGAGATTACAGCTAATGCAGTATGTAATTGCCTTTCATGAAATAACCAAACACCATCCATCTAAGGCATTTCTAAACAGGCCGCTCCAATAAGGATTCCAGTGCGTTACTTTTTATATGTGCCAGCAGAGCCAGTAGTCCCTAAGGAATGCCAAAAAATTCAACAAGAGCTGCATTCATTCATGGTCATCATATTCAAACATTAGAAAACTCACACTCAACATATGGAGCTAACATTTGACCTGAACATTTTAAAGAGTGAAAGAAAAGCTGCTTTGAAAGATCACATTGGCAAGAGAGATCCTTCTATTTCTTTTGAAGGAAGATTTGTGCTGAAATATTCTCAGTCACTCCCAAGAAAAACTTTAACAGGGCTAAAAGGATAAAGGGAGGAATGCTGAAGGAATTAGCCAATCTGCCCAAGCTAAGTAAATAAAGGCTGTCCTGGATATTCACATGCAGAAGATGGTAAACAGATACGGCCCATAGCTCAGGCAGAATATCTACAGCAGCTCTACAAAGTCAGAGCAATCAAAGCACTGCTTCTTCCTGCAGTATAATCCCACGAGGAAAGAGGTGGTTTATTTCCTACAGGATACCTCTGTGATGAGGATACAAGACAGCTGTTTTTCTGCCCTCTCTTCCTCTTTAAAAGAAACCACGCAAATTATGTAAAACTAATCCTTTTGCCAAATAAAATCTTCCTCTTGATCCCTAAGGATATAGACATTTGAGGTCACATTTCCAAGCCTTCCTGCTTCAGCCAACACATCCCTTCGCTACACAGAAAACTTTAGTGCACTTCAGCACATGTAAGGAGCGGACAGAGAATCCTGAAATCTCATGCTTTTAAAGCAAGAACTAATAACCCTGTGCACTTGTTTCAGTCATTCTACATTCAGTATGTAAAAGAAGAAGTTTAGTACCTGAACAGTTGTAACAGACTAGAGATAGGTTGTGGCTGGAGGGTGGTTATTTACTTTTCCTCTGCAGGATCTAGTCTGCTATCTTGTTACACGTTGTAGCAGGTGCACACAGACACACTTAAGGAAAACCTCTCTCTGGCAGTGCTGGTTCCAGAATTACAGGCATATTTCTGCCCTTTCAATAATTCTCTTCCCACAGCAGCAGGCAGAAAGGCACTTCCTCTTTTGCGCCTCTTTTCTCCCTTCTTCCTACACGTTAATACAGATATCACATTTTGAGATCCTTCTGCTCAAAGGCCTCAAAGCAACCTGTGAACTTCCATAAAACCCTTCCCATCCAGCACACTGGGGAGTGAGTGAGTGATGGGGCGGGGAGGAAAGAGCCTTCATTTCACGGTCATATATTTAACCATGAACACAGTCACAGACTGGATTTCCGTCCCCGTGCTGTTTTGGGACAGATTTTTGTGCTGTTGGCTTCTGTTTCTTTTCATTTTTTACAACTATTTAAACCACACAAAGATGTTCTAAGGAAAGGGAAAATTTAACTCCTGATTTTAATGCAGCAAGAGCCGCATTAACATCTGAGTAACAGCACCAATTACCTTGTGGCCCATGACAGCTGAGGCACTCAACAGAGAGCACTGAACCGCCTCAGGTAGCAGCAGCACCAGGTATATAGCGGGGAGCAGGAGGGGCCCCACAGCACAGCCTTTGCCTGGGGATCCCACAGGTTTGAGCTGGCAGTGAGCTCAAGCTGAGGCCCCCAGCGATACAGGAGGAGCTCACCTGCAAGCCAGTCGCTTTGAGAACAACGAAAGCGTAAGGAGCAGACATAAACCAAACAAACAGAGAGAAAGCCAAGGTAAATTATAAGCCAAACGTTAATCAGTAAAACACCAGCATGAAAGCGTGGGACGCCGAGAACTGCAGGTCAGCGTTTACACCATGCCGTGCTCAGACCCCTTCCCCACAGCACCATCCACTCAAGGCAGCAGTAACGAGCACAGCGCTGCATCCACGGGCGAGACCCGAGCAGAGCCTGCCCTCACCGCGCTCATGTCCCTGCCTGCTCCTCAGGGACCGCACACACACCCAAGGGCTGGGCGCGGGGCGAGAAAAAGGGAGCCCCGAAAACACCGGGTCCCCCCCGCACCCTGCCCGCCCCGCTCTCCTCACCAGCTCCCGAGTCCACAGAGCTCAGCTACCTCACGGGCAGCCAGCCCCGTCCAACCGGGGCCACGGCGGCGGCAGCCATAGGGGAACGGCACGAGCCCGAGCACGGGAACCAGCCCAACCGGCGGCTGTCACCGCGGCCACGTGTGGCGGAGGCCAGCAGCCCGCCGGGCCCCACCCAGCCCGGCATCGCCTCACGCGGGTCCCCTCAGCGCAAGCCCCCGCCGGCCCCTCACAGCCCGCCCAGCGCCTCACGGCCGCCCCCGCGCCGCCTCGCTTCCTCACCGCGGGCACAGCGCGGCGCCCGGACGGGAAGCGGAGGCCCCGCGGCGGGAGGCGGCCGGCGGCTCCCCCCCGCCCTCAGGAGCCGCCGTTGCAAGCCCGGTAGCGCCGCTGCCCCCCGTCCGCCCCCCAACTCCTTCCCCCGCGCGGGCCCCAACGGCGGCCTCACCGCTGCCCCCTCAGCTCCGCGCCACCGCCGGGCGCAGCTCCTGCCGCTGCCGCCTCCCCCTCTGCAGCGGCGCCTCCCGGCTCGCACGGGGCGGGGCGGGGCGGGGCGGGCACACACACAACGTCTGCGCCCGGCCGGGCCCGCGGCGCCGCGAGGCGGGGACTGCAGCAGCGGGAACCGCGCCTGCCCCGCGCCCGCCCCGCGCCCGCTCTCACCGCTGCCCCCAGCGCCCCCCGCTTTGTTCGCCCCGGGGCGCGGGGTCCCCTCGGTGTAACCCTGCCGAGGAGGAGGGCGGGCCCCGGGAGCCGCCCAGCACGGCAGCCCCACCGGACGTGGCTCGCTGCGGAGCGTCGGCTTGGTACCCGCGCGGGGAGGGGACCGAGAACCGGTAGCGCCGACCCCCGGGAGATGCGCTGCAGTAGCAGGCGGGCGTGAACGGGAGGGGTTGGGAGGAGAGGAGAGGGAGATGTGAAGCACGCAGCTCGCAATAGGTGAATAACTTCACTGGCTGCTGCTTTTCTCCATTTTCCTTTTGTCCTAACGCCCAGGAACTGATCATTCCTTCCTTTTCCCTACTGAATATTTTAATTTCAGTGTGTCTGTGAATCAATACACTGGAACCTGGCACTACCCCACTGCTAAAGTTTAAATAGCTGCAGTGGTCACGCCAACACCATCATCAACAGCTTAACACCAATTTTCAGGGGTGAATCAACCAGCTCTGCTTCACTTTATCTCTTTAAACAGGCAACAGCTAGCTGGCTCCTAACTGCTGAATCCATCACAAAGCAAAGTCCAGTTTGCAGTCTCACAGATCGTTTCGTTTCTGCATGATGCCATTCAAACAAAAGGGTGATGAGAAAGCAGTTCCAGGGCTGGAGCCTGATTGCAATTTGTTTCATTTTGGCTCCGTTCTCTGGCATTACTCCAGCATGGTAAAGCACAAAATGGTGTGACGCAGTCCCTCAAATAATAGGCTTCAACTAGATCAGCATTTAGCAATGTTTGTTAGGATTCCTATTCCTAAATGTTAAATAGATTCTCTCACTGTGAGCAGTAGATGTGGAATCAGATACTGGAATCCATGGACAGCCAGCTCATGTCTCCCTGCAAAATTTGACAGAAGCTTTGCTGAGTGAGAACTTGAGGATTGAAACATTAGATTGTGTTTAAAGTGCAGAGCCAGCAACTGACTGCTTAAACCAAAACATTGACCCTGCAGGCCCTATGGAAGTAATCCCTCCCTTACATAAAAACTAGGGAATCAGACTTAACTTTACAGAACACCTGCCCAAAATACCTGCTGGTTTGGGAACTGCACTCGTGAGCCTTTGTGCTTGGTTCTGGGAGTGTAGGTTTGAACTTGGTACACTGATGTGATGCCAAAACCGAATGTGGTTTTCTCTCAGCGTATCATTTTACTTCATTAATTTCATCTTTTTGTCTCAGTTCCCTTGTTACCATATAGGTACAATGGTAACAAGTTCAATGCACATTGAGCTTGGTAACAGGTTCAATGCACACTGAACTGCAACTACGTTTGCATCCAATTTGTAGCAATCGTTATGATAAAAGACGTTTGCACTATAAATCACAGAACTATAAAGGGCTAAATATGATTGAAAGAAACCGTCTTTGATTCCACTCCTAGTGCCTCTCTTCTCTGAACCACAAGATCCCGTCAGTCAACGTATAATATACAGACATTTTCATAACTCTACATAAACAGGAATTGCTGGATGCTCCAAGGAAATGCAGGATGCCGACATAACTACTGGCATCCTGGCCACAAGTATAAGACCCACTTCAGAATTAAAAGTGTTCTCTTGCATAATGTGGGAACACCAGTTGAAATCGTTTCTGCCCTCCTTTGGACTTGTGAAGGGTCCAAAAGTATCAAAGCTTCTCTTTAAGAACAACATCTAAAGATACCCTCACTTAAGAGATCCATTTTTATATTCAATGGGACATATCCACATAAAAAGGAAGATTCTGAGTGTA
Organism: Pezoporus wallicus; assembly: GCF_028554395.1. NCBI lineage: Eukaryota > Metazoa > Chordata > Aves > Psittaciformes > Psittacidae > Pezoporus > Pezoporus wallicus. Next base: position 271,748 of record NW_026640928.1, read on the forward strand.
GGATTTTTTTCTTCATCTAAATGAGCTCTTCAATATGAACACCTGCTTCAAAACAAAGCAACTAAATGCTTTGGGAGTTTTTTGTAATCACAGAAGTGCTGCTTCAAAAATCTCAGTGCAGAAACTTGCACTATTACTTTCTGTAGTTGTTTCTGGTAGTTACTTTCACAGCTTAGTGGGTTGAAAGGCTGCAAGAAGTCATTCCCTAGTGGCCATGCTACCCAGAAGCTGCACAAAAAAAAAAGCTGCTTTTTCTCCATGTTCTTTGGAGACTTTCACCCAATTTTACATATTTGTTCTACCCAACATGGGTGAACCAAGAGAGAACAGTACTTAAACTGTCAGTAGTTAAAGAATCCTTTCTGCATGCTTGTTTAAACAAGGTACTTAACAATAATGTTCATCTTGATTGTTTCATTTCAAAGATAACTGAGAAGCTACATCATTCCAGCACTGATGCAAATATCAGCAAAAGCTGAGTTCTCACCTACAGGGAAGCAAAGCAGCAGGTGTTTTGTTTCTACTGAGATTCTAAAGGGTAAATACCTTTTTATACACTCATTAGGTGACAGCTAAACAGGTTGTAAAAACTCCTATGTCAAATCTTCATTGCCTGTAGTTAACTAAAGTTTAGGAAGTGTCCAATTGTCACACATTATTTACCATGTTATTAAATCCATCCTGTTTGTAAGCTTCTCCGAGGACTGAGACCAGTTCCTACCTCTGACTCATCCCCTCCTACCCCCTAAAATGTAAGTATGACTCTACGACATATTCTTAGGAACAGCATCAATCTTCAACAGCATCTACTTACCAGAGGCAATACACTGTATTACAAAGCAAAGGTACTACAGAGTTCCATGGCGACTACCATTTCAAACACTTTAATTATACTTAAGCTTTTCAATCCTCTTCATTTTTCTTTCTTTTTTTTTCTACCCAAGCTATCCTACCTTACTTTTAGCAGTAAAACCAATTCTTCTCAGCAGCCAAATGTCTTTCAGGTATATTCTAGAATCTGTGCTATTTCTCTTTCCATGACATTTTAAGCTCTGTGAATTAGGTTATAAAAAACATAAGTTAGACATTCAAATCTTTTTTAAGAGATACGTGACACTGAGTATTCTGCAGATCAGGTGTTTTAGATGTGCACAAGCATTTTAAACTACTTCTGATCCCAAATGCTATAAACAAACAGAACTACCATGCCAACAGGAATCTGTGGGAAAATGTGAGTGATGCCTGTTCACACTATACCCACCTCATTACAGATTTTTATTACTCATTCATTTTAGTAAGCTCTAATCTAGGTTATTATGCCACACCCATCACCATGGGAATGGGACTTAAAAGGACCAGAAATACTTTGCTATTCAGCTTTTTCTCACACCTTGTCCAGTGATCTGTGGAGTTGCAATACCCACAACCCATCTGTGTAGTTACACCTGACAAAAAGTCAGTAATTACAAGCATGTCCATATGTGTGTGGACCCAAACAGTCCATTCCTGCCCCAAGCCCCTCAAATTTGCTTTAGATACCAGAAGACATCATCTTCCAAAAATGGAAAACATATCCCCTAGTGATTTGTGTGCAGCAAATCCAGAAGTGGCCAAAGTGATAAGAAGTGCTGAACAATTTAAAATTCAAAGCCTTATACAATTAAAGATTTAACATATTTAAACTAGAATTTACCATTACATTAAAAACCTGTGTTGCTGAAATGATTCCACTTTACCCTTCCTCTAACACCTTCTGTATAAATCTTGGAAGCAATAAAATTAACAGCTACTTTAATGGTAATCTGAATTTGTACAAACATTGAAGGCTTATCTATCCTGACCAGTTAGGTGGAAGGCTGATTTATTATTAGTGTATTGTGAACACACAGCACTAAAGGGTACTAAGCATATAAAGATGACTTTAATCTTGTGACTTCTGTAAGCAAGGCAGAAGTTTAGGCTGCATGTCCTACTAAAGAAGCATTTCACAAGAGCTATTAAAAAAGATCTAAGGAGTGGAGAGAGAGCTGCACGTTTAAAATATGAGCACCTAAACACACCCAAAAGGTGTGGACACTTGGAATCATTACCTCATGCCCTGCATCACATTATCATTCGCATGTGAATGATGCAGCACACAGCACATAATGGCTTGTGTAAAGTGTCATTACTAGCTTTTAACTCAATGGAAGGAGGAAGAAACATGAAGAAGATCTCGATATGTTTCCCGATAGGGATTTCTTTGTGACGTGCGTAGAAGCTGGAAGAAATATAACTATTTTGTTATCCATCCCTATCAGAGAAAGTAAAATTATTTTTCCTATAAAATACATATACATATTTTAAAAAGCCTTTCATTTTAGCACATAAGATGAATATTTACCTCGACCACTTTGCTTTCCAAATGCAGCCACATCAACTGAACTGGTAGATGCTGCAAAAAGGTTTTTCAGCATCTTGGAAGACAAGCTGTTCATATATAGACTCTGGTTTTCCCTTCCTGTAAAGTTTGGAGGGGAAAAAATGAAGTAAATATAAAGGCTTTAACTAAAAAAGGCTGGAGTTCTCGTAAGCATTCAAATGCAGAGTATACTTATATAAGGATCTTTAGGAAATATGTATTATCTGCAAAGCTGAGCATTTTAAAAAAGTTCAGGCTCTAAAGTTATCTTACCAAAACCACCTCTGAACATCATCCCTGCAGAAGTCTTTCCTTATATATCTGCATAGCAAACTGAAGTATTTTCATCTCACTTGGCTACGAAGACTTTTTTTCCTGCTTTATCCAAGTACATATGCTTTAACCAGCTCCAACGGACAGTGTTAAGCCAAGCCAGTACTCCCTCTGTTGGCAATGCAAGTAACGTACAGTCCTTTCACCTACAGGTCCCTCTGAAGACAACTAAGAGAAAGGAAAAGTGTTGGAAGAAGAAATCAGAAGAATTCTAACACTTGGAAGCTCTCAGAATTGGGCAGTTCTTCAGATTATGAATGATATGGCCAGGTTCTAGCTAAAGTGTTACCAGCTTCTTGATTATGGAAACCTGAAGCCAACAGTTGTGACTTTCCTAAAATACTGAACTTTATACATCCTCCTTTTCATCAGTTTGTCTAATTATCTATTTTTAAAAACCTCAGCAGTTTGATGGTTTAATACTCCAATTAGAAAACCTCATTATACAAAAGCTCATTTATTAAACCTCTGTACACAACCACAAACACGTATGTACAGCAAGCTTACAGAAAGGACAATGGTACAAAAGATACAGTGGCAATTAAAACCGACCCACATAAATAATTTATAAAAATACTTGGACTGGTGAAGCTGATGCTGGTCATTTCTGATTATTTTCATCCAATTGCCAGGCTTTCTGATGGGGGAAATCTTCATGTTAGACCTTTCTTAAAAACATTCAGAATATATTAAACTTATCTACAGGATACTTAGCAAAATGTATAAAGCAGAGATTCTTGTATAAAGGACAGATATAAAACCCACCAATCCACTTGAAACTCAAGGACAATATAAACCTTAGCCAAAATAATGAACAGCAAATCACAAATACCTATTTTTGTTTTTGAGTTTCATGTTTTGGCAAGTAAATCACTGTTAACAAATCAACAGTCCTGTTATTCCTCAGTGGAAAGACGCAATCTGGGGACATTCTTCTGTATTTTCTGGCTGCATTGGTGGTCCAGGGCAATAGGGAAGCCCTACACTGATTCCAGTTCCAATGAAGAATGGGGCAGACTTGTATTTGTCAAGATTTTCTCCTTGCCACAAAAGGATAAGGGAAGTTTTCAGAGTTTGTATACCTGGAGGGGGAAAGAGACAGAAGCAGGGATTTGGAAACAACAAAACAAATGAAGACCCGTTAAGGTGAAGTCTTTCTCTTTTGCTGGTTTCTTGGGGAATTTTTTAACAGGTTTCTTATTCGTAGATAAACACCTGTGGATTCTGCCAAGTTTTCAAATTCAAACGGTGCTATGCCTGCAGCAAACTTGCTCATATCAGGAACAAAACTGCAAGTTTTTGCAGTGCTTTTGACCACTTTATTATCACTTGTATTTTCTCCCTCTTTAACCTCAGGGCTGGGAACAGGCCTGGTGTTATTCAGCAAGCCTTCAGAATCTGGCTCAGAATTAGCAGGATCCTCCTTGGAGTGAAGTGAACTATCTCCTGGATTAGGACTAGTCATAGAACATTCGTTTTCTGGTAGCTGTTCACTGATATCAGAAAGCCTTGTTTCCACTGAAACCACCTCCTCAGATGACCTTACTTCTGCAACAAGACCTGCTTCGTTCCTAGATGGTGATGATGTAACAGAATTTCCAGCTAAAGGTGTATCAACAGGAATATCAGAGTCACTGTTAGTACTTTCTGCCTGCTCAAGTGCTGCCCAGATTAAGCGCTGCTGTTCCTCTAGCTCTTCTAAGGTCAGAGAATCCTCATCCATGACCGAGTCCACTATTTGTAGCTCAGAAGTGTCACTGGAAGGTTTTGATGGTGAAGCAGTCCTAGGAGGAGGATGGTGGGTGGAGGTTGAAGGTTGAGGTGGTGAAAGATTTTGTGGAGGTGTTCCTTGTGGTAAAGGAGGAGGAGTTGGCATCGATGGATGCCCGGGGGGCAGCGGAGGTTGGAAGTGAGAACTGTTTGGGGTTTGAGATCTTTTTGATGCTTCCAGATCTAGAAACAGATTAAAAAAGACAACTGTTAAAATCTGAAATAGGATGAGGACAAGATTCACAGTGCCAATGTCCTGATTAAGTAGCAGACTTAGGTCTTCTCCTCCCTGGTTTTCAGCTGAGATAGAACAAACTTTTTTAAGGTCTTAATGTCTACTGAAACTACAGTTTTGGGGATTTTAACTCTGCTAGCTATTCAATAAATAAATAAATAAATATATTCTTGAATGTCTTGAGAACAAACTTATTTCACACTGAGACAAATGAAAGATTTCCTCATAGGAAATCCAAAAGGAAAGCCAAAACTTTCTCCAGCTATTTTAACATTTAAACAACACTAAGTCCGCCTGTGAGTCTGACTCATTTTTAAGAAGTTGTGAGCCTGTAGCATCCTACATTATTTCATCCAAATATTTAAAGATCCGGAGGTCTTCCTAACTTTAGGATACACACCTGAAGTAAAGAGATGGGAATTTGTAACCTAATGTTCCAATTGCTCTGAGCCCACCCTTGAGATCTCCTGCTTGGTATTAGAAGATACAATTGCAGCAACAGAGAACACATTGCAGAGAGGCCTTAATACAACTACAGAAAGACCCTGTGAGCATATGTTAGCAGTTACATTAATCACCCCCATAGCACATTGGTTTCTCTTTATGAGCCTTGACATTTTAATTCAGAGCAAGTTATTTTGAAAATAAAAATTGAAACTAGAAAAAAAAATAAAATAAAAATCACAGAATAACTACCAGAATCTATTTCCATGTCAGTTACTGGTGCCTCCAAATTGTCATCTTTTGGTTGTTTTGAGTGATGAGATCGTGACTGAGATGCAGGCCTTTTATTGTTAGGTTTTGGACTTGGCTGAAAAGAAATTATCCAGGAAACCAAAAGAAATTAGTATTACATTGTGTAAGGTAACATTTCCAGCTATAAGAACATATTTTTAGCAATTTCATAACTTTAGAATTATTTGGTTGACCCAGTGTGTAAACTTTGAAGGTTGAGAGATTTAATGCAACTGAACAGAACTGTAAACTTGTGCAGGTTTAAGAGGCAAAAGAAAAGACTGTTTGCATTCCTAACGTAGGATTACACCCAAGTTTCCCTCTGGACACCTAGATCTCATGAGACCATCACAACTCAAGTATAGCACATCCCTTTCTGGCAGGCTTAGAATTTACTATGTAATTCCATATAGCATTATACTTTAAGACTGAGAGCAGAGCATACATGTCCCTTCTGTAAGTGGAAGCATTCTGCAATAGGTAACAGTAGGCTAGAGACACAGTAAAGAAGACCCGAGAACGATAAGGGTCAGGACTACCATGTGTTCTCTTGCATCACTGTAATAAGATTACTCTAAACCATGACTGTGGCAAGTAGCTTTTCATTTACTAGGGAATTCTGTAACTAAGACTGGTTTTAAGTTTATAGCAACCTTTTTTCACCACTGTATATAAAATACTGCACAACTGGGATCTGCTTATATTAATTGAAATCACAGCATTTGTTCTAAACATGAAGCTCCTTCCTGTTAGAACAAGTAAGCATTTCACACCTGACAGCGTCAATAAGAAAGCCCATCCCCTTGTGCACAAGCAAGAAGATACAAACACATCATCACTGGCTACACAAACTACAAGGCAACCTTTTTATTTTTGCAAATAACGAGATATATTCACCTCACGGAAACTGGAAAGGTAGTGAGCAAAAACCTCCTTTTGTTGAGATGGCTGCATGGGGATGGAACCAAACAACTGCCATTCCTACAGGGGGAAAAGGAATAATGTTACATTTGGGTGGTTAGTAACACAAAAGAAATGCTGAGAGATTAATCAGCCGAGATGAATTCAAGTTCTCATCAAAAGCCTCACTTATCAGAGTAAGTAGATCTTTAATAGGAACTTCTGGCGAACCAAAGTATTTCACCTGTGAGCACAAACAACTGATGCAGTGCACTATGACTGGGTAGAAATAATCACTAAAAGAAATTCAATTCATCTTTACAAAATGGCTGAGCATTTCCTAGCAACGACTCTCCAACATTTGTAAAACAACTACAGACTTCTCCTTGAAATAACTGTTGAGATGAAAAAAGCTTACTTTGAAAGCCTGTTAACTCTGAATGAAAAAAAACCTGGAGACTGAGCAAACTGAATGAAAAAAAATCCCATTTGGAGGCCACTAAATGGACAAATGTAAAGCTGAAAAGAAAATGTACAAATGCTGCTTTTTAATGCACAGGCACTGATATCAGTGATGAAGTTCACTACTAACAGCAGGTTAAAATGCTTTTGAAAGTAAAGTTCAACAGCAGCTGTCACAGGAGATTCTTCCTTAAACTTGGCTAAAAGCAATTACTGCTACTCAACATGTTTAGAAGGCAGAGGACAGCTACTTACATCTGGGATCCCACTTGGAGTGGATATATTAAAGCCTGGATAGTTTATCAATTTTGAGACATCGTAAATGGTGCGTTTTGGTTGGCGAGATCTTTCATCTGCTCCGCTATCACCTATAATGAAATATAGTTATTACTGATGCTAATTAAGAATGTTACAGAAAAAAATCCACAGGATTTAATAACAGGGATTTGGGGTTTGGAATGTAAGTATTAATAGAGGCCTTGTGATCCACAAAGGCACTAACAGTGACCAAATTGATCAGATACACCCATGAAGCTTCCCCACAAACTTAACTGGGTATTCATAACAATACTACTCTATACCTATTACTGGCCTCAGAATTTGGCTGTTCTCCAAGATGCAGCATAAGTATTGGTCATTAGTAAAAAGCTGGTAGATTACTTGATAAACTGGATTTCAAGGGATGAATTCTTTGCTTGCTGGTGGTCTTACTTTGTAAGAATAAATCGTTGAACTTTAGAAAGTATTATGGTTTCTTTCATAGAACATGAGAAACTTATTAAAAATAGGAAATCTGACAAGAGGCTCTGTGCAAGTCTTGCAGTTTCACAGGAACTCCATGTTCTAACAGCAAGGGTTGATCAGAGTGAAATCACATTGCGAGTTTTCATCTATGCAATGCAATCATTACAGGATTTGTTTCATTATCACATCTTAGCTAGAAGAAAGGGGAGTATCTTTACATGATTTTAGAAAAGGAAACTTGATTTACAACTTTCTCCTGCTTTCATGCTTTCCATACTAGGTATTTTGTCTCCTGACTAGGGTGCAGCCAGTAAACAGCACACTGAAAACTGCGTTCAAACAGCACATTCCTTACTTTTTCCATCATAAAGCACAAGCCCCGAGTGCTCCATTTCAGCTTCCTTGAGCCAGCCTGGAGGGTAACCCAGCTGCCGCATGCGATATATAAATGGAGGCAGACTCTTATCTGTGACCCCAAGTGCATCTTGAAGCTCCCCGCTAAATCAAGAAAACAAAGAGAAAACAAAATGTCCTCCAGTACAACCCATTACAAGTTTTGACAAAAGGAATTTATGAGCATTTTGTTGAAATTTAAATTGTCAAGTTAAAATAACTTAGTTTTAGCTCAAACCATGTTGCCTGTCAATCCCAGATATAACAATTTTAGGTCAAAACCATCTCTGATAACTTTTAACACTTTAATTTCTCATGCTTGAATATTTCATGAGAATTAAATTCTACACTGAGAACAACTTACTGGACTTGATACTTCTGATTCATGGCCTTAACTGTAGCTATCACAACAGGAAGGAATTTAATGCAACTTAATTTACTGGTGATCTCTTTGAAGACTGCTACAGCCATGCTATGATTTTTTTAAACATACTGAATAGAGAGAAAAAGAGAGGAAGGGACATCCAAAGCACAACACTTTCAGAATTTGGCATGCATTTTTAGTTCATTAGGAATATATTTGCAATTTGAGTAGCCAGAAAGTAACATTTATCTCCTTGCATTAGGGAATGGGCTGTGGAAGGGGCAGGACTCTTATGCTAGCAATGAGTTCTCATTTGAAAAACATCTCTGCAACTTACTAAACCATTTTATTTAGCAAACAAGTTCAAACATAATAAACCTATAGTTAAGAGTAGCGGATGGATTTAAAAGACATCTGGAAAGTAACATCTGGCACTCCAAAGGCAGAAAAGCTATTCCAGAAAAGCAGTGCAACAGCGAATGGAAGAAAAAGAGATACCTAATTACTCCTGGTTTAAATTTTCCAAACCTCTCTTCTACTTCTTCTTCATGATAACGCTGCTGAAAAATCTGACTGCTCGATTCACCACAAGCTTCCATGTATTCCTTTCTCTTCTCACTTATACGAGCTGGATTTCGTGGCTTAAAGATAATACAATTGGGAAGTTTAGATACGGACAATTTACAGTCTATGCACTCCTTCACCCAACATAAAACTGGTACTCCTTGCCCTCAGCATACTTAATCATTTATTACACGGCCATGTGATACATCTATAGTTGTAATAAAAAGTCCACAGCAAAACCCCAAGACTATTGGCACTGGATCTAGTGGAGCTCTAAAGTGGGAGGAAAAACTGTTCAGACTGAAAAATGTCCCTCTGTAAATTAAAGGGAATATTCAAACAATTACACTGTAAAATTAATTCACTCTGATTTAGCATGGCAGAATTTATAACTATGACCATCAGGATCTAATCACCAGAGATAAATAACTATTTGCACATCCTGACCCCAAAACAGCGTGGTTACACCAGAACATTTCTTGAGGAGCAGCAGCCTTTCAAGTACTGGTGTAGACGTTACCTTTGGACAGTCTTTCATTTGATGGTCTTCTGAACCACAATTGAAACAAGTAGGTTTTGGCCTGCTTAAAAAAACACACAAGAAATGAAGCCATTTACAATTTTGCAATGGTAAATGCATTTAATTATTTTAAATCTTATTAGTTTTAGACTTAGAAAGAAAGAAAAAGAAATAAGCATTGCTTGCTGATTTCAGGTGTTGTCTTCTGCTTCTCTTAAACTGACTTATTAATCTTCAAAAGAGAGTAACAGAATATTGTTTCTTTCACAGTCCTAAGGAGAACACAAGAAATGAGAAAAAAGCACAGGCACAGCACGGGGGTGGGGGGGAAGAATACATAACAGAGAGTGGAGAGGAAGAAAAAAAGAGAACTAAAATTACAGCAGAAAAGTAGTACTTCCAGGCAAAACTGGAGCTTTTATATCCCTTATAATAGATATCTACAGCTTTAAGAGGGAACAGGTAAGTAGAATAATTCAGGCTGGATCTCAAGGAATCTCTAAACCAGTGCCTTAATCCAGGCTGGGTCAGCTATGAGATCAGACCAGGCTGTCCAGGGTCTTATCCAGCTGGGCCCTGAAAATCTCTAAGGGTGGAGACTGCACAACCTCTCTGGACAACCTGATCCAACAGTTTAGTGTCCTAAAGTTGGAAAAGCTTCTCCTTACATCATGCTGCAGAAAGAGTATTCACTGAAGAGTTTCTACTTCTGATTAAGTATATAAACATTTGCTTAGATAGTGCCAATAAATAAAAACAAACCCTATATACTAAAGCTTATGGGGAAGGAAAGATGTTAAAACAATACTTCTAACTCTAGAGCACAGACAAGTAACCCCTCAATTTAATACTCCTGTAGTACATTAATACCTCTTTCTCTTTTTAGGCTTGATTCATCAGAGGTCTGATCCTTTTTACAATACTGAGAATCGGTTACCAGTAGAAACAAGTAGGAGAGCATGACTGCTTCTTTGTCAAGCCCTGATCCACAGTTTGAATATGTTATGCATATGGTGAAACTGTGCACTGAAAACCTGGAATGGAACTGCAGCTGGTTTCAACCTTGATTTTCCTTGTAAATTAATACAATGGCAGCAAACATTTTCAATATTATAGGGGGGGAAATCCAAATCACAAGATTTTAATGAAGTATTTCTTCTCTGAACATTCAGTTTTATAGACATAGGATGGGACCAGAAGTGGAGACAAAAAGGTGACACAACAATGTGTCCAGAGTAACCCCCCCCCCCCCAACCTCTTGAAGCCTCTAATAAGGTAAAATTATGTGCATCTTCTGCTTCATCTTTACATAGTATTCAAACAGAAGCCTTCTCTGGTGATCCAAGTATTTTATCACCATTGTAGATCATGAGCACAACCCTTCAATGTGCTTTCTATTCAGATGGCTGTATTTCTAATCAACCTCAGCATGCCCCTTTATTGTTGCCATTCCCACTGAAATCTTGCCTGGTCTTCACTGCATCTGAAATCAGTGACTTCAAACACTATGGAGACCACACAAGCTGCCAGCTGGAAACTCTGTTTACTTCTTACCTCCCATAAAAGCTCTACAATCAAGTCTAAGACCAGTCTTAAAGATCTATTAAGTAAATCAGACAGGAGTTGTTCTACAAACCAGATAGCACGCCAGTACAAGGATGACAGAGCAGTCATTAAAAAGACTAACAACCCAAGAACGGGGTATAAACTTCAGAATGTTTTTACAAATTTATTTTAGGCCCTTCCTAAATTCAATAACCAAGAAACACCCACGGACTGCAAAGCTCAGCACTGGTTTACTCCATTTAAAGTCATTGTTTAAGTATGTTCAAGGGTTTAGTATAGTGGGGAATAATCACAGCGTACATCTGAACTTTTCAGCTCAAAACTTTATATTTAAGAATAATACAAACCTTTTTGGTTTTACTTGTATTTCTTGTCCATCTAGGGAGAGAATGTGGCTGAAAACTTGCTGGTATCTTTAGATTTCAATAAGGAACTGCTACTGGATAGCAGACTTTATAGAGGAAGAACAGCTTATTCATACTTGGAATGAGCTGTCATTCCAAACCTGATTACAGATTGGCCCGGGAAATTCCTAAAGTCACAAGATGTATTTATGGTGACAAGGCATTCACTCTTCCCAAGCATAAGCCCACTGAAAATCAATGAGCCAATCATATCAATATTGGAATGGTTTGATTAAAAAAAAAAGCCATTAATGACTCATTAAAACTTTTCATCTCCAACGATTGATACAGTTTAACAAAACTGTACAATCTACTGAACAGGATTTGAGTTTAATTTACCCATTGGCATTCCCTGGACTTGAGAAACGGAAAACCCCTTTAACAAACAGGATACTTAGGTATTTCCCATCCTTCTGTCAGCTGTGGATTCTCATTTAATATAGGCTGTCCCAGTTTATCGAGACAAAAATTGGCAAAATACAGAACACTTCCTACAACCTGTAGAAAAAAAGTCAGAAAATTGTCAGAAATGTGTCAGTATTTAGGGCAGATTGGCAGCAATTCTATAAATTTAGACTGCTTGAAATACTTCCAGGCTTTTTTTTTCCCCCACTCTGTAAGAATTTACAAATAACACATGCCCACACCTGTAGAAATACGTATTTTTTCCAATGATGCAGCCAAAACATGAACTTAACTGCTACTACATTGATCAATGAGATTTAACAAGAGCTTATTTTAATGACAGCGTATATTGAATACGTAGAATGAAGAGTCAGACCTACCATTGAAGAGCACATAGTCAAGAACTTACACTAAAAGCTTCTTTCACTTTTTTAGAATTCGAGCTTGCTGCTTTACCATCCTCTTCCAAAAGAATACTGGAGGGCTGACATGAAATGTAAACATGCAAATAGTTCATTTAAAATAACAGTAAATAGAAGAGCTTCTAAGTTACTCATGTATGCAAAATGCACAGAATATGCAATACAGCTCCTATTCTTTCAGGAAACAGTTAAACGGTAGGATGGTGATGTCTACATTAATCATAATGCTTTCCACAGTCCAAAGAATGACACAGCTCATCTCCAATGTTTTGATGAGAAATATACTGCATAAAAACACCCTTATTCTTATCTCAAAAGCTAAGAGAAAGACAAGGAGAAGTGCATCATTTCAACCTTTTACTTAAAGTGAATGTCAAATATAACTCCAAATTCCAAACCAAGAAGAAAGTAGAAATTTCCAGATTCTGTTATTCATCTATGCTCTGATATACTTAAAGTTGAGCCAAATACTATCAGAAAAGGGTACATTAAGTTCATACATTATGGTCTTCTCTTGATTATTTAAATCAACTTATTACTTTGCTTTTACACAAATTTCACCAGGAACAATTTCAAAGAAGCATTTTCAGGGGCACAAATGATCTTTTCTTTGTCCTGGTCCTCTATCTTTGGAACAAAGAGCTATACAATCTCTGCTTTATAGTTATTTGATAGATACTTAGCAATTATCAGGAAAAAACATCTGGAAATCAGCTGTTTAGCAGAGTAGTATTTTAATATTCCCACAATAGGGACGCAAGAGAAGCAGCACCTAGTAACAATTTGAGTTTTTTAAGTACCTGTGGCTCAACATCAAGCTGTGTTTTTTCTTCTTCATTTTTCCTCTGCTCTTCATATCTCTGAACTAAGCCAAAAATAAAATCTTCAATTTCTTGATGATACTGCCTGTAATGAAGAAGTACAGAGAGATGAAGATGTGCACAAGATTGAAACATATGCCAAATGTTTTTATTTGGTTGGCTGGTTTTCTTTTAGCATTTAACATTGCACTGATTTTGTCTGGGGTAGAGGTAATTTTCTGCTTAGCAGCTGGCATGGGCTGTGGTTTGGATCTGTGCTGGGAACAGTGTTGATAACACAGAGGGATGTTTTCCTTACTGCTTACAGAGTCAAGGCCTTTTCTGCTCCTCACCCCAACCCAGCAGCAAGGAGGCTGGGGGTGCACAAGTTGTTGGGGGGGGGGACGGGGACGGACACAGCCAGGACAGCTGACCCTGACTGACCCAAGGGATATGGGATATTCCAGACCAAATGGTATCATACTCAGCATATAAAGGTGGTAAAAGGAGTAGCTGGAGAGGAGAGACGGGCACATTTGGCACGATTGCATTTGTCTTCCCAAGTAACCCATACACGTGATGGAGCCCTGCTTTCCTGCAACGTACTTACCTAGAAATGACATTGTTCATAAATAAAATCTGTAACAGAGGCCCATCTACTTTGGAGTTCTCCACATAAATTCCACTAGAACAGAACACACAGACAATGGTTACTGCATTAGCTTTACTCTGAGTATTCCCTATGTGTTTTATCACAGCAAAGAGTCAGTAGCCCTCAGAGAGAGGAAGGTTTAGCCAATACAAATTCTGTCCTTTTGACAAGTTTCTATTCATTTAAACAGAAATCTTCCTCTCTCGAGCCAAGCAGGTTGCCTGGTGTGAGGTGGCAAGAAAACAAAAGGGAACACCACATTACAGTCACGTTCTTCTGTTATAAAATCTTATAAACACAATTTTGAACAAATAAGGTCTCTTGTTCTTACTGCTGAACTTTACAAAAATGTGTTTCCTTAAAGGCTACTTATGCTTCATAAACAGATGGGTACACACAAATAAATAAAGCTACAGCAAAACAAATAAAGTTCTTGCTATTCAAGTCTAAAGGACTTTAAGAATGGTGATGACACTTTAAAAGCCCAATATCTGAGCAGGGACAGTGACAGAGCAACAGTTTCTAAACAATGTGGCAGACATTGTTCCCTCAGGCAGCTCTTGTCTCAGACAAACTCTTATTTCAAACATATATAGTTCATATAAAGCTTTTCAAGTCACATACCTAGGACGAGTCAGAATATTCAGCTTCCTTTTAAGTTCCTGATGTTAATTGACTGTTAAGGTACATTACTTTCCACAGAAGACACAGACCTCTTAATTGAAGAATCAAAGCCAACAAAACATCTAACAAGAATTCCACAGAACAAACGGGGTTTCAGACCTTCCCCTTCAGTGCACAGAGGATTATTTACAAATCCACCTGTTGCTGAAGAAACACAATCAAATAAAAACAAGGCAAGCAACCAAAACTAACCAACACTGCCCCAAACCAAAGCCCAGGGAAAAAAAGGACTCGCTGTGACAATCTAATTACTCTAATTCATTACATGCACTATGCTTGAATTGTCAGATTTATAGTATTTTAAAAATACCTACAATCACCACACACAAAAAGTCAACACACGTACTCGTAAATAGGAAACAATAAAATCAGTTTCAGATTCCATTCTGATGCAGTATCAAGCCCTTTAGGGAACCACTCACAATTTACAGCTTAAAATTCTTTCTAGCTATGTTAAATATGGGGTTTAGTGAACATACAACTGTTTCTTTTCCCTAGGAAGTCAGAGCATCCAGCATCAAGTGTCTTAAAGGCCATCCCAGCACCAAAAACCCAACTACCTCCTCTGCCAGCGGAAGCAAGGCCGGTACGGACCTGGACGCTCTAAGGATAGGAGTTTTCAAAGAAAACTCCCTCTTAACACACGGAAGCAGAAACCAAGATAAAGCAGCCACCGCACCGAGATACGGGGAGCCCCCTCCCCGCCGAGCTCCGTTCTCATCGCCCATCAGGACGGCCAGGCTCACACTGACCGGGCCTTCCCCGACATCGGCACAGCGCCCGGCCTCACGGGGGAGCAGGGAAAAGCCGGAGCCCCTCATGCCCCAGGCTGGCCCGGAAGGGAACCGACGGCAGAAGCAGCCCCGCCGCGCCCTCCCCGAGGCGGGCCCTGCCTCTCCCGTCAGGATATTCTCCTCCCGGAGCAGCCGCACCGTCTCCTCGCGGTCCCGCAGCCTCTTGTACAGCTCCTCCAGGGTTTTGTCGGGTCTCCCCCCCACCTCCTCCTCCTCCTGTTCATCCTCCTCCTCCTCCTCTTCTTCCTCCTCCTCTTCTTCTTCCTCCTCCTCCTCCTCCAGGCCGGGGCGAGGTGGCAGCGGCGGCGGCCGCCCTTCTCCTTCGTCGAGCTGCTGGAAGAGCTCGCTGTCCCCGAAATCCACCTCAGCCGCCATCTTGTGCTGCAGCAGGAAGGGAGGGGCTTGGGGCGGGGGGACGCAGCTGCGGGGGCAAAGGGCAACCGGAGCCGCCGATCGCCGTGGCATGGAGCAGCGGGACTACAACTCCCGGCATGCCCCGGCAGCGGCCCACCATGGCGAGGCCCGCCCCAGCGCGCTGTGCGTGCTGGGAGATGTAGGCTGCCCTCTGCAGACGGGCGCGGCTCGCACGGAACGCCGGGAGCTGCAGTGCTGCAGGGGACGTGCGCCCTCAAAATGGGGGCCGGAGGGAGCCACCCGCTGTGATGCTCCTCGTGGTGGCGGGCTCCTTGCAGTCAGGCCCCATCCTGTCCTCGGCAACAGCTGCACTCCTGGTGAGGCACTGCCTTGTGCATTTAATATGCTGGGGTACAGCATTCCTATAAGGCTTGTATCATCTACAAGTTAACACACCTTTCAAAACACTCAAGTATTAGCCAAGGGCTCCCACATCCTACCAACCTTTCTCACCACTGGTTTGGTTATCCCTCTACTAAAATTTCCATCAAATTGACCAAAAGGGCAAGCTGAGTATTCCTCACCCCGAGCCCTTATTTTAGGAAAACCCTACTTCCAAATAAGCAAAGCAAAACACTCTATTCCTGACTTCTCCAGTCTTCCTGCCATCTCTTACCTCTTTCTCAGAGGCTGGCCCAAAAGACAACATGATTAATGTAAAGGAAGACCTTAGAGAAAAAAAAAAGTCTTTATTATTAACCAGGGTTTCTGCACTGAATTATGTGCCTGTTGGCCCAGACCGCTAAATAACATCTACACAATGTTTCTTTCATGTTTCAAGAATTGAAAATAACTGTACAAGGTTAAAGTACAAAAGTACACAAGACAGTGGACACGAAATACCCATGTATGAGTTTATCCCATCTGCTGCTTGGTTTGAAAAGTAGAACTTTTAACTAAAAAATACTGTCCTTCTATAGTTCTGTCAAGTTTAATGGAAGTGGGTATAACCTGATTACAACACTAACACCAGTATCACTGATCTGATATTTACAAAAAAATTGTATTTTTTTTTTAATAAATTAAAGTCAATGCAACACCCATGCAAGCTAGAATGCTAGCTTTTTGGTGAACAAGGACCCAACAGCTGAACAAGAACCTTCCACAGTCCCAAACTTTAAATCTGCCTCTTTTCCCTCTCGTTTTTCAAACTGTATCCATTCCTCGCATGGAAGATGTGAATCCCAATCCCATTCCTCTCTGTGTATGAGTCTGTGACCTTGCCATTTCGTACTGTGCATCTAGATTTCGGAAGACCTCCTCCTGTTGTTTCAGGGTTTTGAAACTCTCTTCATCAACAGAGCTACAGCCGGCTTCATCCTCACTCTAGAAACCAGACAGAAGGAAACAAACGTTAGCTGTGGTCAGAGCAGTGTTTGCAGATACCCTAAACATAACAGTTTTGCTTTGTTGATTTCCAAAGTAATCATACAAGCATTTGGCTTTATTGCTGGAACATTCTAGCATCACCTTCCCCTCCCTGTCAAGACACAAAGAGGCCTTCATCTGCTTCCTCTTCCCAACCCATTCAAATAAATGTCTCCAGTTAAGTGATCAATACAAAGCAATACTGTCTGAGGATTCTAAATACTGGTTACAGCAACCACTGATTGTAACAGTTGCCTTGCTAGGCAGAAGCACAATGAAATTCCAGAAATTAGAACTGAATTCAGATTTAGATGCTGCTTGTGAACTTTATAATACTTATTTTAACTACCTCAGGTAGTATTAGTTTAACTAACATCTTTCTGGGTTAATATGTACTTTAGAATAAATAAATCACTATGCTACAATTACATACATATTCAGAATCCTTTACTTCTTTACCTTAATGCCCATCAGTTTTCTGAATTTGACATTTTGGTCCTTGTTTCCAAAGTTTAATTTTTCCCATATTTCTGCAGACTGTGATTTGTCCTGTACAAGTAAAAAAGAAAAAGATTTATCACCTTTAAACACAAGCTTCTGTTAACGTCACAGCACAGGAGCAAAAAAGCAGTGTTAAAACTGGGCCCACTGCACAGCTGGAGGTAACAGGTTTCCAAGTCAGATCCCACATTCCTCCGCCCTCCTCACAAGAAACTTTTTGTGAGGGAACTTCAGTTAACCAGGGGTTTCAAAACACTTCACTAATTGCAAGAGCATTTGTTTGACACAGCAAAAGTCTTAAAACCTACTTGTATATAACTTCCACTAGCTTTTGTAATGCCTTACTCTGCTCCGGCAGTTACTAGCAAGATCTGCAGACTGGTTTTTGAAGCCTAAAACAGCAGAACACTCACATGAAAACTCTCTAGTCACAGAGAGGAGTGGTCAGTTAAGTCTCTCTACCTCAGCCATCACTTCTCAGTAAAAGGAGACCATCTACATTTGATATTTAGTTGCAAGGCGAACCGGCAAAAGTAATTTTACAATCCAATTATACCTCTGCAATTTTACGCCATCAGGGTTTTTCCTGAGGCTTGTGTCACAACCATTTGCTACTTGAAGGTCTAGTTATTGTAAGTCCTTTCACCCCTGAAGTTTTACCTTGGGCTGATGTTAAGAAGAAAACTTCCTATCAGGTGTTAAAGTAATTTTGCTGGAAACAGCATTGATAAACATCCTTAAACTGAGTGAACAGTGTTTCCAAATAGCTTTTATGAAAGTAAGAAAAGACAACATTACCCCTTCCTTTTTGCCTTGCCAAAGCATCTTCCGCTTTTTCTCTTGCTCAGCAAATTTCATTGGGTTCACGGCGGCTGGGTTGTAATAGCTAGGGACAGCTATTCCAGTCTCTGCTAGTGCTTTCGCTTGCAGGGCTGCCATCTGAGCTGCCATTGCTATTTGAGGAGTTACTTGTGTTCCCGATGCCAGAAGAGCAGCAACATTAATAACAGAACCTCCCGTGGCTGCAGCTGCTGTAGCAGAAAGAGAACTTGTTATCAGACAGGAAGCTCAGATTTGGGGAAAAAAAGCAACCCCCAAACCAACAAACAAAAAGTCAACCCCCATCCCCAAAACCCAGACAAACAAAACCCCAGAACACTTCCCTTCATCAGAAGTTGAACATGTCCAAACAACAAATGCATGGTAAAATTATTTGTCGATTAAGAAACAAGTCTCCCATAGTTTAGTAAGCTAGAACTAAAACTGAATCTCATGTAGCTCATGCTTCTAAATGCCCCTGAGCTGGTAACAGCTTTCAAACTCTTGCTTAATGATGCTTAAAGGAATGGTCCAATAACCATCACAAAATCATGTACCAGCTTAACATACAACATTTTCATTGTATAGTTGGTAAGTGATAAGAAATCCTGGTAATTTTTTTGGGGGGTTTATGTTTGGGGCTTTTTCTTTATTTTGGTTTTGTGGGTTTGGTTTAGATTTTTTTCAACCACATTTCCTAGTTCCAGTGGCGTTTCTTACATATGGACCAAGTTAACAACTACATAGACAACCTGCACATCTGTGAACAGCACTGTCACACTCAGCACATAAGCCTACACTATTTCTCACTCACACTATTGTTTAAAAATTCATATAATACACATGGACTACCTGCAGCCATTTCCTGTTGCTTCTGTTTTTCAACTAGTTCTTTCTCTCTCTGTTCTTGCAGTTTCTTTGCTCTTTCCAGTCTGGAAGTACACGAGAATAAAAATACTTAAGACATGCTATATCAACAGCAGATGTTTATTTATATCACGTATCATTAAAATCATTAACAATTCCCAACCTTCTGGCTAATGCTTCCTGTGCATCCATAGCTGTATTTCGTCCCCGAAAGGGTGGTGGACTCGAACTCCGGCTGTGACTTCTGCTGAACCTTCGGGGCTTTTCACTTCTCTTCTTTCGGTCTCTGTAACCAAATTTAGCAGAGTTACTAAAACAATGAAGGTACATCTATAGCTTAACATTTCATAAAGTATCTGATCACAACTCTGAAAAACTGCTTAATTTGGAGACCTTTCAGTAACTGCTTCACAGAGATCATACTAGAACTGTGTAGCAGTCACATCTGCCTTGTAACAAGACAGAGCTAAAATGGAAGATTTCCGACTGTACGATGTAACAGAACATGTAACTCTGGGTATTTGTTTACCCTCTTACACCTAGTGCTGACAACACATAGATCCTCTCTAGAGATTTTCATTCTAAAGTCCAACAAGAAAAAAAGCATCATGCAACTCTGGTAAAAGGCAACTGCAAGAAAACTGTAAAACGGTCAAGTTACAGGAATGCTTTAAAACCATAAAGACCTCACAGCACTGGAATTACCATAAACATCAGCAATTTGAAAAGGCCCAATTTAAAAACTGGAATTGTACTCAGGGAAATTACTATTTCTCTTCCTTCTCTATCTTGTCTCCGAACACACTCTGGACAACTGTTTGAGGGAGAGTATCAAGCTAAATGTGAGAGCTTGTTTAAACACATGCAATTTGTGTCAGGTTTGCTCAAGAGGAACAGTGCTGTTGGGGAACTATGAAGCATGAATGATCTGGAGCCTGAAAATTTGAGAAGAACCCAGTTAAAATATATTTTTAAGCAAAACATCAAGATATTCAGTTCAATTCTCCTTTAGTAACCTTCTCCCCAAGTCCTCCCAAGTAGAAGTCATTCTTATGGCATACATATCTAATCCCATCTACACAACAAGCACTCAAAACATGCATATAAACTACTATTAGCAATATTTCTCTTTGCCAGGATCATTAGCATCTACATTACAAGAGGTGAGGGTTTATCCCTGGTTAAGCCTCTGTCACCAATGTTTTAAACAAAGAAGTCATTGATACTGGAAGCGTTCAACGACGTTTAAATTACAGGAGGAATCTTGCACATTTTCCCCAGATTTGCCATTAAGTGCAAGTTAAGAACAAGCACAAAGATGTTTCTGCAATTTTATACTTAAAATGTTATTATCAACCATCTGAGATCAAAGCTAACTTGAAATAATAGCTATAGTGACAACAGCCACCTGAAATGGCATTCCGATATTCTGCTTCTTCTGTTTGCAACTTGGGGAGCATCTATAAACATCATGAAATGTAGACTGAAGTTACAAAAAGAGATCCTTGTTTACATGACAAATCTGGTAGAATACAAAGGAGGTGAGACTTATCTTTTCATAGAAGATGACAAGATGCAGATTCAGGCACTGGGAAGTGACAGATCTGCATTCCTGAGATAAGATGTAATGCATGTTTCAAAGATACCTTCATTTTTCCCGTGCTGACTACTGTAGTTTGGTCTTGTCTTTGGTCTGATGCTTTACTGCACTGGTAAACATCAAGGAAATAAATGTTTGAGCTTTTGTATTTAAGTATTTCCATTTGAAACAAGCAGATGGTGTCATGTTTTCCACCTAGCATTTAATCAGAGCCATGCCACAAAAAGAACTGCCAGGAGGGTCTACACGCCCACAGAACAAAAAGACTAGTTTAAATGCTAGCAAGGACAGGTCACTTGAAAATGTGAGCTTGAGATTATGCAGAGAACCATCAAGAGAAGGTCAAGCTCCACTATTTACAAGAACTTCTAACTGTAACACAACAAATAATGAGGGCATTCATTTCATGGTTGAGTTTTAACAGGGTAGGTTTCCACATCATGTTTATCTAGCTTGTGAAGAGTTTGCCTTGAGACTTGCCTCATAATTCTCTTTCCAAAGGCCTCACCTGAGCCCAGAACTTGATGAAGTGTTCTAACTACTGTTAGCAGAGACTTACGCCTCACTTAAGAAATGGATTCTTGCAGTATGCCTGTCACTATCTAAGAAGGTTCTTCTCCAGTTGAAGAAATTCCTAAGTTCTTGACCGTCCCTTACTTTTTCTTCCCACATTTACCATTCTGTTTCACGTAATTTGAATTCCACTGTAGAAGCAAAAAACTATTCTGGGATGCAGAGTTTTCATGAAGCCATTAAACATAAAATGTTCAAAGAACTTTTAAAAACAAGACTGCACATCACCTATAGCAAGTGGAAATAATGAGCAACTGAAGCCTAACACATCATGCTGAAGGTGGCTTAAACAACATTAAATGGTTTTCAAATCAAATGGCATGTGACATGCATAGCAACTGAAGACCCAGCTCTACTCACCCCAGCTGAAAGTTTGGTACAAAGTGTATGCCAAAGTAAAATAGGACACGAACCACATAATTCAACTACTTCTTCAGACAGATAAAAGTCTTCTGAACAGTTTCACGAGTGATGTAACATTACACAAGTGTGACAGATTCCCAAGTATCCAAGGATCCACAGTAATGTTGAGTAGTCATAACCAACTTCTACTCCCTTTAAATACGCAATTTAAAATCCTCTAATGAAATCACTAAATTAACTGAACACCATCAACACTTCCTTGGAAACTCTGAAGGGACACTGATTTGTATTCAAACTACTTGTTTAAACAAGTAGGAGGGAACAAATGGAACTGTAATAGTCATTAAGTCATATTTCAATTTACTCATTCAGAATATGCTGTAGGGCATTAAGAACACAAAGGTGAAACATACAAACAAGACTCAGAACTCTACACTAGAATACTGAACAATTCATCACTATTGGAAAACATTAACTTCCAGCATATTTCCAGGGAGGCATGGATTTCAACTCTGCAAAACAGACCCAGAGTAAGCCAGAATGTGTCTAGCTAAAGGGTTTTTATCTGTGCTTCTAGAATTTAAGGAAGAAATGGAAGCAGCCAAGATAGGGAGAAAAATTAACATAATTAATATTCTCATGATGTGCATAGCAAAACGGAGTTAGTAATCACTAACACAGAACAGCACATTTGGAACAGAAATAGTCCATTGAACTCAAAATTCACCTTAATGCTACACTAACTGTGCCACTTCACAGACAAAACAGTTTTAAATGAACTTCACGGAGCTCATCAGGATTAGCTTCTGACAGGGTATCTCCTCTGACACTCAGCAATTCCCAGTCAAACTTCACTTTTCTGATATACAGACACAAAAGAGGTAAATACAGTGGTATTTTTAAAGCAGTGCTTTGCCAACCACACTACTCTTGCATCAAGGGTTAGCTGTAGCTTATTTTTCAGCTTTTCCGCTTAAGTATTACTTAAATATCCTATTTAAAAAGGTAAATTCAGTTGTGGTACAAGCCAAAAGAACCTGAACTGTGGTAATCATTATTACTCAACATACATACTTACTTTCCTTTGACTTTATCAGTCATAAGCTCCAACATGGTGGTTTCGTAAGATACCCACAAAATAACTATTAAAGCAATTCTAATTGCCAGCAAGAAATCATGCTATGAAAAGCCAAGAATCTGAGATACTTCAGCTGTCTAGGACAAGTGTTTCTATCAGTGTGTGTAAACTATCCAGTCCTTAACCTGCTGTATCAACACAGCTGAGAGAGCCAAACACATTTAGCTACACTGAACATACATTAAGTGGCAAACACATCATTCTTCTATGTATCAGCCCACCACAGAACGATCAGCCAAACACCACCACTAAGTGTATACAGATGTTAACACTTACCTGCTTCTGCTCCTAGATCTGCTTTTGCTTCTACTCCTATGTCTGTGTCTAGATCTTGATCTAGAACGAGATCTTATACGTCGTTTTCTCTCTCTGCTGCGAGATCGGGATTTTTTCCTATCGCGACTTCTGCTACGATGACGTCTGAAACACACATCCCAATTCTGACAGATATTCTCATGGTTTAATTCAGCTTCTACTTAAGGAGTTACACACAGGTTTGTCATCACAGGGCAAAATGCATCAGGCAAGCTGGGGAGACTGCAAACTACACATGGAAGAGTTCATGCCTGAAGCAGTTTAAGCTGTAAGGCTAGGGGATGAAATGGGAAATGAACCAAACACTACCAC
The DNA here is from genome assembly GCF_028554395.1 of Pezoporus wallicus. NCBI lineage: Eukaryota > Metazoa > Chordata > Aves > Psittaciformes > Psittacidae > Pezoporus > Pezoporus wallicus. The sequence goes on from NW_026640928.1 coordinate 295,166, forward strand.
CAAGAGTTACAGAGTTTACATAAACAATTATACTCATCACTATAACCTGTTCATTTGTTCATTACAGTGTACATATCAAAACAAAACCAACCATACTAATCTGATGCAGGAGTCTGAAATTCAAGGCAACAAAACTCCTCCTCCCCATGCTATTCCAATACCTTAGGGAAGAGATGACCAAATTTCAGCTAATGAGTCACACACAGTCCCTCAGTGTATCATTAGCTGAAGCCTGTTCCTTGCTATCATGTTTGCTACAGATCCCTCAGCTATAACAGAGCTGCCTGAAAAGTTCTGCTGGCAGCAACTTGTTTGTTCCACATAATTCTCCTACCATCAGTGTGCTAAGAGGCCTCAGACAGCATTGTCTCTGGGTAAGCTCTTGATTTATGGAGGTAAAAATCCATGACAGTGCTAAGATGTATTTTTTTTCCTGCCACTGAAACAGGGAATGTTTAATGCACTGTTTCTACCTTTTTCTATACTGCATATACTAATTATGACACACATCACTTATACGAAGCCTTAGAGCTATTGTGTACCTTTACTCAGAAACAAATAAAAAATTAAAAATCCCAAGTAGCAGCAAATGCACCACTCGGTGAAAACTGACACATGCAACAGAAATGGATGCTTTAACATTAGGTCAGCAACTAATTCAGCTGTCCTTCATAAGCCTACACAAATTCTAAACCCTGCTTTTGCAATTGTACTTGAAAGAGAATAATCATGCAAAACAACTTACCTTTCACGAGATCTTGATCTTGAATAACTTCTCCCTCTGGATGATTTCCTCTCTTTGCGTTTATGTCTATCCTCACCATTTTCAGATGAATTTAGGCTATCTCTTCCCTTGTCAGAAGAATGTTCTTTGTCATTGTGGTCTTCAGATTTGTGCTTCTTGGAGGACTTCTCTTTGGATTCATGTCTTCTTGCCTGTTTTAAGAAGAAGTTGGTTCTTTCAGGAAAATAGTGCAACAAAGAGAGTTAGTATGGGTATCAGAAGATAAAAATGATAAGTTGTGATGCAACATTAGTAACCTTAGGAGTGTGACTCAATCATGAGCGATGGCTATTTTACCTAATGCCACCAATTACCCAAAGCTGCAAATGCACTCTAGAATTTTTCCCCCTTTTCCCTCCTCCCCACTGCCTAAAGGATTTGTTTGCATATAAGACTTCACAACACTGTAACAAAAGCAATTGGCAGTTACTGTCTCCATTCCAAACATGTAATAAGTACCTATCTTTAAATACCTGACCATTTCTGAATACGCATTTATACACTCACAGTGGATTTTTATTTAGTATATTAAAGTATACTTAATAGTGAATATTTAAGTATTTGCCTAAGTCTACTATGTAGAAAGTTACCAAAATCCATGCATAGTTGCACACATGTATTTTGCTTTTAGAAGCAGGACTTTTCTACCCATCAGTAGATAATTACTTTTTAGTGCAAAACTCTTTTCAGTCAGTAACTTCCAACAGTTTTTACAAAACAAAGCAGTAAATTTACACGGTTGACATCCCAAACTTATTATTTAAAACTAACATGCATCACTGGGACCTCCTCAATGGTTTTAAATTAAAGATATGCTGCTCCACTATACCGCAATTTTTTCCTGCAGTGCCTCTTAAAAAAAAAGGTTCCTTTTTATAGCTGCAATGCCTAAAGTATTTAGCAAGGTCAGGCCTGATTTTTGCCAGTGTTTTCCTTAGAGACTAAGACATGACATCAACACCTTTTCTTAATATATCCAGTTTATTTTGAAATCTTCCTAACACAGCATAGCCCACTTAAAATATTGTTTAAACATGAGATTTAAGTCATAATTTAAGCATGATACACTCATTTCAGACCAAATCCAAATTCTTCAGAGGTTTTTTTGCTTATCTAAATCTGTTAACTACTCATAAATCCTTTTCTATAATCATAACATCCTCTTTCAGTCTGGAGAAGGTGCTGTAATTAGCTCATATAACCCTTTGTAACTCCTTATTAATTTTTAGGTATGTATTTGATTATAGCTCTTCAAGTTACAATGTTATTTAACCTGCTTTTACACTATTTCACACTTAACTCTTTGAACAATCAGCTGTTACATAAAAATACATCTAGTTGGAGATGTTACCTCTACATTAGTTTTAAGTATGTATTTACATTATTTGTTCTGATATTCAGTATTTAGCCTACAGAGAAAGAGCTTAATACTGCAAGTGAATGAAAACATTACATCTAGGACATCATTCCTCATCTGTTCACGCTGTGAAACTTAGAAACTTCTAAGTAAATAGTGTGGGATTAGATCCATCAGCATGGCAAAGCACTGGACACAATTATAAGTGATGTCTTTTTTTTAAGCTTTTTTATTTTTAATCCCATCTTTCAGGCACACAATTAGTAATACACCACCATTATATCCCATAACGGATTTAAGATATTTTTAAGGGAAATGAGTTTGAATGACTAATAGTTACCTTATCATGAAGTAGGCTTATAATTTTGCTATCTGAGTCTGCAGCGTCTTCAGTTCAGTCTCTTCGCGCATTAGCACGCTGAGTATGATTTATTATAGAAATGTTATCATGTGAGCTAAACAATATATTCAATTTCACAAAAACTCTCCTAGATTATTTTGCTTACTTTTTCTCACTCCTTTTTTAAACAGAGCTTCCATTGGAATGGGAGAAGAAGTTCCTGAACCGGGTTCAAAGTTAAAAAGTCCCTCATTTGACCCAGCCTGCTATTGCCCCACATGGCATAAGCTTCTTTGTGACTATTTTGATGCTTTTGATTTGCTCATTTCATCTCTTCTCTGGTGTGTAAACCAGTTACTTTCCAGGTATCACTGATGCCGTCTCTTCTCATTCCCCTACATATATATAGGCATATATATTTTTTAAAAAAGAAAGAGACAGTCCTCTGAAATTTTTGCTGCAATTGCCATACTTCCAGCTGACTCAGCCTGTTTGTCAAGCTGTGACAATCTTTCACAATTAAAGGATGCAATAAACAGAGCTCAGTCAGGTGAGGAATTATTTATCATAGATTTAAGGAGATGGGTATGTATCAGTGAAAGTCCTGAACATTGGCCAGGAATAAAGCCACCCAAGGCCTTCAATTAATGGAAGCTCTGTGAAAGTCAGCAAGAACACCATGCTACTTCTCCACATGAATTTTTTCTGCTGTTTCCACAAAAAAAGTACAGAAAAAGAAAAGAAAATAAAAAAGTTACTAGTTTCTGAAAGCATTTTTCTATAAAACTATTACCTTGTCAACATGAAGGCTGCAATCATGCTTCACTATGAAAGGATCTCCATATCCATTTTTAAGCTTAAAAGTTTCTAATTTCTTGTACTTACCATTAAGTCATATATATAGGTTTACACATATGTGCATTACTACAAGATACTTTTTAAGATGTATTGTACAATTACCTAAACGCTACAAAGTGTTAATTACCTCTTTGCTTCTGCTCCGGCTTCTGTGTTTTTTTCCTTCGGTATCTGCAGAAGAAAACATTTACTGTTGTTTACCAAGTTAGAGAGGAGGTCAGCTGGCTACAAACTTTCTAGCTCCTTACAGTTATTGCACCCCTAATTCACGAATAGATCTAGAAAACAAACAGCACTATTTAAGTATGTACTGTGGAAAGCAAACTGTAGCTTTTATTCCCAGTTCTCTGCATGTATTTAAACTCTGACAGTGAAAAATGAGACCATGTCATACTCTAGCTGCATTCTTCAGCCAGATAGCCCTATTTTTGTTACACCCATGCAGAAGTATCCCAGCCTAAGCACATGGAATTAAAATGAATACAAAGTAGCATGGTTTTCTGCTTGGTGTTGCCTGGCCTCCACCTGTCCCTCACTCCCAATCCCCTGAACAAGTTCCTTAGCACTTCTATCATTAAAATTGTAAAGTCTCAATATCACACATTTAAGATACAAACCAAAATTAGCAGCTTCATTTTTTCCCAATTCTAGCAAATTACTAGAGCTAAGACTATTTTTTCCAAAACAGCTTTAAAGAAATTTCAGTTCTACAAGCACACACCAGAACATCACTAAGCAACTTTGCACATACTAAGACCATACCTGACTTCCGTCGTCTTTCCCTTGACCGCGAGCGTGATCTTGAATAATGAGGCTTTGACGTTTTGGGAGAACTAGAGGCATCTGATTGTTCCTTTTTCTTCTCTCCTTCTGGAGAAGACTTTTCCGGAGCTACTCCATCTCGTTCTGTATCACTACCCTACACATGGGGACAGAAATTAAAAAAAAAAATAATGCTTAGGACTGAAAAACAAAAAACCCTATTTACTCAGTACTTCCCCTGAAGACACACTCAAAGTTATTTACTGTAAAGACAATCTCATGAGCAACCACCCCATTAGTAGCTAGGCAATAGCTTGATAGAGTTGTAGTGAACTGTGTAACTGCATAAAGATTGATTTTTTCAAGACCTTATTAAAGAAATCTAATTCATAGAAACATTTTGCTCTCCCACTGCATCACACTGCCCTTTTGTCATGTGTTTTTGAGAATATCAGCAAGACTAAACTCTGAGCCAGTTTTCTCTAAATGGCGGTGTTTATAAGTCATTTACCTTTTAAACATTTACATGACTAAGATTACTTAAGGTCAACACTGTCCCAACAGATCTAAGTCACCTTACAAGTTCGGGCATTACCGAGGCACAGCACAAAATCCCCATAGTATTTTGAAGTATGGAATGACCTATGAAATGAAATTAGGTATAGTGTCAGACAGCTAACTTTTGAATAAGGAAAAACCTCAAACAGTATCTCTATGTAGAAATATGATCTATATGTACTCTCATATGAAAACATATCTACCTGCCCCAACAATTTATCTGTCACATTTTCCTTAAACCTTGACCTAGGAGGATTAAATCTGTGTACAGCAGTCAGGACTGCTTTGTGATTCAACGCTGGGAGGAGTAAATGTGTACAACTGGTGTACCATGCAATAAAAGGAAAGGATGGGAAAAGTACACACTAAGAAGGTGACTGTGATTCCATCAACGCCTTTACAGATTCATTGGTCTCTGTTGTTCCAATCATATCAATGGCAGTCAATCAAACCTCGTGACATCCTGTGGCAGCAGAAGATTTCACTAAGGACGTAATTTGGCCCAGATGTGCTATTCATGAAGATAATTTAGCATAGAAGAGGACTCAAACTTGCAGTTTTCTACCAGCTGCAACTGGTAGAACTGTCTGCAATCTTAACATGTGAAAACCTCTCAAATGCTGATTTATATTCATTACTTTGAAAACAAAGCAACTAGTTTTTCTCAAACCACAACAGATTATTGTTACAGATTGTCACTAATATATTGTGTATTAATGGTAGACTTGGTTCACAACATGCTACAGGTGAACCTTTAGAATTTATATTGCAGCTACTACTGTTTTATCTGCCCAATTCCTTATTAATTCACACCTGTACAAGATGCACCTATAGAAAAATCCCTCTTTCAAGGAGATAAAGCAGCTGATCACTTCTCCTGTCATATGGTATACTGGTATCTAGTTTAAAACACACCAGCATACAGACAACAGCGCCGATCACTTAAAACTGTGACTGCAGCAGAGCTTTAGCTACACTCTCCATGACACTTCTGAATACTACTGATACCCCACCCATCATCCTGGAAACTTGAGGCCATCAGAGCAGGAACTGACTCTCCTAATTGTGATCTTAGCCATCAAAACCCTTGTCCTTCCACATCTATCTATCATCTGCTTATCTAAGCCTGCCCCCTTCACCTGAGATTCCCAAGTCAGCAAGAAGTTTGAAAGGAATTTTAAATTCCTGTAAATTTACATTTCAAATTTACTTGAGGTGGAGAAGAAAAATGAATACCAGCTAAGCAGTCCAACTTAACTGGGTTTTTAAACATAGTATCCAAATGAAACTGAGCCCACTGCCTCTTTCCAAGGCTATAAGTCTCATTATTTATACACACTGCTGCTCACTAATGCCCTAAGGTGCAATGCACCTTGGAGAAATCTCTCAGCTCTACAAAAACAGCAGGAAAAAGCTGACAGACTTCAATGAACCTATTCTCAGCTCTTGGATTGGCCACAGGTTCAGGTTTCCCCGAACAAGCCCCTCACCTACTTCTGAGGAACCTCAAAGACAGCGCCTATGATCTAGGCGTAAAACTACAAGTACATAATTCTGCAAGTCCTTTTACAATAAAAATTATCTTATTCTTAACAAGTTAAGTGTTATATATATAAAAGAATGCATCATTAAAAAAAAAATCATTTTCTCCAGAAATTTGTGGTCCTCTTGCTCTCTTTCACGACTCGTCAAAGTTTAGACAAGAACCTTAAAATAGAAGAACAACTTTAAGTGCCAGATTAAAGACTACAAAATACTTAAAGTCAACTTTGAAGAGTCTTATTACTTTTGAGACCAGTTTACTTGCTTTTTAGTTTGGGGTTTGTTGGCTTTTTTTTTTGCACTCAAAACTATTTTGTAACTTCTGAAAAGAAATTAAATCGGGTTGATAACTGTTCTTAGCGGTTCTTTGACTCAATCACAGGACAAATGCCTTTGTACGCTACCAGGCCACACAACCTCCTTTATACATTACCAGGGTACAGAAATTTTAGAAGACAGTAAAGCCACACTCTTAGGCCGTGTATAAACATAAAGGACAGTGGTAACTACAGCACAGGAACTTCCTATATAAACAAACTATAAAAACTGGAAAATGAGGGCAAATAATTATTACTGAGTGCAAGCTGACGCTGAAAATAGCACATCTATAGCCAAACACAAAGAAAAAAATATAGGACGGGGAAACCTACACGAATGAAAAGCGAGCAGAGGCCAACCTCCAGAATGATCCCTCTCTTCTCCCCTCCCAGGCAACCTGCGCCCCACAGCCCGAGAAACGCCTACTCTTATGGCTACATTATTTCTCTCCCCAACGAGAAAACGACAGGGCCTCCATCATAAAGCCTCTTCGCTTCTCCCTGAGCCCAGCGAAATGAAACAGAAACTTCTGGAAACAGGGAAAGAAGTAATGGGTGAAAAGCGGCCACCCCCTCCCCGCGGCTCATCATGGCGCCGACAACCGAAGGAGCGGCGGGCGCCATTTTGTCTCTCCGCGCACACGGCTTCCCGACCCAGCCCTCCCCGTCTCACACGCTCTTTTCCTCCCGCCCCGTAGCAGCCCGCTTCCCAACTCGCCTTCCTCCTAAAACCTCAGCAGCGAACGCCACTTACCGCCATGACCGAGCGCCCGGCACGTCGCTCCCCCTTAACAAGCCTTCACAACGGGCTCACCGTCCCTCAGCCACCGCGGCCGCTGCGCTCGCGAACCGAGGCAACAAGCCCCACCCTCCCTCTAACCCTCCAGGCGCCCGGATGTAGGTGTGGGGCGGGGAGCGAGGGGGCCGCAGTGCCCTCTGGGAGAAGGGAAGGATTAGGCGGTGTCTAAGCAGCGCCGCCGTCCGCGTTTGGAGGATGATTGGCCCAAGCTGCGAACCGTAGCGCCAGCTAGAGTTCCCGCCAATTTGAAAGCCTGAAGCCGCTGAGGGGGCCGGCTGTGGTCTGTCACCGGCCGTGGGGCCGCGGTGAGGAGACGAAGGGGACGGCGGATGGCGAATGGCGGGTGACTGTGGTAGGGGCGTCCGCGGCGTGCTGCTGAGCGCTCTCCGGCATGGGATCGCTTCAGCCTCGGGCGCGGAGCCTGTCCTGCCAAGCTGCGTTCGGTCGGGCCCGCTGGGGACGCGACCTGGGAGCCACATTGCTGCTGCGACACTGCCGGTTCTAAACATGCAGGTTGCTTTTAGGAGGCGCAGTGAACCGCCCTGCCTCCTAGGCGCTATTCATGATAGGATAATAAATAACTTGTGTGTGGTCATGTAACTTTTTTAAAGTTTTCGCTTTACAGCGTATTCCTCGTATGTTTATCGTAGGTAAAAATGTGGAATGATATTGAACTTCTTACAAATGATGACACGGGGAGTGAGCGGCTCCCTGTAGGTTTAGGACATGAATGTGGAACTGCGTTGTATCAAGTGAATACGCTGCTTCAAATCACATCTTCAGAAAAGGTAGAATTCACGAAGCTATGTTTTTCTTAACAATTACCAGGGCTTCTTTGTCACATTTTCTAAGGTGTTTCAGTTACCGTATTTAATGACCTTTTTCTTCTTAGGTCTCCGTTAATCCGCAGTTGTGTGCATTCAACTCAAGGGATGGCACTATTATTGTTGTTGACGCATCAGTGGCGCTTCTTGACAGTACAGGGCAGTCTCTCCTGATGCATGTTCAGTTTGGTAAGTTCATTCATTTGGAATTCCGCTGGAAGCTAAAACTGACTTTCAGAATATGTATGTTGGGTTTGTATAGGAAAATATAGCAAGAATCTTCCATATCTATCTCGCTTGGAAAAGGAATTATAATATTATATAATTATATTATATATTGTATTATAATAGATACATAAGTAATAAGAAGTGATTGCTGTTTCTGTATACAATAACTATTTCTGTACAGTTTAATGAAAACACTCACTAGCTTTTCACTGAAATGGGAATAATGGCTATCAAACCCACTCCCCTATGCCCTCTCCTGTACTTTGTTTAATCAAAATAAATACTTATGAAGCCATCTCAGGCACTGTCTAATTCCTGTGTATCAAATATAAATGCCTATTAATAAAAAACAGATCTTAATTGACATTTGCCGTGGAACTTTTCAGATACTAATGTGGATGTTGTTGGCATGTGTCAAGAAGAACAATTTCTTGTGGTCGGTGAGAGAAGTGGCAATTTCCACCTTATCCATATACCCTCAAAACAAACCTTGCTAACCAAGGTACAGTAATTTTTCTATTCCAATTTTGCTAAAAACCTTTTGTTCTCTGAATTTCTTGAGCTATTTTTATTTCCTTCCAAATATAAAACTATAAACATTCTTGTGTTTCCAACATGCTTTCTAGTTTGATGAAACAAAGAGATTGAAGCGATTCTTTTGTTCCCATGAGTAACAAATAAGGAAAATGTATTTAGGAATGGCATGTGTAAACAAGATTAAATTTCTTCATAAAAGAAAAAAGTTTAAAGTTTAAACTGATGATCAGTATTTCCAATACATTTGTGTCAAATAAAGTACAGAATAGTTTAAGAGTCTCTTTGTTGATTCTATTTTAGATTTTGGTTGAAAAATCTTCAAGTGAAAGGACTTACTTAAATCTCTTTATTGAAAAAGATAATGCAAATGCAGGTAAGAATTTGATCCCCCCTCTTGTCTCAATTTTTGTGATTTTGTTCTCCTGGGGAAAGAGACTACAAAATAAGTAGAATCATAGAATAGACTCATAGAATAGTTAGGGTTGGAAAGGACCTTAAGATCATCTAGTTCCAACCCCCCCTGCCATGAGCAGTGACACCTCACACTAAACCATCTCACCCGAGGCTCTGTCCAACCTGGCCTTGAACACCACCAGGGATGGAGCATTCACAGCTTCCCTGGGCAACCTATTCCAGTGCCTCACCACCCTTACAGTAAAGAACTTCTTCCTTACATCCAATCTAAACTTCCCCTGTATACGTTTTAACCCATTACCCCTTGTCCTATCACTACAGTCCCTAGTGAAGAGTCCCTCTCCAAAGGGATTCTTTGTAGTAGTAATTTGTAGTAGTATCTGACTTTGTAGTCAGATACAGCTTTACTTTGCACTATACACATTAAATATGTTTTTCCTAAATGCTTTTCTGTGAAGATACTTAGCTTGTTAATTATTTTATGAATGTCATAGAAAACAAAAAACATTCAGAACTCAGTACCTCTTTTGAGACTGCTAAATGCTCAAAAAGGCAGCATTCCTTCTCTCTCCTGTCAGACTTCAGATTTTAGCAGTTCCTGTTCTATAAGCTTCCAGTCTTATTCTGTCACAATATAATGTATTTAAATGTAGTTTTGTCATGAAAACAGAATTTGCAGTCTAATGGAAGCATACAAACATCATAACTTCTAACAAAACTAAAATGTACAAACTTATTCTACTCTTTGTTGAAGGTGACAACAGTTTGGTTTAAAAATCATATATTGGTCAGGGTTTCTTTTGTCAGTTATTTCACTGTCTTATTTATAACCAAGTAGTCTCTTTACTTGCTCTTTAACATTTAAATTTGAAATATTTGAATTGGATTTTTTTTTAGGTGTTTATCACATGTTCATTCTCACAAGCAATGGATTCTTCTGCATTATGTGTCTCCCACTGGCTAAAACACAGGAAGGTAGGATGATCTACAAACCACTTGAGATTTCCATTTGAGCAGGAAGAACTGTATTAAAAAAAAGCTTTTTCATGCATTTTTTTCTAATGGGAATAAGATACAGGCTTGGGATTTTCTATATGATGTCAGTTTGTTTGTAAGGGGAAACCAATATACTGTAATAAAATCATTTTTTTATTCCTCCAATAATTCCTTTGGCTTATGTTTTTCTGAGTCACTGCTTTATGGAGAGTCCTGAATGCTATGAAAGCAGGATTTTAATACATAATCAGTCTTGGCTGTGCTGAAGAATATCGGGAATCATTTAAATTTTTGATACTGTATAAGCAGAGTTAGTAGTTAATTTTCTGTAACTCAGTACTGCAATCAATAAAATAAACCCTGTCAAAGAACCCAGCTAAAGTGTTTTTCAGCAGAGTCAGGTTAGGATTAAACTATCCTAGATGAAGTTCAGGGGCTTTTTCTCAATCCTGAAAAAGTTCATTTAACTGATGTTTTCTTTGTTTTGTTTTTTTGATGTAGCACTTGACAAGATGGATATGATTACAGCAAAGAAAGTAAGAAAAACCTGGTAACTTGTAACATAGGTATTAAGTTCAGAGTTTAACAAAACTGCATTGTAAGTTTCACAAAATACTTAGCAGTTTATTATTACAACTCAATTGTGATTATAATGTTTTCTATACATGGAAAAGTAAGCAGTTCAAGGCTTTATCTACTTATTGTATAAACAACTTTTTTACTTCCCCTTTTGTTTATTTTCCCTTCATCTTCCACCCCACAAGTTACAAGGACAGATAAAGACAGCTTTCATTTCCACAGAAGAATATCACAGCCTTGGCTGTCAGAATTTTGTGATAAGCAACTCAGTGAACAAAATCCATCTGATAGTTGGGGTAAGTAATATGAACGTGTTTGTAGCAATTGTTATGTGATCAGTGATGGTGTTTTTTGACCTGCAACAAAATTTATCTCTAGCTGGTCGGTAATTAACTTTTTGCACAAGGACTTTTTGTCTTTAATTTCCTTCACTGTAAATTTAAAGGTTACGAGTTGTGCAGTCTGTCCATAGTTATTTCTTGTAACTTGCTCTTTTATGATGGATGGGGGGAAAATATTTTCACCCTGGTTGCATGGCCTTAGTAACTGTGTTTGCGAGCCGTGCAAGATAGTCTGAAGGACTTTGTCCTTCAGCTCAGATGCAAAGCTAGAATTTGTGAGTCTTCTAATCAAACTCACATTCCATGAAGGCTTGCCAAAATAACAATTAACGTCTCAATTCAACAAAGCTCTTAAGCATGAGTTAAGTACAGAAACAAATTCATGACTGAAGCCTGTTGAATTCAATGTGATTTTTCTCAGTAGGTTTAGTGTACATTTCGGGTTTTATGCTCTGTGAGAATTGAAAGGGGATATTTTGAAATATGGCATGTTCTTTGAAGACCTAAAAATGTTTAGGGGTGCTAACAATTACTGTAGTAAAGGTCAGTCTTGAAAGGAGAAAGGAAAAAGAGTAAATTGAATATAAATAACTGAATATGTTCTACTGAACATCAGCATTCACCAGGAACAAAGTTTGAGTGGGTTTTCCAGCATTGCAAGTTAAAGGTCAATTAAACAGCTGTCAATGGCCAAGTTTATAATGTATAACCCCGTTTTACTTTGCCTTTATTAACAGGGTAGAGGTGATTATGTACTCTCCAAATGGGAGGTAGACACTGCCAATAACTTGGTGTCTGTTCGAAGTTTTGCTGATTCAAGTCTGATCAAAGGTAAAGAAGAGTTTGGTTTGTGTTTGGTTCTCAATAGGCAATTGTAGAATTCAGATTCAATTGCAGAAAATACTGAGACATTTTCAGTTATGTCACTGTTGTTAGTAAATATGCATATACCAAGTAGAACACTTCTTGTAAAGCGACAGCCAAACTGTGCCTCAAAATGGTTGAGTTTAATTTAGATACCTAAATCGCAGTTCTGTTTAAGCTAAACTTTTCACAGTCTTGGGAATTTCCATGAGGTTAAACATCTGTAGGTTTGCAATACTTGGTTGTACATTTTAATACTTTTTTGCTTCAAATACTTCAAGAAAAATACTAAATTTATGTGACTGGATGTTTTGTAGATGCAGCAAAATTTCAAGTTCTTGACAACCGGCTGTTTGTTTTGGATACAGAGGTACGTGTAATGACTGTGTTTAGTCTTTATTTCACTGTTTAGTCTTTATTTCAGTGTTCTTTAACCAGCTTCTAAAAATACTTTTTAAAGTAATAGCTTTAAAATATGTTTATATAAAATCAAGATGCTTATATTTACAGAGACTTTTGATCTTGCTTTTTAAATTCTACTCCTATGAAGCAAGCTTAATGAATGGAATGACAAAGCTATGGAATGACAAAGCAGAAAAAAAAATGTATTCTGTGAAGAAAATAGTGAATCCATATCTGATTTTTTTTTTCCTTTTATCTAGAATATCCTGAGCATGTGGGATGTTTATTCTCTTACTCTAATTCGGGATTGGCCTTTAATACATATTGAAGAATTTCTTTTAAGTACAGAGTCAGATTCTTTGCCAGTTATATGGTAAGTAAAGTTTTATAGTACCAATTATGAAAATTGAAAAGTTAGACGAAACGTGCCACAAACACTTGATTTGCTGTGGTAGTGAATTTTTTAGAAATCTTTGAAAGCTTTCTAGTCAGCAGGACAGAATAATTGCACTGTAGATATCCTCAGCTTTTTATTGTAGAAAAGAAAACCTTGTTGCTTTCTGCTTTTTCTTGGTTTATCTGTTGTTGCTGCTAAGGAATCTTGCATGTAACCTGTAGCATTTAGGAAATGCTTGTCTAAAATAAGGTACATAGTATGGCTTACAAGTCTGATAAAAAGGCTAGTCTGTCTTTTGGATAGATAAATAGTAAGATCTTCATTCTACAGATGGAGAAGCCAAAATCTGGAGATGTGTGTAAAATGCAAAAGAAATTAATGGCAGTTAAGATTAGAAGAGAAGACTCGGCTCTTTCCATTGCTCTGTGCCAGTCTGTGAATCAGACCCATTTGAAAAGCTTAAAAATGTCAGAAGTTAAATGTATGTCCTCTAAATGCTAAAAGACTGTTATTTTTAGGTGTACTATAGGGTTTCAAAATGTACTAGCAGTTTCCATGGAGAACTAAATTTTCTAAACTCTAAAGTGAGAATCGCAGCCTTAACATAAGATTTATACAGTAAATTTTGCTTTCTTTTTTTCCTCTTTCTTGTTCCCTAGGCAGGGGCTTGCCAATGTTAAACTGATAGTCATGACAATACCAGATAACAAACAGGTATAATCACTTTGTCTGTGCTCTTTCCTTCAACTGTTATACAGTCACTCATTGAAATAATAGGCTTATATAGAGATGCAACATCTAAAACTGCATTAAACTTTCAAAATGTAGACATCATAAAAACCTATGAAAATAGCGTCTTCCATCTGACTCTATGAGAATAAAGAAATGATTCTGCAAACATCAGAGAGAAAACTTAAACTGACTTGTTTGTTTTCCCACCTTTTTTTTAATAGATGAGAAGTCTCATGGTTTTTGCATTGCCCACTATGCAACAGCTCTATTCTTTGGAAGTGTCTGTTGTTTCTTCACTTGTTCAAAGTGGGATTGGCACAGTAGGTTTCTATGTTTTTTTGTTGTTGCTCTTAAAAGAAATGTAATTGTCCTAGTATGTAGAATTATTACAGAGGGTACTGTGTTATTCTCTTAGATTAGAACCGATCTGTGGTCTAAACTACAGAAAAACTAAATAATGATACAAAGATTAAATTATGTCCCCAAAGGCTGGAGAAAAAGATACAATATGTAGTAAACTGAAGTGTCTATTGCAATGTTTAATACTACTGCCAGTTGTTCTTGTGGCTGTTACAGCTAAAAACTATGAAGTTTTAAATTCTCGTGTAGAGAAATGCTCTGGATTTATTTGGGATTTATTCTAAAAGATATGAAGATGGGTACAGTGCAACCTGATTATGGTTGGACAAAATGAGAGTGTAATTTTGAGAAGATGATTCACTCGAGTGGACAGTGTCCTGACGGTAATTCAACTGGGATAACAGAGTGGTTACAGTGTGTTCAGTTAAGGCCCTCAGAAATTTTAGATAGTGGAAACTATCCAGGAAATAACATAACTATTTTAAAAACCCAATACATTTATGAGAGAAGAGCAGTACTTTGTTTCTAGATTAAGAAATGCTGCATTACAATTGAAGTTTCCTTATGACTGATTTCCCTTACCACCTAATGTTCTCTGTTATTGCACACTACAGGATACAATATACTTCTTGGAAGGAATTCATGTAAAACATCAGATGTAAGATGATGTTTTGTTTCTTACTAGATCATTATTATGTTAAAATGGCAGATTATTTCTACATACAGTTGGTTTGTAGTTGATAAACTCATAGCTCACTCTCATCCATAGACCCTCTGAAGGCCCAGTTTCTATTGTTGTGATGCGAAGTCTAACTGAAGCCTTGCCAGAAAATAGGTACTGATTTCTGTCAATCACTGGTTTACTATTTTATTATTTATCTGTGGTTTGGCACTTCTATTTACATAGTAAACTTCACCCCTAGGCTCAGTCGCTTACTTCATAAGCACAAATTCACTGAAGCAGAGACTTTTGCTCTTCAGTTTGGACTAGATGTTGAGGTAAGTTGTCTGTTCTTGATAAATACTTTTGGACATTAATTAGTATAACTGAATTTATGGGTAAGGTTGTTGCCCTGTAGTCCAACAGAAAGTATTAAAAATATTACAAATATAGGGGAATGTTACCTTACAAAGCAACTCGCTATACTTGAAACTAGTTCATAATTAGATGACTGCATGGTGAACTATGTTTTTATTTACAAAAACTAACAAACCCTGCAATGAGAAGTGGTGCAGAAGTAAATCCTCTGATCAAAATGAGCACTGCTGGATCAGGAGAAGGCACATTTGTCCCTGTAAGTAGCAAGAAATGGTGTTGCTAAAACACAGTCTGGCTTCATTAATTGATTTATTGAAATAATGAAATTTGAATGTTCCCTCTCCTTTTTTTGTTTTGTTTTAATAGTTAGCTGGTGAGATTAAAAAAAAAGACACAATTGTTACTAATTGATAATCCATTTCTGTAATGAAATCATTCAATGTACACAGACACACTGTATCTCAAAAACATGGTGAACGAATGTGGAGTTTTCAGTTGAAGACTGTCTGCTTAACACTCAACTGCATGAGACTGAAAACTGTTTTTGTTTTTACACAGCTTGTATATAAAGTGAAAGCAAACACTATTTTAGAGAAACTGGCTTCATCCTCTGTTGGGAGTTACGGTCACGAGGTCTGGCTGGATCTTGTGAATGAAGCCAAAGAAAACCTGCAAAAAATTCAGGTATGTTTTTTTATTTCTACCCTCTTTCTCTACTTAAATAATTCAAATGATAAAGAAGCTTAGAACTAATTTCAGTTGTTTCCTTGTGCAAACAGGATAGCCAGTTTGTTGTGGATTACTGCATAAATGCTCCATGGCCACTGTATGAAACCACTCAAGAAATGCTGAACTATGCTAAAGTCAGAGTAAGGGGTTTTATTTGTTTGAATTGTTTATACTCATCTGTTCCTATTATGCTTCTGTACAACTTGAGAAGGGGGACATCTGCAAACCAGTGACATTCATTCACAAAGTAAATGCATTATAAATTGTTTGTTACCAAACATGAATAAGCAAGAAGGCTTGCTCCAGTCTTCTTGCTATTGCTTAAGGGCAAAAAACTTAGTTTTATTTTCAGATCAGAAAGCAGGTTTTTGTTTTGAGTAGTAGTCTTTTTGAGTACCTTTTAAATACTGATTTTAGGACTAAAACCTTAACATATGTCACCTTTTTTGTTTTCATTATTTTAGTCTTTCCTGCCTTAACATGTGTCTCTCATTCTGTTTGATATCTGTCTGATCCTGCATACATGTAGAAATCCAGTCAGTGTCTAACACTGTAAAATAAAGACTCCAGTTTACAGAGGTACTAAGTTTTGGCTCGTGTCTTTATTAAATTTGTAGTACTGTTTGGCATGTTCTGCATGTACTGAGTTGTCAGCCAAACCATTTCATGTCTTTGTTTCAGATCTTGAAGAAAGATGATAGAACCTTTGCTCCGTCATCGGATGGGGCTCCAGTATCCATAACTGAGGTGAGGACAAACTTCTTGACTCTACAGTATTGTATGATAAGCAATTACAATGCACAGTTTTAAAGCCTGTCCAAACACTGACCTTAAATCACTTGTTTGCATTCAGGTATTGAGAGCTCAGGCAAGGCTTACAACTTTCTATGGAGCTTTTGGACTAGAGAAATTCAGGTTTGTTTCTCTTTGTGCATTAAGATTTGAAGTCAATTTAATTGTAAGGTAATTGAAATTAAGGGGGGTGTTATTTTTTAGTTTGGTTCATTAAAATTTAAATCCTTCTCTCTCTACTGTGGAGAAGGGAGAATGCAGAGAGGTTGAGTCATCCTATATGTTGAAAACATGTATTATCTATTGCACATGGAGTATCATGTATAGGTTTTGGTTTTTTTGTTTAACACATATAGGAGGGGCTGTGATTTTATGCACATAGTCTAACATTGCTGTTGTCTCTTGCAGTACACAGTACTAGCTAGAAAAGGTTTGAGGTTCTCCTCCCCAGCTTCTTGAATATTGACATATAACCGTAACAGAGTTTCTTTCCCTCCTCTTACTTCTAGTGGCATTGCTTGGACAGAATTCTTGAATAGTGAAGACATTTTCAAGAATATCCTTTCTCAGCTAGAAGAAGGAAATTTATCTTGTGCACAGTACCTCTGGCTGAGGCACCAGGTGAGATGGCATAGACATCTCTTTGGTATTTATGGAGGATGTCTCAAACTTTCCAGCTTTATTTAAGAGAATCAGACCAATGCCATTACAAAACTGCTCCTCAATGAAGCAAAGGTTTATGTCAGAATCTCATCTGTTACCATAATGATTACCTGTTCACCTAGCTCCTTAGAAGGCTGAACCTCTTATTGATTTAGGAATAAACTGGTATTTCTGATGTCAGAATGCATATTTCTAGGTCTGAAGGATGACAGTTCTTTGATTTATTTTGTGGGGGTTGTAATCTTCCATTCACTTTATTGCAAGCACAGCTCTCAAGTTTTAAGTGGACATTTGCTGACTACCTTAAAATCCTTTAAGAATAATCGTATAGACTCCCTATTCTGAATGACACATTCATCACAGTGGCTATGGGCTATTATATTCTTTAGTGCAGGACTTTCAGGTCAGAACTATAGAACAAGTGCTAAAGTAACAGGACATGATCCTGCCAGAGTAACTTGCGAAAAAATTGCTTCAATTGCCTTGTCTAAGCAGACCAAGCTCTAGTTATTCTGAACAGGGCTATTTTATTTCTTTTAATTCCTGTCTACGATTACTGAGATTTTTCTCTTTGTATTTCTGAAATCTATCACATCTTCCTGTTAACGAAACAGCTTTACTAAATATCAGATAAAACAAATAACTTCCTATATCTGAAATTGTTCTGGTTTTAATATTTTAGGCAGATTTTGAAAGCAGCTTCAATGAAAAAATGCTGGAGAACTTGATTAATGCCATCCATTTCACTGTTCCATTGAAGGAACTATGTTTGTGGCTTAAAAATGTTGTGATCCCTTTTTTAAGAAGAGTAGTGCCAAAGGGACAGGTAAGGCCGAGATAATTTGCTAGTTTAACCTAAGACTCTTATTTTCGAATGTCAGAACTTTGTTCCTCTTTTTTAAAGAGATTCTTTTAGCTACAGTTTAGATTTTGAGTTATTTCTTTTAAAACAAATCCCAAATGACAAATTTTGCTTTGATAGATAGCACAGCTCTACTTATAACTGTGTTCTTTTCAGAAAATATTAGCAAAATGGCTGGAACAAGGCGCTCGAAACCTTGAATTAACTGATAAGGTAAGTTATTCTGCAGACACTTTGCATGTCTTGTATTTCTTTATGTATGATACAGTTTGCTAATATCAATTATTTTGGACAGGCAAATTGGCCAGAAAATGGACTCCAAATGGCAGAGGTTTTTTTTACAAGTAGAAATCAAGGTGAAATGGGACTGACAATTTCTGGCCACTGGACTGTTTTGGTAAGAAATGTAGCAAATGGAAGAAATTCCTACTAAGAGACTTCAGAATATATGCTCTGTGCTAGAGTCGTAGTGGATGATACTTAGATCACTGTTGGGTTTGGTGAAAATTGATTTAATTCTATGGCAGGAAAGAATTTCTTTCCAATCTTCTTCAGTTTAAAGATTAAAAAACTTAAATTAGAAACATGTCTCCTCTCCATTAAAGTTTTTAGTAAATTAATTGCAATACCATGTGTTACAGCCTGGAGAAAAAGGTATTAAAATCAACCAGCTGTGAGTTTGTGAATACTGAATCTGTGCAACAATAATCAAATTATCTATGTTATGTATTCTATGTGTACTGGCATTTCTAAGAGTAGTAGTAAGAAAGTGGAGAAAGGAAAAACTCAAAGTTAACCAGCTGTGCATTTTAACCACTGGAAACATTGATATTCTATGTTAATAGTAATGTAATGTAATGATCTTTAAGATTGTAGCAATTCTAACCTGTCACTTCTAAACACCGTTTCAGAGATGTGTTGACTGTGAAGAGGTGCATAGGTTAAAAAAGCTGGTAAATGATTTACAAGAACTAATAAATCTATACAGAAAATACAACTGCAGGCTGGCACTCTCTGATTTTGAAAAGGTAATTCTGCAGACACTTCCTAATGTGCTCGAGTAGTGGATGGTTTTGGGAAGGAGAAAAATCTTGTAGCATGCAATTTAAAGTTGGAGTATTTAAAGCTTCTGATGGATTGCTTGGATAAACTTGTGGTCATAAACCACTAATTGATATGGTTGTTAGAAATTTTGTTTCAACTGTGGGTATAAATATATAATGTGATAAGATACTATGAGAAAGTATGACAAACTCCATGACTTGCTCTAAATTACAGATCATGTATCATGGAGCAAGCATTAGCAAAAGAGAAATCAGAGCTGCAACTGAACAATGAGGGGCTTTAAGAAAGCTTTTATTTGAGCTAAAGAGGGATGCTAGTTCTTTAAATCATTAAACTGATTTCAGTAGATGCTGGATGTTGAATTATTTCTTAGAGATGTTAGTACATGATCCTTTATGTATGTGATGTTCTAATATGG
This sequence comes from Pezoporus wallicus, assembly GCF_028554395.1. NCBI lineage: Eukaryota > Metazoa > Chordata > Aves > Psittaciformes > Psittacidae > Pezoporus > Pezoporus wallicus. The sequence goes on from NW_026640928.1 coordinate 314,725, forward strand.
CACTGTTCCACTTGCTGCCCAGGAAAATACAACCACTATTGTGTTTCGTATGTTTGATAAAATTTTGGCACCAGAGCTTGTTCCATCCATTTTGGAGAAGTTTATAAAACCCTACCTGTGTGAACATAATCTACAAAAGGATGAACTACTTCTCCAGTATATAAAGGTATCCATATTCCCTTCCTTTTGAGGAAAGTTGTTTAAGCAGGAGTAAGCTGAAAACAAATCTGATGGCCATTTTTGTTTACACTTGAATTTCAGGACCAGCCTACTCCTTTCAATGAACTTATTGATAGTTACTATTTTTGTATTTTAAGAGAATCTTACCTCTTCTGAACTCAAATATATTAATAATCTTTACCAAAATATACAGGATTTGCTAGAACGGTGTCGTACACGATCTACTTCAGTATTTGAAACTGCATGGGAGGCAAAGGCAATAGCTGTCATTGGCTGTATCTCTGACACAGATGTAAGTATATTTTATGAAAGAGTGATCACTGGCTCTGATACATCAGTTCAGACTGAAACAGATCATTTTTACCTATGCACACTAGTGCATTTTTGCATGAGGAGGAGCAAATAGTGTTTTTATTCTATTTTAGTAGTCTCCCATATGAAGTTCTTTTAGAATTTAATTGTAGTCAGCACATGGAAAACTCACCAACTTTCAAATATATGAAAGCTCTACAGTGTTGTTAACTACTATGAAGATTTTCTAATCTAACTTGACACATCATATTATGATAAGTAAAGCCCTTTCTGCAAAGTGGAAATGAGCAAGGAAATAAACTGCTTGCCTAAACGAATCGATCACATGGGAATAGTAATTCAATAGAATACCTTGTTAACCTATTTTGAAACATAAGCTTTTTATGTTCCTTCTATAGCTGAAATTTGATGCAGTTCTACAGATAATGCATGGTGCTGTGGTACCATGGAGTGCAGCAGTGGAGCAGCTGGTGAAACAGCATTTGGAAATGAATCATGTCAAGTAAGGCAGCACCCGCAGTCTACACCTTGGATTTGTGTGTACTCTCAATTAGAATTCTGGTTTTTGGAGGGAGGATGGAGGGGAAATACTGTGTATTAGATGTAGTATGATAATTAAATCACACAGCTGTAGGTAGTTAATTAGTAATAGTCTGATTTGTCCATAGAGTAAAGTTACTGCAGGAAAGTTACCGCTTGATGGAAATGAAGAAGCTTTTGCGAGCCTATGGGATAAGAGATACTAATCTTTTAAAGGACAAGCAGATGATAATGGTAAGTCATCAGAATTACTCTTACCTCTATTAAACAGAATTCTCTACACTTATCTGCATGTATTTTAATGCGGTATTAGAAGCCGGGCTTTTAAGTCTTAGCAGCTGATAGCTTCCACTTGTTATCAATATTTATTTTTCTTGTCCTGTTGGGACACATTTTTTCCTGAAAGCCCACTATTTTTTTAAAAATTAGCAGATTAGTTTAGCCCAACCTGATTAGTACAGCACTGATAATAAAAAACCATCAGTATTTCTTCAAAAGTTTATTTCCATCCTGTGGAGCTGGTTGAGCCCCCTGAATGGTGAGAGTTCCCAGGATAATTCTCTTCCCCAAGCCTTATCTTCTCCAAGTTATGATCTAGTCAAGTTTTCTCTAGATAAAAGTTTTAAGCTTCTAGGTAACTTGCTTGGTACAAGCTATACAATGACAATGCAGAAGTAGTATGTGTAAATTAATTCCTTTGTTATCCTGTACATCAACAAACTAGTGTCCATATTTGTTCTCTTCTTGCAGAGACTAGCAAAATACATTCTTAAACAAGATACCCCTACTTGTTTGGAGGATGCTTTGAAAATTGTAGCAGCATATATGTTGCCCACTGTGGAAGTCTACATTCTGAGGATGATAGACCTGATTGACAGAGAAAGGGTACTAAAATACTTCATGTCAGTTCATCTCAATTTAAAAACTCTGAAGCCTGTTGTCAAAACAGGGACAACCTGTACTACTTTTTGGCATCTTACAGCTTTAAAATTTTTCTCTTTTTATTGCAATTCTGTTAATTGTACCACACAGGCCTACACTTAACATTGAAAATAAGACCTTTGTCAGAGTTTTAAACATCATGAGCCATCCTTCTTTTGTGGCAAAAGATGAAAATTATGGCCCACAGTATACAAGTTTGGAATTGAAGCGTCTACATGTTTTCACATACTGGTTTCACCAGAGTTGTTTTAAGGCAAATTGCTTTCTTTTCAACAAAAAAAAAAAAGGAAATATTCTTTCTTCTGAGAAATGCTCTCTTCTAGGGCAACAGCACCCCACAGGAGTACAGACCTGCCCCTTTAATATTGAGAGCACCTAAATGTTCATCTTGTGACAGTGTTGAATTACATTGATATCCTAACTAGGAACATTTAACTTAGCTTGTTACATTATACTAGGTGTGATTACCTTTATACACTGTGGTGGTCCCCAGTTATGTTATTAGAATCATTTTGACCCGAAGAGGAGGCTTTTTGATTAAAAGAACCAGATTAAGTCCCCTGCAAAATAGTGTTTTCATGTTAACATTTGTCTGCCTTATTTGCACCTGGTATTATTGATAATCATAACCATTGTCTCAAAGCGAGGACATACACATAACTTAGCTTTTCCAAAAGCAAATACCTTTCTTTTGATTATTTCTGGCTTGCTTCTTGTTTGTTCTGTTTTCTTCTTTCTCTCCTCAGGAAGAGGAATCTCTGACTTTGTTAAAATCTCTGACTCTTGCTGAAGCTGAGGAGGTTGCGGAGAGATTGACTCTATGGGGAACACTGGTATTGCAGAATAAAGCAGATGATGCTGAAGAGGTACTGAGTCATTTCACATCCTGAAGTGTGTGCACAAGTTATTCTAAATAATTTTCTTAACTAGATGCTTAAGGTATGGGATGAAAATATAAAACCTCTGTTTTCCAGCAAAAAGGAATGACGAACTGATCCTACTTTGAACAAAAGGTTGGACTAGGTCACCTTGAAGCCTCTTGAGTTTATTCAGATTTTATATACTATATAATTTTTTGTGTTATTTTTAAAGGCATCTCCACACAGTGGCATGGCCACCTGAATTCAATCCATAATTCACAAACCCTGATGAATTATTATACCTCTAGCCCCACATATTTTTGCTAACAGTTGTTTTAGGGAGTTATTCTGGGCGAGGGAAGCAAGAACAAAGGGTGGATACTTTCAATACTCCAGTGACACCTAACAGACTGTGGAGAACATACATATTACAGCCATAAAATATTTGTTATTTCTATAAAGGATGCCTATATACAGTAATTTTCTGTTCCCTTGCTTTTCAACTGCCTGTAACTTAGACTTGATAATTGTTGCTTAAGATGTTTGTAGAGCATTGCATAGTATTTTAACAGAGTGGAAGCCTCAGGGTGACTGTTATTGGCAACATTTTAACCAAACAAAACATGAACCTCTTCCCTTCCCACAGCACAAAACACAGATGTTTATGACCAAGACACTTGTGGAAGTCCTTAAATTCCTGTTCAGCATTCAAAAAGGTAAGCTACAACTTAAAAGTCTTACATTTTGTTTGTAAATGGAGTCAGGAAGTAATTGTTTTTCTCCTCCTACAGACAATCCTCTGAAGAAAGACGAATGTGAAGCAAACCTAAGAATGTTTGAAACACTTGCTATCCTACAGGTCAGTATCTTTAGTTTCAAACTGCTTTTAATTTACTGTAGTTATTCCAGTTGTTCTTATAACATGGATGATACTAAAAATTTATTGTATTTACAACTTATATGCCAAGGTTGTTTTTATTGTTGAGCTCAAAGAGATTCTGAGGCTAATATATACCAATTTCAGTAGTGCCTGGGAAAGTTCCCAATTACTACAACTCAGTTGTCCATTTAAACCAAATAAATTAGATACTCTCCCAAATTCTTACTTGCTGAGAGTTCAAAGAGCCCATGACAGAGTAGTGGAATATTTACTGAGGTTTTATTACAGTTTGTAAACTTAAATTGTTTAATACAGCATTTGAGCATGCAGTAGCCTTTAGGTTTTGTTATTTTGCTTACCTACTGCCTAGCACAATTCTCTCATTCATTACATGAATCAGTAATTGTCGGAAATTGGTAAAGTCAACTTTGTACTGAATGTATTCCTCTACAAATGAAACAGGAAATAAAACCATTTTTACAGGAAAAAAAGCCAACATTTTTAAAGGAAGTCATGTGAATACAAATATCTACTCTTTTGTTGCAGGAAGATTTTGATATCTTTATTTCAGTTGAAGAATTTAGGAATCCTTCACTGATGTCAGAGCTTCTTGAGAATCACTTCCATGCTTATGAGACTGCCAGATCTCTGTCTAAGTCTCAAAAAGCACAAACAGTGACTTGTAGTTCAGAAGATAGTAAAAGCAAGAACCGCTCTACTGAATCAAGGCTGTATAAACTGGCTCTGCTCCTCCAGAGGTCAGAGCAAGAACTGGGAGAAAAACTGGCTTGGAGAGCACTGGATGCTGGAAAAGTTGAAGAGGCTGTAAAAATATGCAGGTAAAACTGCAGAGGTTTTTAATATTACACCTTCTTGTGTGCTTTTCTGTGCTATTACTGATATCTTGCAGAAGTAAGTAGATGGAGAGCAGAGGAAAGGGGAGTTTTGTTTGGTTTAGTTTAGGTTTTTTAAAATGAGCGTTTAAGCAAGAGGCTGAGCATAGAGTAGAGTTTTTTGTCTGTCAAAATTGCCTTTCTTTTTGCCATAACATACTTATTAAGTAAAAAGATTCCCTACACTTTTATAGTGAGAGTTAAGTTAGACACAATATTAAATAAGCATTATGAGAACTTGTCAGCTTACAGAGATAGAAGAAAACTATTGTACACTGACTGTACGTACCAGGTCACGGTTTCTAGCTGGTTTCTGCCTCATGCTTCGATTGTCAGATAACTTACTTCCACTTCCCCCAAAAGAGATCAGATGAAAATGTTCAATATATTTTTTAACATGTTCTATGTGCTTTAGCAATATCTCTTCAAGTTAAGCTCAGTTGTATTTTTTCACTTCAGTCATAGAAGTTTTAGTTGCAGTGAGCCATATAGGTAAAATAGGTAAAAGAGAATTAAATTGTAAGAACAGAATGTGGCCTTAAGTAAAAGCCCCAAGGACTATTTTCTCTAACTTCTATTTTTCTAATAGGGAGTTCTATGAAAGTCACTCTAATGAAGAAACAGGGAAGCTGCTGTTTTCAGCCTGTCAAAGGCTTTGTCATATGTTAGGAGCTGATGTCCCAATGATCACTCCAGATGACATGAATCTTCCAGCAGTGATCTATGAGATAGCTTGCCAAGCAGCTACAATATGTAGTCCAGGTAATTACCATTTATTTGTGTTCATGATGAAAATGCAACTTTCCAAGCAATATTTAATAAACCTGAACCCAAAGTGAATTTCTATATATGCCCCTTTAAAAGCAGGTGCCGCAAAAAACATGTTTCATTTTTATAGGACATATGAACCTTCTATTCACAGCGTGTTAATGATCTTAAATCTTTGTACAGATTTACTGTTAGATTCTCTGGAACTATGTAAATATACTTTGGCTGCCAAGGAAATTTACAGACAGTGCCAAATAGAAAACTATGGATTTACAGCAAAGGTATTTTCTCCTAACTTAAGTATATTTTTTTAACATACATAATGTCTTGAGTGTCTGAATAGTGTTCACTCTGCATACATTTTTTCTCCCATTTCTCCAGCAGTATTTAATGGGCTTATTTAAAAAGCAAACAACCACCATGAAAACACCCAACCCACAGCTCCATAAATAAAAATTTACTTGAATATGTGTGTACTTCAGCATAAAGAGTGAATTGATTTGAGTACTAGAAGCAGTACAGCTGTGGCACAAGTAGCATTTTTCACTTATATTTCAGTATAATAAATCCCACTAATGTGACTGACAATACCAGTGATTTTATTCATTAGCTGCTGCCAGGACTGCTGGAGAGCTGGCTGGTCCTGCAGTGCTTAAGGCTACTTGAAATGAATGGGCTCTTCCAGTGTATAGATCAAAGTGGCTGGGCAAGTGTATTTATGCACTGAATGTTATTTTTCTAGGAAAATGATCCATTTGAAAAATGTTTGCTTATAATATTTGGCCAAGAAGGTTTCTGAAAGCCTCCATTAAATTAATTAAGAATGCATTTTGGGTGCACAACTAAATAACTGCAACATCAAAAAGAAATGTGGCCACTCTAAGGAGGAAATGCTACTGGTCATTTGAAGTAGTGGAGTAAAATCATTTTTCAAATAGAAGATCTTGTTCTATTCCTATACTTGAAAACTGGAATCTTTTGTAGCATTTAGTTTGTTAGTAGCCTTACTAGCTGTTCTTTTTACTGTGTGTGCTTTTGACAATGTTCTTATTTAGACAACATCCTTTGGAGGAGATAAAGATCCTTATGAAGAGTGGACTTACGATGACTTCTTTAATGAAGATGGAATAGTTCTTGATCCACAGATAGCTCTTCCAGTTGCATATGAAACTATTTCTTCTCTTCTGCCTGTTTGTGGTAAACTTGCTTTCCTAAACACTGAGTCAATATAAAAATCTGTATTTCATACTGATTTTTTTTTTTACCTAGGAACATAAATAATTCAGCACATGTGAGAATTATCAGTTCAGAAATCTCAGTTAGACAAACTTGTGGAAGAAATATCCATTGGGGGGGTATAGAAATGGTGATGGGTTTTGTTCTGGTTCTGGAAGAATCTGGATGACTGAAACCTGAAGATGTGGAAAATGCTCTGAAGAAGTGTTACTTTAAACTTGCCCTGTTCTTAAGTTCTGAGAAGGCATTACCTGGTAACCAGTAACGGAGACAGAATTCTGTCAAGATTAATTTCACCCTGTTCTAAAAAGATGGTCCTTGTATGCCATTGTAGATACACACAACTCTGAAAAGTTCAAGTATTATGAACAGAACTCTACAATGTTGTAAATGGGGGTTGGAACTGGATGATCTTAAGGTCCTTTCCGACCCTAACTATTCTATGATTCTATGTTGAAAAAAGACACTTTCTTTTTTCACTCAAAATTTGATAATTATTTAGTTTCAATACTTCTTGATGTAAATGTTTTCTTTCCTAACATATATTAAAAAGCATATAATTGCATGTAATTGCAGATAGTGTTGCACAGTGCTAAATCCACCTATAAAGGATATACTTATTTGATTTGAATAGATTTATTACCTTCACAGATTGTTTATGTTGACTGTTTTATCAAGATTTAAACACAAATCTTGTCAGGATTTAAACACAAAGTAGTTACTGAAAACTGTTAGTTTATGTTCCTTTGTGCATTTGAAAAGATGTTCCCTCTTAAAAAACATCTAGTCAGCTACAGTTAAAAATGCAGTCCTGGCTCTTATGTACTGCCTCTGAAGTATTTTTAAGGCACTTTCAGGCTTTCATAGTGTTGCTGAAATCTCTGCACACTGCTTATGTGGTTTTGCTTGTCTTTCAGAGAACAAACTGTATCCTCTGGACTCTGTAAGCCTGGCTAACTGCGCATTTATTAAAGGTATTGTGATGGCAGATTCACCCCACTAGAAGTATAAATCAGACCACTAGAAAACATGAGGCTTAAATTAATTAAACCTACACAAGCATGACTAAAATAGTTATTTTTAAATGAGTGCCTAGATGCTCCACTTAAAGCCATATTCTAGGGGATAGCGGGTTCAGCACAGGAGACAAGTTTGGATGGTAATTGCTACCCTTCAGCCATGTGATTCTGGGCATGTTGTCAAAGCCTGTATTTCAGTACAGAAGTTCTACCACTGTGAGCTAGAATCTGCTACAGCCTTTCCAAGAAGATGACCAGCTTCTGGATTTTGGACTAAAATAGGAGTCAGTTAAATTAAAAGCCTTGAAAATTTAAGGTTTCTGAAGGAACTAAGGCTGATCTCATGTCATAAATTTAATGAAGAAAAATAGAAACTGCTTTGATGTTCATTCCAGGAACAATATTATGCTTAATATAAATATACTAATTATTTTCTGGGGTTGATTCTGTTTGAAATATCTCACAGGACAGAACCTTCTGATGCCTGTTAGAACTCCCATCTGCGCAATGCTGCAGAACCTCATGGAGTGCAGTCAGTGTGAGTTGGCTTTGCGGCTGATAGTATGTTCCTTTGGCTCCTGCCTTCAGCATGGTGTATCAAATAACATGGATTTGGCCCTGAGCGAAAAGGTATGGTAAGAATGATGCTGAATTTTGCTGAGAGTAAAGCTTAGAAGTATGCCAACTGTTACCAGGTTTAGAGTAGATATATATGAATTTGATAGGTATGGGAGAGGCTGTCACCATGACCTTGTAAAAGTTACCACCACTCGATTAGATATAGAGTCATTTTGTGAAAAGAGCTGGTAGTTTCTTTCCTATTTTTCATGGTCTCCTGTTTCTCTTTGCAAGGTATGTTCAGAACTAAATTTTCAGCATCTGCAGGGAGGCCAGGAACCTGACTTATTCATGATATAATAATTATATTATTGTATAATTATTCATTATATAATAATTTATTATATATTCATAATGGTTTATTATGCTTTTTCACATTGTTTTACCATTGGTTAGTATGGGAAAAGTTGCACACAGAATATTCAGTTCAAAAGCACTTGGAAACAGAAATCATTTTTCTATTTAGAAGAGACCTTTATAAGACTTTAAATCTGAAAATACAATTACTATAGTACCTCCTATTCTGCTATAAACTACAAGAGAAGTTGGAGGTTTAGAATTTATTATTAACCGTGTGCTGAGTGGTTGTTGGTTTTTCATAACAGCTCCATGATGGCAATACACTGGCTGAAACCAATCGCTTTGTCATTGCTATGAAACAGAACAGTACTTCAGGAATTAGGAGCACTATCCTGGCCTTACTACACAAGGTAAGAATGCTAGCTGCTCTGCCTGAGAGGTTACGTATATTGGAAGCTTCATCTTTGTGAGATCCTTTAAGAACTCCTAAATTATAATAATGGCCTTTGTGATCTGTATGTATTCTCCATCTTATTTTCAATCCTGGTTTCATTTTAGATTTGTATACTTCTAGTTGTGGGTAGCTTTTTAAAAAGCTATCTGAAAAACCTGCAATATACCATCTTTTAAGGCAGTTTAGACTAAGGGAGGTGACTTTTAGACTGGATTTAATATATTTAATTTTTAAGTTCTAAAACCTGAAATGCATTTTTATTCTGTTTTTTCCCCCTTCTAACTTAAAACACCCAATGCACCTCTAAATTACTTGTACTTTTCATGTGTTATACTTCATACAGAGACCTATTAAAATAACTTGTTGTTTTGGTTTGTTTTTTTTCTTTCCTCCCTAACACACAGGTGTTCAACTGTCGTCTCATAGATCAGGACCTAGCACTGGGATATTGCACAGTTTTGCCCAAGGAAGACATGTTCAATAAGCTGTGGGATGTCATAAACAACACATGGCAAAATTACAGAAAAATCTTGGTAAATCCACAAGGCAATGCATTTCTTCAGCAAATGGAGAATGGTTCTTTTAAAAGACATCAGCAATATCATATGGAAGTGTAATAGTTTAGCACTATTAAGGGCATAGCAAGGGGTACAGCAGTTTCAACAAGTTCCTTTTTTATAGGGTTTCACTGAGAGAGATGCTACCTCTTTACCACAATGTAAGATTATGTGCAGGCAGGTGTTCTGAATAGCTGGCATGATGGAAGTCCAAACAATAAGTTACCTCACCATGACTTATTCCAAAGCTTGAAATTGGTTATTTCGGGTCCTATCATAATTTATACCTATGTTGTATTTTGAAGAAATTGTTCTCTGACAGCAGTTGTCAAGAGTGGAATGAATAAATAAATACATCTATTAAAATATAAAGGAATGTGGGAAGCAAAGCATAATGAAGAAATGGGGAGAGTGACATAGATTTGGAGAAAACCAGGTGTCTAAAAATACCTTTTGTATTAGTTTCCCTAGTGCAATAGTAACAAAATATTTCTGAGAAATAAATTCGTTTTTCAAGTAGCTTCAAACTGCCAGCTCAGGAGGAGGGATAATGCTTATACTACCTCTGTGAGGCTTATTTTCATTTTACATAGTTATGTGATCACCTACAAGTTGTTTTAAGTTCCTCTAAGGACTTAGACTCAATTTTCAGATTATTTATTATATCTGTGTTTACTTCCCTTCTCGCTCCTTTCAGGCAGTGGCTCTGATTGGAGCACAGCTTGCTAACCAGTCTGATGAAGCTGAATTAAAAAAGAAGTTCCAGGAACTGGTTATTGATGCAGAGTGGGGTATCCAACTTGGTAAACTTGGTGTAAGTTTGAGTGATTAGTTGATTTGTGTTAGGGTTTTATTAACTGATAAATATGCGTATATTCTGAGATGCACTGTGATTTTTAAACACATTTCCTATTCAAATATCAGTGGGGGTTTTGGTTTTAATTTTTCATTCTGATTGTCTGCTTAAATAAACCTCAGAAACCAAGAAATACAATAACTAAGGGTACTATAAAAGAAATTTTAAGTGCTTAAGTATTATTTGGCACAGGGCATAGTCAGCAAATGCAGTTTTTTCCTGCTCTAAAAGTGTCTGAAAGTAAAGATAACATAAAAGGTTGACTATGTAGGAATTAGACTGGATATTATCTAAAAGACATCTTTGGAAAGGAGATAAAAATGTTTGTTTATGTGCAGATTTCCTTTGAGACTGTCTTTAGACAACCATCAATAAGGAAAAAGGAGCTCATAAGAACACTGGTACAAAATCCAAAAGCAGACACAGATCTCATATTGAATTACTGCAGGTAAGAACTGAAGCAAATCAATTGTGTTTAATTGTTGCTGTACTAATAACCATTCTGAAATCTATTTGGGTTTAAATAGATCCTAGTTCATGTAATATGTAAATTGCTCCGTTTGTTGGGGTGTTTTTTTTAGTATTATTCAGAATACATTCCCTGGTGAATTATTCATAAGGAAATCAGCACCTTGATGACACTAAAGGTCGTAGGGAAAATAATACTCTGTCCTCTTCCAGTACTTTCAACCTGGACAGTGATGCCGCACTGCAGCTTTGCATTGAGACACTTCTTCTCCAGAATGCTAATACAAATCACATTGAAGATGACTCTGCAGAATGCAGGGTGAAGCAACCTCATTCCACCTTACTAGCTAGAGCACTGGAAATAATTCCTCTGCTGAAAAGCACGGAAGAGCTGGTCATCAGCCTCAGTGGAATATTGTACAAGGTAAAACAATATAAAAACAACACACCAAAACAAAGAATCCCTGGAGTATGTATCTAGCCTCAAATGCTGCATGTCACTTGAATGACACATTAATAGCAACACAGAAATACTAGAAGGTTATATTTTTTTCTAGTTTTCCTAGAGGATTTAAATGTTAACGTTTGGTTTTCTACTTCTCTAGGGGAATAAAAATAGACAACACATCTAATTTTCTTTAAAGACAGGTAGAGGCTTTCTTCCCAACCTCCCTTAAAACAACAACCTGAAAATAATCAAAGGAAAAAAGTAATTTCTAAGTTTCAGCACACTGGAAATAATTCAAAGAGCTACAGGAAGAAGAGATGGGGGCAGATAACGTACATCTTGGTTGGGTCTTTTTTGTTTGGTTGGATTTGGGGATTTTCTTTTTTTGGGGGGGGAGGACAGTTTTTTTAGGCATTAGGATTATGAAGTGGAAGTCTTTTGTTTTAGAGAAGTATGTTGTGGTGCTTCTATTAACATAATGCTGAAAAACCAATATAGTTGGTATTAAAATGGGGAAAAGTTAACTCAGTTGTATGTTTTTCCAAGACAATTCAAGATAAGATCTTATAAAATAGATCATTATTTTGAACAGCTTGATCCTTATGACTATGAAACTATCGAAATTGTCCTGAAAGTGATACAAAATGCTGATGAGAAGAACACCAGTATCCAGCTGAACCAGGTACGTCAAGATATTACCTTGCTATTACCTTGCTAATGGCATCTATATTCTGTTTTCTCTATTTATTAGCATAGTTCTCATTCAGAAATAGCATTCAAGAAATAGTCATCTCTAGTTGTTTCTCAGCAATGGCTCATAGCAGGGATGAAAACTCCACCAATATGTACTAACTCTGCCCAAAACCCCAAATACCTCCAGGATTTAGGCATGTTTACTGGGGGGAAGCAGGTAGAAATACAGAAATCTTATGGCATTTTTGCCTTTTCCTTGGGTTTTTTCCTTACTTTTTTTTTTCCTTCTTCCCTAGGCCTTGAGTCTCCTCAAACATCTGGAATCTTATAAAAGAATTTCCTCACCTGTAGACCTAGAACACCAGTATGTTTTAGAGCACGTGATTCCCTTATCTCCAGCTGCTCAAACCAGACTGCCCTTTCATCTGATATTCTTTAGAACTGCACAATGCTTCTGGAATATTATAGGTAATTTTTTATAGTTTTTTTTAATTATAGGTTCAGTATTTTTTGTGGCTAGATAGATGTATAATTCCCTTTCTCTGCCATTTGTGAACTTCAGAGTTCTACCATATATGTTTTATATTCATTGTATTCTTTACTAATGCAGCTTTCATCCCAACTATTTCCTGAAAGCATTTGTGCTCCTAAATTGCTACTGGTAAGATAACTGGCTTTGAGTGGAGCTAAAACAACGTATACAGTGCAGAATTCTGTCCTCAAATACTTTCTTACGACCTTTCAGTGACTAAAGTAACACGTGTACCCCCCTTCCCAGGCCACTGGGGATAATTAGGATTATAGTCTTTCCCAATGGAAGTCTGAATCTAACAATAAACTGAAAGTACTTAATTTCATAGATAAAGCAGAATTGGACTGTGACACTACCATACCTGTGTGACACTATCATACATCTTTTTCCTTTCAGCTGCAGAGCTCAGTGAGGAATCCTTCCCAACACTTCTGCTGATTACCAAACTAATGAAGGTAAAGTAGCATCCTCAAAGAATTTATTTCAAGATCAATCTCCCCCCCCCGAAAAAACAGCTTCTTTCTTTTCCATTATTTTGGCCTCACTATAGAACTTCTGGCAAATCTACTTCAATGTTTTTCTAGGTTTCCCTGGATACCTTACACATGTCTGCAGCTCAACATGTCTTTGAAAAGAAACTGAAACCAAAAATATATGAAATGAGAAACACTGGATATACATCCATTGTTAGCAAGGAAACAGCTAAAACCTTGCAGACCATCCAGTCATATCTGCTGTCCATAGTTAACCCAGAATGGGCTGTAGCTATTGCTCACAAGATGGCACAAGAATTTCCAACAGGTGAGGTGCATGCGATGACTTGAGGGGTGAAGTAATGGGAGGAAAAGGATAGGTCTGAAGCCTGTGACCAAACATTTGTTCAGTGTTGGATAAAACCCTGGGAAGCCCGAGAATAAAAATGCATTTGTCTCCTACATCCAATTTTGAACAGCTATTCTATAACGCAGCAGCACTCTTAAATCCTTTTCTTACTCTTTTTAAGCTGTGTTGTCTTGCTGAAAGTTTCTGCATGTTCCTACCACCTTCGGACAAGTTTTCCAGCAAAAGCAAATATTTCAGCTTTTCTGTTAACTTATTCCAAACAGTTGGGTTTTGTTTTTTTTTTTTTTTTCTCTCTAGGCACAAGATCTTACCTAATACTTTAAATAGCATCTAATTATTTTTAGTTCTTTGAAATAAAACAGATATACTGTATACTCTAGAAAGGATTAATGAAAACTTACGTTGTTTACTTCCTTCCCCCCTTTCTTTTTATCTTTAAAAAAGGTCCTGACCATATTCAAGCACTGAAATTCTGTCTCCATCTAACTGAGAAATGGCTAAAGAACACTACAGCTAAGTTAATGGTAAACTGCTTGCAAGACTGTTGTAGTATAGTTGGGTACTTATGTTAGTGGCTTGGATTGTGGTGTGTAAATTGTACCATAACCAACCCTCTCTCCTGTAAGAGTCTCCTTTTCACAACCTAGCAAAAAATAGGCTTACAGTTCCTGAAGGCTGGACAAATAATAGAGGGTTTTAAGGATGAATAATATGTTCTTTCTCCTGTTGGGTGCATTTTTCTTGCTTCGGAAGAATGAGTTGGAATCTGTTCAACTGTTAGATCAGTGGCATTACTGATTTTTGTTTTGAGTTCCAAGATTCTTTAGCTATTTTTAGTAGTACATAGAAAGAAAATCTACTTTGGCCTGACTCTCTGGCTTGTTTTTACATGGTTGATAGGGAAAGGTGACTCTCAGTCTTGCTTATAAATATCAAACTTGCTATGGGGTTGTTGAGACACAATGAACACGAAGTAGTTCTTTGACTCTTAGTCACATCTCTGAGTAGCGTTCTGCCAAACGAAACTAATTCTAGCAGCCCAGATTTAATATTAAATCTTTTTCCTTTTCCATCTTACCTCAGAATGTCTTAATTTTACATACTGGTGTACGTGGTACTTATCTTAATTGGCTTTTTCCTGCTAGAGTAGGATGGCCAATACTGTCTATTCACAGAAAAAAATACCTATAGGTAGAGGTATGAGGACACATCTGAAGAACAGATCTTGCTACTCAGCTCACTGTTTTAGATTATAAAAAGATGAATTTTCTAGTGCTTTTGAGTAAAAGGAGGTTGTTTTATATAAAACTGTGGTGTTTTGCTAAAGGATGACTCTCATGAAAAAGTGGAAGTCCTACAGAAGAAATTGCATATGCAGTATAAGCGATCAGCAACAGAAAATATTCTAGTAACACATCACCTGAACACTGCAGAACATTTAAAGTCTGTTGGGAAGCCAGCAAACCTTATCACTTTACTGTATGAACACCACAGTATAGACCAAAGGATCCAAAATCCAACTGGCAGAGATTATCCAGGTGAGAGTCCATAATCAAGTTTCCAAGGAGCAAAATGAAGTTCTTCAAAAAATGCTAAGCAAGCATTTACTAGTTTGTAAATATATTGTCTCTCCCTATTTATGTAGATATCCATATGGCAGCTAAGGAGATAGCTGAAATTAATGATTTGGACATGAACAAAATATGGGATAAACTGCTGGATAAATGGCTGTGTCCGAATATACTGCCCTCAGAAGTAAGTCAGCACAGGAGGTTTGGGTTTGGAGAAAAGTGACCAATTACATAGAATATGTATATATTAATCTTTTGTTCAAAAGACTCATGAATCTATTTAAGATGCACCTGAGTTCAGACTACTAACAACGTCAGTACTTTTCTAACACTGTTTCACACTGCTGTGTCTACTGAGAAGGATTTGAAATACTTTCCCTTCTTTCTGTATAGAGATTAAAATCTTATCTTTGGTGCTACAGTCAGGCTGTTTAGCCAGAGTAGAGGAGGGGTAAATATATCAGCATCAACAAACACTGATTTTTAGAACTGGAAAGAGAATGATCCTCTCCTGTTGCTAACAGAATTAGCTATTGTCTCTGCAGCATACAGCTGGGTGAGAAAGGGCAGGGAGAAGGCCTTTGCTTCAGAATACCAGGTAGCAGGCTGGGAAATGGTGTTGGCTGCCAACAAATAAAGGACTGATAAAACCAGTATTCCTTTCCTTGGCGGCATTAGCAGAGGAGCCCAGCTTTGAAGACAGGGCTTAAGCAAAAATATGACCCCTTTATTTATCCAAACAATTTAGAAAATTCTCACAACTACATTTTCATGTCTTTCTAAAGAAAACTCAAGAAATCTTTGGAGGTGCACAGGAAGATGAAGAACTCCGAAGGTACTGTGCTGTCTTACATGTAATATTCTTGTTAACTGGCAAGTTTAACTGTATCTGGCTTTTTAAAGAAACCCGATACTGTGATTCAGAACTCACTGTTGTGGTTGTATTTTTACTTTCTGGTGACATCAGTTTTGAATCATCAAATACTTACGCAATGAAGCGCCATTCACAGTAACTTACAGACATAAGTAAGTGATTAAGAGTAGCTCTTTGGAGGTTTTCTCCTCATTTTCTATATCCCTGCAATCTGTTATCCCTAATCTCTTTTTTACGTATATTCTGAAATATATTTATATTTGAATGAGTATTGATAGATTTATTTTAGTTGTGATGCTACACTTGTATTAAAACCAAATGCATTCTTGCAGAGTTATCTACCTACTTCAGTCTCGCCCAATGGATTACAGTTCAAGACTGCTTTTTGCAATTACAACATCTGCTACATCTGTAAGTTCCTAAATTCTTACTTTAGCTTGCTAATTCTGAAATTTTTACCTCTTATTAAGATCAAGTGTTGTCTGCTTAACTGCACAGGTTTCAACCTAAGGCCTCTGTATCTGTGTTTTAGACAGTTTATGTGTCTGTATGAGCTCTATTTTTCTCCCCATCTTTGGAGTAGAACTGAGGTGTTCATTGAATTTTGTTATTGGCTGTCAAGAGCAGCCCTTGAACTCTGGTTTTCTAAGCTTATTGCTGATAATATCTGAAAATAACTTAATTAAATGTTTTTCTAGAATGTGCTTAAGCTGGTGTGATACCTTGGCTAAATGTGGATGGAATTAAAGCAGAGTGGTAAAATTGTTTTAGTAGAACCTTAACCTTCAGTCTTTCACACTTACTAAATGTATTTGTGATACTATATGTCACTGATACTTTACTTGTCTGCATTAATAGTCTTAAATCTAGAAAACTACCTCGTTTAGCAGCAAACTTTGAACTTGACAAATAGTCTGATTAGTATAAAAGTTAAATGTGAACCAAGCTGTTATTTAGCATGATTTCCACTAAATGAATCAAAACCATCTTAGTAAGGATCATAATAAACATGTAGTAAACATGTACAACCCTCTTTCTAGTTGTTCAACCAATTGTTGTGACTTTTCACTGTGGTTTTTTCTTCCCCTCTCAGCCAATTGGTGATTCTCAGCTGACATTTGCTCACAGGAGCAGAGCACTTAAGTGTCTGCTCTACTTGGCAGATACCAACACTGTGGCATCACTCTTCAAAAAAAACATCGAGAAAGTAAAGTAAGAAGAATTTTCCTTAAGGTGTTCCTTAATAATGACGTTTTGTTGGTCTTTAACAGCCCTTGGAAAAAAAAAATACATGATATTTGGAGAATTCTTTTTTACTAATCTGTTTTTTGAGCTTTTAAATTGTATTTCTGAAGAGCAGAATTAGATCTTTTAACTTCACTGTAATGTAATCAAGTGCATCACAGTCCTAATTTGTAAACCTGGAAGTAATATGACATTTACATGGGAAATATCTTGCTCCATTTTGCATAGATTGCAGTGACTTCTCTAGTGACTGAAGCATTTTCTCCCACCCATATACGTCATAATCATATAAATCAGAACTGGTCATCCTGCAAAGACATATTCCTCTGCAAAAATAAGGAAGCAAAACCCCAACAGCAAAATGTTGTTACTTTGAGACTATCTGTAGAATTAACTTAGAAAATACCTAGCATGGAGTTTCTACGCTGATAATCTGGAATTAGGCCTTTTTCATGGAAATTGAGCATTTCAGAGTTCCTCACACCACATAGCTGTGCAAGGGATTCTGTAAGCATGCAGTCACTGTGCATGGATGACATTTGAGTTGCAAGAGTTACAGTAACTGGTTTATCTTCAGAGCTGATCCAAGCCATCCAGTCTGCAGGTGAATGAGGTTTCCCTAAGCAATTACCAGAAAGTCTTTTACTTCATTAAAATCTTAAAATACATTATTTTTCCTTTCTTCCTTTTAAGCAACAGAACACTTTCCCAATATTATCCTGAGCCTGATTATGTAAATTATAATAATCTCTGTAACAGTCATTAATTCCTGGTGTTGGGGGGGGACGACTTTTTTAACAGGTATTTTCTAAAATGCTTCATTTACCTGGCAGAGTTTGAAATCTTGAATATTCCATATACTTTTGAATCATTTCATAACAGTCCTAAGGAAGGAATGATAAAAGGACTATGGAAGAATCACAGTCATGAACCCACGGTATGATTTTTAAATCCTTTGTGATTGTTTGTTACATGCGTAAAATGTAAAATACCAGTGAGTATGCACTCTCCCAAATACTCCCCTCTTTCAGAGGGACAAAAAAAGACCCCAACCTTTGATGTGATGACAAGCAGTACAGGTTTGCTGATCATGAATGTACGTTAAAATACAGTGTGTCCTTGCCCTCCTTTAGGCTGTCAGATTGGTGGCAGAACTTAGTCTAGAATATAAAGTATACGATACCCAACTGTGGAATGGCCTACTACAGAAACTTCAGAGTTTCAATATGGTAAGGAATTTTTAAGCATGAAGTTCTGCAGCAAGGTGAGGAAAAGGCTTTTTTTATCCACTGATTTCTAAAGAATGGGAAAACAGATAAATTACAAACATACTCTGAACAATTACTGATAATTTACATGGTTACTTTGGGCTCTTGGATACTGAATGGATGAAGCTTTGAGGAATGTGTGTTTTAGCAGTACTGCTTGAGAATTTTTTATCTTAAATTGTTCTGTTTTGTTGTTTTTTTTAAAAAAACCTTTCAGATGGCAAGAGCAAGTCCTAGGATAACTGAAATATTTATTCATATTATTATAAATTTGCAACATTTGCATATTTTTGTGTGCAATTATGTATATACAAACTGTGTGTTTATGTATATAGATGTGTGTACGTACACATGCCCAAAAGTATCATCCCTGCTAAATAGTAATCCTGATTTTTGTCACTCAGAATCTTAATTACCTCTCACCGTTAAACTTTATGTAACGTTGCTACAGCCTAAGGAGGTAACAGATGTGTCTGGCAACGTGGCTGTATTATGAGCAGCTATTGAAGCCAGTTGTAATCTAATGAGATTTAAGTACTAATAGCAAGGAAGGTGGGATCATCAATTTTCAGCACCAATTGTATTAAGACTAACAGAAATCTTGGGTATTTACTGAGACAACATATGCTGCTACTGCTTGTGATAAGTTACTGAACTATAAACCATATTTCCATATGCATCGGTTAGTCCTCCCAAAGGAACTTTAAGTTTTCAGTCTGCAAACAAGTACTATGCAATTCTGTAGATTATCACCAAACCTTCAAAAGCACTGTAGGATTTTATAATGAAGTTGGGTTTTGTTTTTTTTTTTAAGATTCAATATTTAAGAAGAGTTTTGATAGCAATTACTGGGATTCATTTATTATGGGAGGTAAGTTTTTCTTCACTTAACAGGGATTTAGCATCCTGTGTGCATATGTGAATGGCAGCATCTGTGCCATGAAGTGTTATGCATGAAAAGATTCTTTGTGAATCATTCTTTTTATGACAATGCAATATGCAGATGAGCACTGTTATTAATCACTGAAATAGCACGTTTTGCATTTGTGGTTTCCTCAGTAAACCCTGACCTGGAGGGTTTTGTAGTGTTGCCATCAGTCACAATATGGCTAAATCTCAGACTATGAGAATAATTCATCCAGGATAAAAAGAAAATTGACTGGCTTCTTCCACCCACAGTGGGTCAGGATGTCTGTGTTTACCTGTATGCTTAGTTACAACTGTATTTGGCTACTACCTTAATACTTTGTTGTCAACAGATTCCCAACTTTAGCCGAGCTTGGAGAAGTGTGGTTCTGTCACCATTTCTTACAGGTAGGGTTGATGTTGGCTATCAGGCTTATGTAGTAACTTGGAGATATTTATTTTTATTTATATATATATATATATATATATACATATACACACATAGACTTTATCATGTTTTCTTTATTTCTTAGCTTCATGTCCACCGAGTCCTAAACAGTTAGAGGAATGTTGCGAGTCTTTTGTGATTCTGCTCAAGTAAGTAAATACTGACGTCCACATTTGTATTCATTTGAGGGGGAATGCTCATTCAATTTCTCATCTAACAGTCCCCCTGAAACATGCAAAGCTACTCTGAAAACCAGGGAACCTTAGTCATGAGTAAGAATGTTTTGCCTCTTGTGGGGGAAGCACAGGATCACGCCACACCTATACAGAAATTCAGTGCTTGGCTGCCAGCTGTTGGTAGCACATGCTGCAACTCAGTACCTTGGTTGGTCTAACTGTGTTGGGAACTGCTTGCTCTCTGAACTGGGACTCGGAACCAGCAGCACAGGCTGCTAAAAACAAATTTATCTGCCCAGTCTGCCCCATGAGGGATAGCTGTTCCTGTCCTGACATTTTTAAAGGACTCAGACCCAACCCCACTTAATCTCTTTCTTAGCCCACAAACTAGCGTATTTCCTAAAACACTAACACGGAGTGCATGAGAGAAAGAATTAATTTTCCTACAAAGACATGACAAAAATCTAATAGCTGCACATCTATAAATGCACTTAACCTATGGCATGAATGTGCCAAAACACTGTACATAAACCAGTTCTGCGCTGCCTTTACTATTTAAAAAACAAAACACAATAAATCATCTTATTCACCACAATGTCCTGACTTGCTCAAGAGAAGGATGAGCTCAGAAGGCCCAACTTGAAAGGTTAGACAGGAAACACTGGAAAAGGATCCAGCTGAAGAACATACCTATACCACTGTGCATATACATATGTACCAAAGCACTACTCTGGGCAGTTGGCCAGCACTTCCCCTCAAAACAGGGCCTTGGCTGTTTGAAAGAGAAGGAGGAGAGAAAGAGATAGAAAATTGTCATGCATTTGTACTGCATGAAACTTCAACTCCCATAGCTTGGCTGTTTCTGAAAAGATGAAGTAAAATTCTATTGCCCTATCTGGCTTAAAAATCACATACATATATATGTTGACAACTTTTTATATATCATTCCTAATCTTCTTGTGAAGGTGTCCTGTTCTAGCTGACTTGGATGTCATTGGAATAGCTAAACAATATGC
Organism: Pezoporus wallicus; assembly: GCF_028554395.1. Lineage (NCBI taxonomy): Eukaryota > Metazoa > Chordata > Aves > Psittaciformes > Psittacidae > Pezoporus > Pezoporus wallicus. The sequence goes on from NW_026640928.1 coordinate 335,628, forward strand.
ACAGCTGGACCTTCCAGCCTTTGCTTTGGGGTGCTTGCTGCTGATCCCTCAGTCTGAGAAGCGAGAACAGCAAATTCAGGTAAATAATAAGTTTTGTGTTCTATCTGTGCAAGGGAATGCATTTAAGAGTGTTATGTTCAAGAGAGACTGTAAAGGATGGTAACATATAATTCCAGCTTGTTTAAATACATCACTGCTGACAGCTGCTCAGCATTTCCCATCCACAAAGGCTTTTGCTCTGAGTTTGCCCTTCTAAAAGGGATCATGTGAACACTTCCTTTTTTTAAGGCAAAAGCAGCAGCTTCAAGTCATCCTCAGCAGCCATGTCATATGACTCTGCCCTTTGTGAATCGGAGGGATCCCACACATAAAGCTCATGTAAAAGCCCCAATAAAACACAAGCCTTAGGCCATATACCTGCTAGAGTAGTGTGGAGTTGATGATAACATATGTAACTGGTAATGAGCTACCAGGTGGGTAGTTTGACAACAGACTGTAGGAAAAGTACTGAATCCTACTACAGAAAAGTGCTGAGCTGGAAGCCCCGTAGACTTCTTGTAATGCATATCAAACATCTTTCTAAGTTCTAATGTAAACCTTTTGCCTTAAAGCCATTTCCTCACTATTCATGTATCTTGAGTTTCCTCTCATTTGTTGCCATTCATTTATGGTCTGCTTATTGTTCTCCCAGGTGAAGGCCATTCCTATTAGTTGTCAGGAGCACACTGGCACTACTAAAAGCATCTCAAATTCACAGACTTCCAGTCATTAAAGTTAAGCTCAGAAAGATTTTCCCAAGTTACAGCACTAGTGCAAGATATTTGTTCTGCTGGCAGCGAGTCAAAAACCCAAAATCATCTATACTAGCTACAACAAAATACCCTGTGAGAGTTAAAAGCTATGAGTATTATCTCTCAGTCAAAGAGCACAGAACCTGGTTTAATGATTTCCTGTTTGTATCTAGAAATTCAAAATATTGATCCTGAATAAATCAAATACTTGCTCTGAAGGAAGAGTTTCTACTTTAATCTCTCAGATTAATAACTTTTTGTAACTTACTTTTACAAGGGCTTCTTATCGACATGTAACGCAGAAACTGTGCTGCAACAAATAGATGAGCACATGAACACTGGAGAAGTAGTAGCGTTTGCTTCTCAGGTAAATACAGTAAATGTTTTGTTTGCCTTTGACTTTGGGGCTTTTTGTTAGACAAGAAGATAAAGGTACTCAGAACCCTTTTTCCTCTCTGCCCTGATCTTGCCAAGCATTAGTTGACATACTGCCCACTTGTAAAACAGAGCAACTTTTGCATGGATGTTTGCATTTTTATTTATGTTGTGCAACTGAAAAACTCCTTGTATGTACGCAGTGTTACAGGCTGCTCTGTTTGCGGGCCAGCATTGTTGGCAGCACTATGCCTAGAGTAAATGGTAATTTACTCTAAAAGGCCAAAAAGCTTACAAAACTGCACTCTGTTGCTTTGTCTTGGGCTGCCTTCCTAAGGGCAAGTTTCTTAATTTGTAAAATCTGCCATTTTCAGCACTAAAACATAAAGTCTAAAATAAAACAGTAACCTCCATGGGAGTCCAGCAAGAAAACTCTGAGCTCTTTTCATTCAACAGTACAATTTCTTCTGTTTAAAATATTAATGGTTTTTTGTTACTAAAACTTAAATCTACAGATCCAATCTTTGGTTTTGGACAGCATCATAAATGAGAAGCTGTATGAAAAATTCTTGAAAACGAAGTATTTTCCACTGTTGAAGCAACAACTGATGAGTACTCACAGACTGAAAGAACTGGTGGATTACTTTGTAAAGAAGAACTGGTAAGTTAATAAAAGGTGAAACAGGTGATGCATTATTGATAGTAACAGAAGCTTAATCTCTTTTAGTTTAGTTCAGTTTATGTCATTGAGGTTCCCTAGTATTTAGTCTCCAAGAATTTCTGAAGTAGTGCTAAGTTAAATGAATAAAATAAGAGTCACACCTCACTACTTTGCATACTTAGGCCAGAGTTTTACAGTGTCATTCAAGGCAAGGTAACAATTTGTAGAGCCTGGACTGGCAATCAGATCAAATGCAGTTAAAACAGGACAACCTGACTGAAAAAGCAGTTTTGAATCACTTGACTATACCTTCAGATGATCTCAGCTTGGTGGTGTCAAGAGTCACAGCTTCAGCAATACAAGCACTGAGAAAAATAAATGAACTGCCTGTACTCCAGACTTAGGAATTAGTGGTTTTCAAGAGCTAGAAATACCTCTTGCGTTCCACTTAAATAAAACGAAGGAGCTTGCTGCTGAGCCTGCTGCAGGGCTGTTCTTAATCAGGAATCCATCAGTGGTGACTCACAGCACTTGGGTATTGAACACAGCTGCAGCCTTTCACTTCACACCCCAAATACTCAGTATTGTGAGTTACCCGCTATTCTGCAGTCAGAATGGGACAGGAACCAATAAATAATTGTTTAAACTGTAGTATACAGTGATTTTATTAGCAGTCACAGGTTAAATGCTAGGCTTGTCATGGCTTGTTTCCCTCTACTGGGAAATGACAGGAGCTATCTGACTGCAAAAATGTGAGGTCATACCTTATTGTTCCCCTTCAGTGTATGTAGTCTTTGCCTTTTAGGGTGTTTAAGTTGATGAATTGATAAACTTTTGCCTCCTACAGCATTGATGATGCTACAGCCCTAATTCAAGAATATCAAGAGAAATGTGGAAACCCCACTCTGGCAGATGTACCATCATCCGACCTTCTGAAGGTAAAACAAACCACTTCTGTACCTCACGTAGTGCTTTCTCCTTTTGTTTTTCTACACTAAGAATTTCACTCAACTTTTAGCAAAAATACTTGTTAGCTGATTTATTTTTGTAAAATGTATATAATAAAATATCCCTTAATTAAAATAATTCATTTTATTTGGACCAAATCTGTGCCATGTGAAGCATTATGCTTTCAGGTACCTTCACAGGTTTTAGATGCTCTCCCCTTTTCCTAAGCCCTATTAATAGTGTTTTTTTACCTTCCAGATGTATCTGAATGGACCAGAGACGTCTGTACTTGAACTGTCATTGATAAGGTCTTGATTTACCCTTTTCTCCCTCTGCTGGCAATAGGAGGGCCATGCATTGGGAATGTTCCTACAGTCAGTGAACATTAATCTAAAACCTCAATGCTCTTATATCAAAAGCTATCCTGAGCTTTCCACATTTTTTTAACTGTTCAAGGCTGTTTCTTCTCCATCCTCTTTCTGTTGAAACAGTTTAGATTTACAGTAAAATTTCCTGTTTCTATTCAAGAATAATGTTCATATTCTGCACTTTCATTTTAGGAAGGATTAGTTTATTTCCTTCTGTATTTCTCCATGTTTAAGTCTGCTGTCAGCATCTCTGTAAGACTTCATTCAGACAAACATAACCTTGTGTAATTATGGTAAACTGTTTCTAAAACTGTAAATGGTGTACTTGATGTAAAATATACTTTGTACTCTAATTGTAATTATATCTACAGTGAGCACAAATAAACTGACTTCTGGTATCCATTTCGTTCTTATGGTATTCTATAAGCCTTTTTTAATTATGGCATTGTTCCACTCAGTCACTAACCTTCCTTGAGTAATGCATGCCAAGGTTTTCTTTGCAACTCTGTTCTTTCTGTATGTCTGCAGCAGAACACAGCAATAGCCACGTGTTTTAACTGCATGAAGCAGCAGTTAGCCAGAGGTTCCCCGAGATACTAGGCTGAAACACTGGTCTCTAAGGTAAAGCAGATTTATTTTGAATAGAAGTTATTTACTCAGCTTATTACAGAGTAAGGGTTCTAACTGATCCTTTAACCTATTGGTTTTCCATAGAACTTAAAACTTTGTGACAAATACGGCACAGCTTCTTGCACATATACCACACTGGAAAGAGCCACAGTACAAAGGCCAATGACTGCAAAGTAAATAGGCCACCACTAAATGTTCTTCTGCAAGAAGACAAAAGTTCATGTTCTGGTTTTATTGGAAGGTTAGCAAAATGGGATCTGTTTATATATATATATATGTATATACATACAGGGAATATACTTCAAGTTCCCTGCAGGCATGAGAAAGGAAAGCCCAACAGTCTGGTTGTCTTGAACAACCCATGTTTTAGTCTCCCGTAGTAGCACGAGTGTCATATGGAATTACATATCCAAAAGCTCTGCACAAGGAGCAAAGCATGTATAGCTGTAGTGTCAGACATGAACCATAAATAAAGGAAAGCCTCTCTTTATGATTTATAGATTTAATGAGACCATCATTCATTAAAGCATAGGGGTATTTGAAACCGCTTCAATTATAAAAGGACTAAACTTTCTGCAGTGAAATTACTACTGTAAGTTATGAATTAACTGCAATAGTTTCAGAATCTATAAATCCATTTTATTGGGAATGCTAGGTTGAGAAAATTAAATATCAACTGGATTCTGAAGCAAACATAACATGGCTGCAGAGCCCCCAATCTTTTTGTTCAAGCCTTTTACAATTAAATATCCTTCAGAAGTCACCAAACAGAGCATGGGGCATTCTAAAAGCACTTGCAACTGGTGCATTTTTCCCCAACACCAGTTCATAAAGCTTAGTTTTATTATGAAGTGGAGTTTATTACAACATAAAGGAACAGTATTTAAACAGTTACTTTAATGGAATATTTTACAAATCAATTCATAGAGAGAAAAGCAAACACAATGATGTTTCAAAGTTATTACCAAGAAGCTACATTGTTTAAGCTGTTAGTGAGTAAGGGTAGGACTGTAAACTAGCAATCAAGTATTGGAACTTGCAGTTCAGAATGAGATGGTAAAAATACCAGACAAGCCAAAGCATGTTTAAGATTTTTTGTACTCGATTCTTTCTACTTTCACATCATCTCCAATTAATTGATAGACATACGTAACTACCGTGGAAGCTTGGATATCCATCAGCACAAATGAAGGAATGATGTTGCTGGAAAGAAAGGGAAAAATTCATATTAGTTGTGAGTATATAATCACCTCAGCAGTGTTTCACTGCTACTATCAACCCTTCCTCTCCCCAACATTTAGAATGCCAACATTAATCTTCATAATAAGTTTTCTAGTTATTCCCACAGATCATTCCCATACTTCACTTACTTCTCTAAGGCATGATAGGCTCCTGTAGCTGATCCCGGATTGATATAGAACTTGTTTTCATGTTCAAATGCCTCAAATTTGTGTGTGTGTCCTGAAATGAGGATGTCCACATCAAATTGCCTTTGTAGCAGTGCCAGGCTGGCCATGTCACCCCAGGGAATAACCTGATGGCCATGAATCAGCCCAATTTTGAACTGTCCAACAGTTACAACTTTCTGTTCAGGATAATTCAGGTTCTAAAAAAGAAACCAACCACAGATTAGATGTACAGATTTATGCTTTAAAAACAATTCTACGCAACACGAAGGAGAGAGGGGGGAAAGCTTCTTAGAAGCTTTCATAGAAGCATATCATAGAATCCCAGACTGGTTTGGGTTGGAAGGGACCTTAATGCTGCCATGGGCAGGGACACCTTCTACTAGACCAGACTGCTTCAGGCCCCAGCTTCTCTGGGCAGCCTGTGCCAGTGCTTATGAAAATAGTCAACATAAGTGGCCCTACTGCTACAAAGCTGCTTTTATGAACACTGGAGAATGTGGCAAGATGCAAGGAACTTTAAGGTCTGATAGCACCACCCAACCTCAGTTTGCCCACTTTTACTTGAATTACAAATAACCCTTGATGTAGATGAACAAAGCCAATATTATTATCAAGAGAGGACAATACCTCATCAAAGTCCCCTCTGACAACATGAACGTCCCCAGCCAGGGTCTTGAGGTAGTCATAAGTGTCCTTGGTGCAGAGGTTTCCCGTGCAGAGGATGTGTTGGATCTTCCCTGGAACCAGCAGCTTTTTGAACTTGGCTGGGAGGCTGTTGCATCGATGTGGAATGTGAAGATCTCCCAGCACTAACACTAACTTAGGTGTCACAACAGGAAAGAAAGGTTGTTACAAAATGCTTATTAAGACAAGAACCACAGGCAAACAGAAAGCTTTGCAATGTGCTCTTCAGTTTTCTAACTTGGCATTTTGATGTCTACTAAAGTAAGTCTGAAATGGTGATGGAATATTGTTATATTGAGGGAAAACGGGGCCCTTACTACCACAGGACATTACCCAGAGGGGCCTTACCAAAACAACAGCCTACAGCATCTCCATTTATTTTGTTGCTGAAAGCCATTGCAAGGTGTAACAACAGAAACGTTACTACTTGATGTATTTTACATAAATTTAGGAACTACCATCAGCTATCCCTAGCACATGTTCTCAAGCACAGACCTAGCTAGACTGTAGCCAACTGCCCTTAAAACTCAAACCCAATTTCTTTCTAATTTGTTTTCTTATCCAAAGAAAAAAAATAAGAAGGCAAATAAAAAGCACTGAAAGTTTGCAATGTGTGTTAATAGCTGACCAGAATAAAAAGCTTGTTCAGAGCCCTTACTGAGGAACCACTGAACAACAGAGTAAGACTAACAGATTGAAGAACAATAAACAAAATAAACCAGGGCACTGCAGACAAGATAAGGCAGACTATTACACATCCTGCACACAGTGCTGCTGTTACCGGTTCTAGATACTCATAGTTGCAGTACAACAGCTGTAAGGAGAATACAAATTTAATGGGGCTTCAAAATTAAGGATTCAGCTGAAGTAGGACCATAGTTTAACAGCACAGGCTTTAAATGTGCAAATAATTAATGCAAGCAACGGCAATAAATTAATTATGCAAAAAGGGCATGGAAAGCTCCATAAAGCATGGGACGTGACACCACTATGCTGCAAAAACACTGGATCTACAGAGTCATCCCTGTTAACTTGATGAATAGCTCCATAATAAAAAGTTTATCTTCCAACTGTAACACTTTGTTAGTAACAGTACCTAAAATGACAGCCATCAAATGCACTTGTAAAAGACGCAGCACATATATATATATAAACAGCAGTAACTATGCTAATAATCTTTTTTAATATTTATTTTTGATAGTTTTAGGCTATGCAGCTGTCTTACAGGCGTCAAAAAAAGGCAAAACTCGGGTGAGTTTTGGTTTTATTGGGGCATTTCTGTGCCATCATCAAAACCATGCATCTTTGGTGAACAGATGGATTAAAGTACTGGTAAAGCAATACAAGAGGCTTTGAACCTATGAGTTGCCAATTTAAAACTAACCCAGGAGAGGGGGGAAAAAAGACATTTTTGATGGTTTTTCAAGAGTTGCCAGTGAAAAATACCCCTCCTAGCATCAGTCTATATGCTGGTATAGTTGAATGCAAGTAGAAAATGTGTAATAAGTGATTTTGATTATTAAAGTAGCCATAGATTCTCTTACTAATGCTTAAGCAACCTGGACACACAATGCCAGTTATGTATTTAATGTTTAATAGAATTACCCTGCCACTCAAATCGCACAACCCCACTAAAGTCAGCAGCGCGCGTGCATTCAACAAAGGCTGCTTCCTTTGCTGACAAAGCAGCCGACCCCATATTCTCCCTGAAATCACATCTGAGCACCCATTAATTACAGAAAAACTTGGCAAGCTACAGTAACAAAACCTAATTAAAAGTACTGAAGTGTGTTTAATAGTCACAGCACCATGAAATAGTTATGCCATCTGGCTTCTACTAGGCATTTAGGTGCAATCATGAGCATGGTTTGAACAGCAGCTCCTAATTCACGTGTCCCATCTGACATCTGTATCATCTAGTAACATTGACAAGCCCTTACCACCAGTGTTAGCAACAGCCAAGAGGAGTAAACTTACTCTGTGCCCAGCCTTATTGGAATGGAGAAGTTGATTGCAGACAGGGGGGGGAAATGAAAAACAGGGTGAACCATGATCAATGTTAAAACAAAAGAAAGCAACAGAAAAGAAAATACAGCCGAATGAACAGGCAAATAATAATTAATGAATTGTTGATGTTATGAAAGAAGCGTTAAAAAAATAATTAAATTAAACGAAATTAAAACTCAGCTCCTGCGCGCAGCCCCGGCCGCCACAGCCCCTCCGCACGGCCCCTCCTCAGCGCTCCCCGCCCGCCCTCCATCTACCTCAGCTCGGCACGAGGGGGGGGTTTGGGGCGGACACCGACAGAAAGCATTCCCCGACCGCGCGTTCCCCACACCCCGCAGGAAGCGAACCCGGGGCCCTCCGGCGCCACGGGGCGAGGAAGACCCCGGAGCCGGGGCCCAGCCCGGCCCGGCCCCGCCGCTCACCATCCTGCCCGGCGCCGCGCTCCTCACAGCGCCCGCTGCGCCCGCTCCCGGAAGCCAGGCCGGCGCCGAGCACCCGCTACGGCGCCTCCGAAGGGCCAAACGCAGACCAAAACGCGTTTCTCCGCAGCCGCCTTCCGGCTACATCCGGGTCTCTGAGGAACGCCCCTCAGCGGGGAGTTTCCCGCCCTTTCCGCAGCCGTCGTGTGAGGGAAGGGGCGGCCATGAAGTGTGTCATTGGCGGGGCGCACCTCAGAGGTACCCAGCTCCGATCTGAGGGGTTTGTGTGGGGGAAACGGGCGCCCCAGAGCGGGGCTGCCGCAGGGCCGTGCGGCAAAGCGGGCTTCAAGGTGTTTGTGCTGAAAAGGGAAAGGAAAGGGTGACGTTTTCCACCCTGCCATTGGTTTCCATTGAAATGCATAAAACGTTTGTGATGTTTCCTCTTCAGTTAGTCTGGAGAAGATGCAGTATAACTTTGGGTTTTCACATTGCGTTGTTTTCTTTTCCTGCCAGTGTTCGGGAGAGCAATTCACGCCATAGCACGTATCAGCGATGAGTTTTGGTTTGACCCCTTAGAGAAAGGTGTAAGTGGATTTGATTTATTGTAGTTTAAAAGCCTCTGTCGGAAGCACAATATTTACCTTGTTGGATAATGCATTGTTTTCCTGCAGGTACCCTCCCATCTGAGCCCCTCCACTTTCAATATGGACAAACGCCATATTGTCTGTAATTGTAATTACACAGATTGCATCATGGAAGAGCCATTCCCACTCTGCCCCTGCTGTTCCATTCTTTGTTACCTGAGCTTGTCCAGGACATCTGGATTAATACCATGGGTCAAAAGGTTCCTGTGCTGTACCCCATCAGAAGCTGCCTCTAAACAACATGTTTTGTACCAGGATGACTCAACAGGAAGCGTGCATCCATTAATGTGCCTCTGATTAATCAGAAGCCATTTCCAGCAATATTAGGGTTTTCTCTAGGGGGTTCTTAGTTAAAAGTGATCTTGACTTGCTGGGAGGGTGAGGATTGGAGATAATTCCCTTTTAGACCTTTATAAACTCTTTATATAATAGTGTAAACTCTTTATATAAGAGGTTTTGGGGTGCTACTGGTGTCTTTGCTCATTTGTATGTGTTGTGTGGATGGGCATAGAGCAAGATTGTTCTAGAATAAACTCCAATCCTTCACATGCTTCAGACTGAGCTCCAAGTGTTTTGGTAACTCACCAAAGGTCAGGGCCACTTAAATGTCCATAGACTGGATTCCTCTGCCTGTATTATACCAGTAATGATACAGGTGATAAGTTTGAACTATGACTCTATCTGTAATGCACAGGGGAAGTTTAGATTGGATATGAGGAGGAAATTCTTTCCTGTTAGGGTGGTGAGGCACTGGAATGGGTTGCTCAGGGAGGTTGTGAATGTTCCATCCCTGGCAGTGTTCAGGGTTGGACGAAGCCTTGGTTGAGATGCTTTAGTGTGAGGTGTCCCTGCCCATGGCAGGGGGGTTGGAACTGGATGATCTTAAGGTCCTTTCCATTCTATGATTCTATGAGTACTGAGATTTAAAAGCTCTAATGGTTCCTGTATGGTACCAAATGGTACCTGTATGGTACAGTGTAAATAGTTTTGAGTTAATAAATGTTCATTAATAAATTATTTTACTTCCGTTATCAGCTTGCCTTGAGATCAGTGAATTCTTCAAGGTCAGCATATGCATACGTGTTCTTCTCATCTATGTTTTTTCAACACTACTGCTGGGCAGCTGTGCCTCAGCCACATCAGAAGGAAAAGCAGTTATCCCCCCCGTGTAAATTGATAATCAAGGTACATTTGAATGGATTTTTCAATGCACAGCTTTGTAAGCAGCAAATTAGCCCAATTTCCAAATGAAATTATAGAGGGAGGCTCCTAGAGGTATGTGGATGGCTCTGAACTCAAAACACTTCTGAGCAGCTCTGCAAAAGGGTGTTAGTATATAATTATGTTTGGAAGTTGTACCTCCTCAGTTGTGCCCTGTGGTTCCCGAAGTCTGAGCCAGCTTAATCTCAGGATAAAGGAATACCACATTTCTGCCTCTCTGTGGTTCTCCTTCACAACCAGTATGAGCCAGAGAGCTTTGACCAGTTCTTTAGCAAACAGCTCTATTGGCCATATATTGGAATAGTGGGTGAGGATGGCAAGGATTAGTATCTGCTTACAAAGCAGTTTGGGGAAGCTATAAAAGCAGGAACTTGATATAAATCATACAAAAGTAGGGGAAATATTGCTTAGTGAATAACCTCTGTGCTAATTTGTTTGTTTTCTTTACAGTCAGTTCTTCCTGTATTTAGATGTGTAAATATGCTGGAAAGGAATGTAGAGAAATGCAGCATTTATACAGATATTAATGATCATCACATAACTTTTCAGCTCCTCTGCAAACATGGTAGGTTACACATCTTCACATGAGCAGCAGCAGTTTAAAACAGCAGGGCAGCACAATATTGAGTGTAATTAGGAGCTGAATGTTCTTGATGGAACATTATGCCAACCACTTCCAGCCTCTTCACATCATTATTTATACTTATCTGCATTACCTTATTAAAATGAAGTTAAAATAGGCTTTATCAGACAAACAGTCTTCAGCTCAGTAGTTAATGCCTGCTGTATATTAATTGCCAGCCAACTGCCTACAACATTTAGAATGAGGCTGGAGTAAACTCTTAAAAACATATTGTGGAAAAGGAGGGAAATCCTGGTTTGGTAGAGGATTTACGGGGTCTTTTCACTTCTAACAGTTATTTAGCACTAGGTCTGACATCCTCAGTCCAGCAGAACACCACGTGTACTTTGTAAAACTCATAAAGAACCATCATCTATCAACACAGCTTGCTGATGTGATAGCTTGTGATACCACTGTGTGATAGGCAGTGGTTTACATCATTAAAAATCCATCTTGTGTTACTAATAATGAGAGAACACATTGAATTAGGGAAGGATCATTAAGCTCTCTTAGCTCATGCTTATCTAGAAATACACAGAGATCTGATTCTGTCACCATTTATATTGTACCAGTTAAACACTGAAGCCTTTCCCCACTCCCTGCATTTGTTGCACTTGTTGCTCTTTGCTTGCATCTTGTGAATTCTTAAAAAAACATCAGAACCTTGCAGGGCATAACTAATAAGATGAAGGAAGTCTCCCATGGCAGGTGAATGCAGTTTTCTATTTGTTAGTGAGTTATTTCCACACAGCTAGAGTAAGTGTAGTTATTTTCTCTATTGAGATATCCTAAAAGGACAGTTAATACTGAATAAGCCAGTTAAAATGACAGACCAGCACTGATTTTGTTCATACCCTTTATACTCAGGGGTTGTGAAAACATACAACCTGACATTTCAAGAATGCGATCCGCTGCAGGCTGTTTTTGCAAAGCACATGTGTCCCAACGTACTCAAACTGCACTCCAGGTAATGAATACAAAAATGTTATCTTTCTGGAACGCAGAATCTTACAGGAGATGATACTGGTGCCATAGTCAGTGACAGAATCAAAGTCTGATTGGGGACAGCCAAAAATGGCAAATTCCTAAACCCTGTACCTTAGTGCTTGATTTTTCACATTGCAGCTTAAGAAATGGGGCTCATTCTGCTATTAATCCCACTCAGTCTAACCTTGAGAAGTGTGTAATGTCTGCTTTGAATTCATACCTTTAAGCTACTTCCACCTATGACAACTAAAGCAGAGCTGGAATGTTATAGGTAAAGAATCCAGTGATAAAAGTACAATTTCTTCAGTGCAATAAGGCAAAGTTCTTGTCACTGCAGGCAAAGGCAAAGAACAGTTCAACTGTACTTTCCCTGAGAGCATTTCTGTCACTGTCAGTGCTTCTGACAGTGTTTTCTTGTCACAAGAGTCAGCTATTAAATGTGTATAAAGACCTCTGTGTATAGATACTATGTATTGTGTTTATAAAAAGATTGTGTAACTGTAAAAAACTAAGCTTTTGAATAAGGAGTATAGGATACTGAGGGTTGCTCAAAATTGTGATATATATAGAGAGAAAGGTATCAGACATATATATATATGTAAGATTGATCTGGCAGCATACACAGACATCAAACAAATCTGCTTTTGTAATGACTGGCTGTATTTTTAGATGTCTTCTGTACCTGTTGGCACATAAATCAATTAAAAAGATGCACACACAGTAGGGGGTGCACATTTCAAAGGCACTTTTGCAACCAGTACTGCCCAGGAACTATTCTAGTTTCTCATGTGAGTAACAAATGCTGGCTGGGAATCTGCGGCAGGTATCTTAACACTGACTGACGTTTTACAGGCTGCTGGCTGATATCATGGTTCACTTCCCGAGCAGTCAAGAAGAAGTAACTTTATCAGTTACACCAATGAAAGTTTGTTTCAAGAGTTACACCGAGGAGGACACTGGTAAGAATATTCAAAATACAAAACAGTATTGGGACTTTAAAACAGGTGACTAAAAGAATAATAACCTGAATGGCTGAATAAGATTTGTAAGAGAGGAAACATACACAGGGAGATTCTAAGTCCTACTTCTGCGCTTTGGTTTTAATATATTTGAGGAAAGTACGTTTTTTAACACCATTTCCTGGTATCTGTGGCAGATACCAGACTGAGCAGCCAATTGAAATAAATTATGCCACTGGCAGTAGGCTTAAGCAGAGTAATTACTGTGCTGCAGGGGCAGAAGCACGGCAGCATACAGGAAAAAGGAGATCATTTTATGTTTTGAAAAAGAACTATTTAAATCTGAATACCACAATTACAGAATTGATTTCATTACAGACTGTATTTTAGTAGAAGGGCAATACAGTGTGTTAGCTGGCCTAACAGTGCAGTGCTGCATGCTGCCATTCTCAGATCTCCAGCTGAGATGAGAACAATCTAAATTCATGGGGTGTGACTCAAGCTAATTTTAAAGATGTAATTGTGTTTCTGAAGTACAGGTTCTTGTATATCATATAATAAAGGGATGCTTCTCATACTTGCTTATGACCAAAGCTGAGGATAATGACCTAGAAAAAGAAGACTGCCTAGAGCAGAGGTGGGGACTGTGCTGGGAACAGGCTAAAGCAGTGGAGAGCAAGAAGGATTAAATGGTGGAAGATGAGTGGAGTTGAAATAGAGAAGAAATTACTGAAAATAAAAGATACTAAAGAGATTACAGTTTGAATGACAAACTTGGTTAGTTTAGAAATATACAGGAGGATTGTAAGAAAAGGTGAAAAATGAGTAGGTAAAAAGGTAATGAGATACCAAAACCCCAAACAATAAAGGAGAAAAAGGAGGCATTTCAAGTATTGTTGCTGTTGTGTAGTATGTAATGCAATACACTGCCTGCAGCACATGTTCTATATGAAACAAACCATGTCCTTTGAACGCATCATCTGGTGCTGGCTTGGGTTTTTCCACATCCAGGTTTAATTTTCACATGCACACATCACACCTCCTGCCCAGACTTGTTCTCATCTGCATGTGGTAGGCTCTGCCTTGCAGAAACTGTTGAATGTGTTACAGTTCCACCCTCTTACTTTCTTTTCATGCACCTAATAACAACTAGGGGCTCACCTAATGATAAGAAGCAACAATTGGCACCTGAAACTGAGGAGCCTGTTTCCTGTTGCCACTTAGTAACAGGAAAAGATTATAATTTAAAACAAAGAACCTAAATCCACGTCCATTGTCCTCCGATGATTGTCAGCAATTATGATTAACCTGTTAAAGTCATGTGGCACTTTGATCTTCCCATCTATGCAGCAATAAGCAGCTGGTAATATTATTTGTGATGAATGCCTATAGACAAAGCAGATCTGTGAGAGCAGCACCAGGTATTGGGTTAGATCACACTGGAACATCAAACAGGTTGTGTCAAAAGCCATTTAAATCTACATAGTATAAGTAAACTGAAGATTTTAATTATGAAATAAATTGAGATGAGGAAAACATTTATTACCGTTAGTCACTAAAAATACAATTACTTGCTCAAATGATGCTGATGTAACAACCTCAGGGATATCCTCAGAGTTTGTTGGGGTCAAACTTGCCTCCTTTCTTGTTACTTTAAACAGATTTCTCAAAGACAATGCTTACTGAAATACAACTGAATCCAGATGAATTTGACTACTTCCAGGTTGGAGTCGATTCTGAAGTGACGTTTTGCCTTAAGGAATTGAGGGTAAAGTAAGAACTTGTTTTGAAAGTAGAACTTTTTCCCATTAATTTGCTTGACTTGACCAGGACAATGCAGGATGGCCCTGGACGGGCTCCATCAGGCCTCCTGACCAGCAGCACTATTGCATCAGCTGGTCAAGGATTAGCTTTAAAATCAGTATCTTCTGGACACTGAGGAGTCCCTCACAGTAGCCTTTGAAAGGCAGCAGAACACTTTTACCACTGTGACTGACCTGGAGAAGCATCATGGCCAGAGAAGTTCTCCATGTGGAAGCTTCTTTGACAAAGCCCCAGGCAGGGATGGCAGCACATGTGTTCTAGAAGCAGTTGACTTTTACCTTTTCTTGCCAGTAAACAACATCTGGGATAAACTAAGATTCTAATATTAAGCTTCAGGTTTTAATGGTGCTTAACCACCCCCCTCTTCTTTCCAGGGACTCCTGGTGTTTTCAGAAGCCACCAGTGTTCCTGTCTCCATCCATTTTGACATCTCTGGAAAGTAGGTTTGGGAACTCACCTGACAAACTGCAGCAGTTACACCTCTACACTCAGATTTTGTTACTCGGTATTTAACTGGAACAATAAACCAGAAAAAGCTCTATTTCTAATCTGCGATACAGGGTTAAATAGCCTGTTATTATGCAGAAAGCACTTAACATAGGCACAGCATTACTAAGCTGCCCGTGCTGACTAATGAGCACCTATATAGAAGTCACCTGCATGCTTCAGGCTCTCCGACTAATCACAGAATTAGACTGGTTTGTGTTGGA
This sequence comes from Pezoporus wallicus, assembly GCF_028554395.1. Classification (NCBI taxonomy): domain Eukaryota; kingdom Metazoa; phylum Chordata; class Aves; order Psittaciformes; family Psittacidae; genus Pezoporus; species Pezoporus wallicus. The sequence continues at coordinate 350,887 of NW_026640928.1, forward strand.
AGGGACCTTAAAGCTCATCCAGCTCCAACCCGCTGCCACTAGAGCAGGTTGCTCCAAGCCCCATCCAACTTCATTAAAATATAGAGTGGTGTATTCTACACTGAGAAAATTCATTATACTAGAAAAGGAAACATTCAAATAAACTGAGAACTTGCCTCTACTTCCATAGACCAAGATTCACACAGCTGTTACTGCTGTATGTGCTAACGGTGTGGGTAGGAAAATACCCACATCAAGGCAGAAGTATGCTAATGCAGACAATAGTTTTATTCAATAGTCTAAAGCAACAATAAGTTTTCCGTTTAAAATACAAATTTAACTGTTGCGTATTTAAAACTATAATTTGACTAAGTACAATACTGTACAGTATTGTATAACATCTACTCATTGCTGCATTTAAATCTGCCTCAGGAAGCCGTCTCATATCCTTCAGCAGCAAACATCACATTTTCAGCTTTTCAGAGGCACATTTTGATCCCTATGTGTAGAACTGCACAAACTGTTTTCTCCCACAACACGTGTAATTACACACACTGGTTTACACCTCTGAATGTTTGTTCAGGCCAGTTGCTTTCAGCATTGAAGATCTGGTGCTGGAAGCCAGCTTTATCTTGGCTACCTTGTCTGACGTTGACAAGAAGACTTCCCAGCATCAACCACCCAGCTTTACACCACGGCAGGAAAGGTAACGGTGGGCTTCAGGGGTGGGAGAGGGAGGATGGAAAATTGAAGTTTAAGCGTTCCAGCCAAGCTGGATTTAGGATAAAAAGGAATCAGCTCATTCTTGCAGGGTACTGGCGTCTCTGTTCACAGAACAGTGAACTAGGCAGGTTCAGGAACACCTTAGCAGCATGTGCAGCAATAAAACAGTACAAGAGAGCACACTCTGTACTGGCTTCTGCTTTATCTCCACAGGGCTATTGCAGTAGGAGAGGAAGGGAAGGTACTTGTTGAGAATCCATTCTAAAGCCATAATGATTTCACTATCAGAAAACAGACATTCTAATGGAAACATAAAAGCCAGTTACTGACCTGACCTCCTCTCTCCCATCCAGCCCGGAGACACGTACAGGGAAAGCTGAAAAAGCCTCCATGGATAAAGACAGCAGCACGCAGGCAAATGCTTCCAAAAAGCCACAGAGGAATGGAAACACCCCGAGCACGGAGCCGGCAAAACCTCGGAGTCCTTTGGTGAAACAGAGAAAAGTCATTCCTGGAGCCACAGGGGGAGATGCAACAGGGGTAGGAGGAACAACCACAGCCCATGCAGCACTGGCAGGAGGGGCAACAGAGGCTCACTATGACAAGGTGAGGCAGCCAGTTGTATTTAGGGTGGAACACCTCAGCTGGTGTTCAGGTACACGTAGCCTGGGGGTCACTACGTGTAACTACATTCAATTCTGCCTGTGGCCTTTCAGTGGAAGCAGCTCCCACAGCAGCAGAGCTGACAAAAAACACCTCTGCCACCATGTTTAGTACTGGGAATACTCACAGGTGACAGGTGTGGTTTACATGGAGCCGCTGTAGTAATAAAGATCTTGAAGTAGCAAAAGCTTCAGAAATAATTAACCCCAAATTCAGAGTTTCTGACTTCTGTAATTACTGTATTTTCAGTTTCATTCCCTGTTTTTTGGAGCAGTTTCCTGTAAGGAGAAGGATGCCATCAGTCACACCTTCCATAGCCTAGCGACAGCTAGCGACACTGAAGAGGATTTTGGCAACATGCGGAGCCCCCCAGTCCTCTAGTGCCATAAAGCATCTGAACCTAAAGACTACTGGGGGTTGCCTTGAAAGATAAAAGGTGGGGTAACAGTGGAGCTGTTCCTGGTTTTACAAAGTTTAGCTGCTGTTCTGCCAGTTAAGAGCTTGATGGAAGCTGTGTTCTAAGCTGGTGCAGTGAAGAGCACTTCATGAATACCCGTTTGGAGTCTGGGAAGTGGAAATCCCACTCAGACAACGCCTATGTTTTTGCAAGACAAGGACTCAACTCAGCACCAGCTTATTTATCAGTTCAGGTTAAGAGTTCACTCACTGTTCACATTCACCACCAGCACAGGTCATCCCGCGCCGTTACCTGCTGTCCTGCCCCGTCTGGGGTTCCTTACGTGTTGTGCAAGAACAGCTTCAGCTGTTCAGCGCGTTCCCACTGGAGAACTCTGCCACTTGAGGCCAGGTAAGCTGCTGTTGTAAAGTTGAGTGCTGGAAAAATGAACCCATCCACCCACTCCAGCACAGCCGGGCACACTACTGCTGGGGAACAGCTGGTGCTGGCACAGGGTTGGTGCAGAACCGGCATTTCACTGAGTAACCAACACCAGAGGAATGCATTTGAACAAATAAAGGTGATGTGCAAGAGGTTTCTGCGTTTCCCATTATTCTTTTCCCACCCCCTGCCTCTTCCATCACAGCTCAGTGGCGGTGTTCCCAAAGTCACACTGGGATAAAATACTGAATTTCCTAATCTTTACTTAACCAAAACTGGTGATTCTGTCTGCCAGATTGTTAGAGCCCACTTTCATTCCCACAGCGATTTAGGAGGACCATACAAGGGTCTAAAGAGCCCAACGCCTCAGTGGCAGTGATCCTTGTGCCACCACCGACATCACTGCGTTGACAAACAGAGGTTTTGCAGTCAAGTTTACTTTAAAAAAGCACATTTTAGTATAAATACTATATTTATTAAATATCTTTACAATTCATTTAAATGTATTTACAGAACTATTCCTGCATAAGTTATACCTCAGACATGAAATTCACATAATCGCTTCTTAGGTAAGCATAGATGATAGTCTCATTTTAACAACAACAAAAAAGCATCCTCATTAGATACAGACTCAGATTTGCTTCGTTATTTCAGCTATCTTTGTGAGAAACTACTTCATACAGCCCCTTCTTACCCACACAGCTGGGTTTTTCCACAGAGGAGGGATATCCATCACCAACAGATAGGGATTCCACCGCTAAATCCTCCACATCTTTGCCAGACCCTCACCTCTCCCTTCTCTTTGACTCACTGCAACTGCCTGGTCCCAAGATCTGCTTTTTGGGGTTATTTTGGCCATTTAACCTTCTTCATAGACACCAAGAAAGTACATTTGGATGGAAGCCGGATGGCGCAGCTCTCCCAAAGATAGCTGTAAAAGGAGCAAGGAACCACAGAGTTATTCCAATTCACCACATCTCAGCCCTGGTTTGTCCAAACACCCAATAATGCTGCAGGAACCCCAGTTCCCACCAGCCCCGGGTGTTCAGTGTCACTGATGTACAAAACTCTTCCTCCAGCTCATCGCTCCCGATCCACCAGCTCCTGACCACAACCAGAAACCCTCCGTGCAGCTGGGAGTCAGCCCGTGCTCCGCTCACGCACGCTTCCATGGCATGAACACCTTTCTTGTACGCTCCTCTCGTGAGTAGCCACAATAAGCTAATTCCTAGGAAGTGTTACTGCTTCATGCATCGCTTACAAGGATTTTGATAGGATGGGCCCTGTCATTTCCTTTTCCATGAAATCTGTTGTGCGCAGACAGCTTAAGTTCATAGGAAGAAATCAGGTTTGATATGTTTCGAGTGCACATCTGAAAGTAAAGGAAAAAAAAACCAAACCCCAAAACAATCAAGCATGTGATAAAAATATCAATTCTTTATAATACAGTATTGCTTTATAAACAGATGGAAAAGCTATAAGCTTTACTGGTCTTTGGTGTGTCCGGTGAGGGATAAACTCATGATTTGTAAATCAAAACCCCAATTTGTTCTTAATAATACAAAAACTAGAATCACGGTGTGATATGAGGCAAACGGCTTTGTGGATACTGCTCAGCGGCCAACGGCTTCCCATCGGGAATTCCCGATGCCGGCACCGCAGCGGCAGAGCACAGCGCAGGGGACGAGCGCCTTCACCATCCACATCTGTCCGCTCCGCAAACGTCTCCCCGTGCCTACCTCTAGGAAGCAGAGAGGGGGAAAAACTACCGAGGGCTGGGGATGAGCGTGCTGAGAGCGAGGGGTGAGGGTGCAGCAGTCCGGGTCTACAGGGGCATCGCCTGACGGGAAGGTGAAGGGAAAGAAGAGTTGATCAAATCTGCTCTAATCAAGAAGCGCGACAGGAAATACTGGAGAATAAAGTGTAAAAGACACCCAAGATTTGAGAGAGAAACGTCCCTCCCAAACACGAGAAACAAAGCCCTGTGCTGCAGCGTGGATACATTCCTTCTAGGAGACAGCCGGGAACAGCTTGTTCCGTTGTGGAAAACAACGAGGACTGGCAATTTGTGCAAAGTTCTCCACCACTCACTGCTCCAGGTAGCACAAAACTCAGGGATTCTTCTTCATTAACGTCATCCTCCCTGTACCCTCACCAAAATCAGATTTTGGTCAAGTTAGGGTGGTTAAGGCATTTTGACAAGTAATTACAAGGTGATGTAAAATCCATCGCTAACGTGACGCCAATTTAGGAATAGCAGATAAATTACTGAAGAGCTTCCAAATTAATCACTTATAACTGAAATGCCTGTTACAAGCACGGTGCATTGAAATATAGTAAAATGACATGTACATGGTACATGTTAAATGACCTTAAATAAAAGCTTGACATAGTTACGCAAATATACAGTACAAGTCCACAAAAATTCTTTTAAACAAGTTGAGGTAACCTCAAACTTAAACAGTTTTAATACAATAAACCAGGTAGTAAAAAATCTCCTCTGGAGAGCAGGTAAGATTACTTACTGACCGAGTTTAACTGCACTCACCTAAACAGCAACATTACCCGACTTTTTATATATAAAAACATGGCTTTAATTTATTTCTACAGACTTCTCTACCAGCAAAAAAGTTAATGGAAAAAAAAACAACCAAAAACCTGACCAAAAATATATATATCTTTACAGCTATCAGCTTGTTTTGTATGAACCTCGGGAAAGGAAAAGGAAAGCTTGCTGGAAGAGGGGGGGGAACAAATGGGAGCTACGGTCATTCGAAGGGAAATGTCATATTGCAAAGTGGCTGTTAGAGAACTGTAAACATCATTAAGGTTCATTCCCCAAACCCTAAACTCGAGTTACTGAAATGTAAGTTTAGCTGATTACTCATTAATAGGTTCTGTACTTCCTGCTGCTGCCACAGCAGTAGCAGAGAGAGGTGCTCATCTGCGAGGCAAGGGATGAACTGGACCTCAACGGGTGCAGCACGCTCTGTTCTACACGAGCGAGTGGCAATTCTGAACACAAATTAAGCTTCGTTAACAACAGCATCAGCTGCCAGAAGCGAGGGCAGAGCTGAGGATGAGCTGTTCTCGGTGCCGCATCACCCCATCACCCCGCGCCGGTGCGATGGGGTCGGATGCTGCAGGGGCCTCAGCTCTGCCCCGCTCAGTTTGCTGGTGCTGAGCTAAAATTCGTACTTAAAAAAATAACCCAAAATTAAACTAAATTAAAATCCTCCACAGCCCAAACACCCCGATACCAGGCCCGTCACGGACAAATGATCTGCAGAACTTCTTAAGATCACAGTTAAAGCACCTGAAATCACAAAACACATTTGCATCCATAGAACTTGAACTAAGTATGGATTTTTGTCTTGGAAGTCCCGTACTAGAAAAGGCTCCTAAGGCTGACACCATGGATGGCAAGAGCAGAATGTTTACAGCAGGTAGAAATCTCCTGAAAACCGGAGCTTAGAAACACGAAACCTCAGCTATCACTGTAACAAGACTATGCTTATGAAACTGTGTTCTGTAACATACCCTCTAATGAATAGTGAACGTTTCTAGTAAGTAGAGTAATATGCCCTCCTGGAGAGGTTGTAGCTATTGAATCTAGTTTGAAAGAGGAGAAACCAATTCTACTCCTTTGAAAGGAAGTCACATTTCAAATGCAGTAATGACATGGGATCGATCCTCCCCCTTTTTAAGCTCCAAGACACATGCTTTTCAAGCCTTGAGCTTCTTCATCTCTTGCTGGCAGACAAAGACCAGTGTACTATGAGAGTGGTTCTTCACAAGGGCTTCAGGCCACGGGCTCGAGAACCGGCTGCCGAGCTCGGCTGCGAAGGAAGGAAGGATCCTGCCAGCAGGAAACCGGGTGTGGGGCTGGAGCTGGGGGTGCAAACGGGGGCTGCCGCTGCGGGCAGCTCAGTCTGTGTACTCGGCTACTATAGACAGAAGGACGGTGATGTCGTCTGGTTTTCCCCCTGCAATGGAAGAAAAGCAGAACTATTTCATCCAGCCACAGCGGTCACCTTAGAACCTGAGACATCCCCTCATGGAAAGCTCTTTCATTAAAGGCAGCTTAAGCTCTGCTTCCTCCACCTCCTTTCTGAAACACAACAGAGGGTGGCAACGACCTAACACAGCAAAAGGCGCTCTCCTTTTGAGCTGGGGTGAGGTCAAGCTATGAAAAGGAGCTCGCTGTCAGGGAGCAGAGCAGAAAGCCTGGTTTCTAGCAGGCTGTGAAATGAATGTACAAACCCCCAACACCACTTTGGTACAAGCAGCCTGCAATCAAGAGCTGCTCAGGAATTCCTACTGTAAACCAAACGCCTCTGCTCCAGCACTGTATCACTGCCCATCTTCCCAAGAGCTACTTAATCCTTTTAGCAGTCACTTTGCAAGCCTCAACAGCTACAGGAATCCACTCAACTCTGAGAAACAGCTCAGAGAGGAGGTCCCATGTTATGTGGGAACTCAGACCAGTCCTGTGGACTCAGGAGATCTGCAGGTTCATTACCAACTGATTGAGCTTTGTAGCAGTGTGGTGCCCAAGCTTTACAGCTACTGCCTCGACCCTTAGGAAAGACACTTAAGACTCACTTAAGACTCTTTAGAATCACAGACTGGTTTGGGTTGGAAGGGACCTTATGTTCTTCCAGTTCCAAGCCCTGCCACGGGGATGAGGATGGGGATGCTGATGGTACAGCACAAGGGTCAGAAACTTCAACCACAAAGATAATCAAACCCCTAAAGTGTGTGTGAATCTTGACTAAAAAGCATCAACAATAAAAGCCAACCCCCAAAACCACCCCTACAATCACACCCCAATCCAAGGAACAAGCGGTTTCCTCAAGAGCCTGGAGAGCTCCTCTCAGGCAGGAGGGTACACACTGGATTACAATAAAATGAAATAAGAATATGCACTCTGTGTTCTCTGTGCTCCAGCTGCTCCCCATGACCTATACCAGGAGCCAGCATCCTCACCAAGCTCGGCATCCCAAGCCAAGCACATTTTTTCCAGCACCCTGTTTTCCAATTGGATTTGTGGAACAACAGAACTTCACTTTGCTCAAGAGTTCTTAAAGACAGCGAGAGTGGGAGCAGGAGGGAAAATATCACCTTACCTCTCACATTCAATCCATTGTCACATGCGAACTGTGCAAACGGCGACATGTAAGTGGGATCATAAGCCAGCTCGTGAGCTTGCTCAGCGATGCTTCTCGCAGTCTGCTGTATGCTCTCATAGTTGGAGTTCTAAATTAAGGAGGAAAAGAAGTTCATTCTTATAGGAATAAACTTCACAGTATTGGGAACGGTTCTGCCAATTCACACCCCGATCCCACCTTCTCTTCCAAAGGGAACCCTCACCATCTTTTAGGCTTTCTAAATTTGGGTTAGACCTGCCCATCCTCACAACTGGAGGCCAGAGCTCAGGTTCCCTACCAGATAAAGACTTGGTTTTGGAGTATTTATAGAACTTGGAAACTCAGAAGACCAACACTCAATAAACAGCCTCACCGGAGGGCAAGGGGGTATCTGACAGCTCTACTCACAGCTCACACTGGAAGAGCTATCCTTCCCTCACTAAGGAGGCTTTATTGAGGTAATTATGCTTTCCCTTTAATGCAAGTCTTATTTCTCTGACCCTATTACCCAAACCAACAAGAGCATGCTTAGGGGGAAGGGGAACTTTAGAAGGGAGATAAGAAAACACATCCTGAGCACACGACCTTCCACAGGCTGCATTTTAAATGTTAGGTTTTTCCTGTTTCAGTAACTCTGCTGCTTTACTCCAAGGCTTTCCTTACTCAAGCCAACACAACACAACAACCACTGCTCTTTTTGCTCGCAGCTATTTCAAAATGCCTTCTCACTCCAAGACTCTTCCCTGCAGTTTGGGGAATTAGCGGCATTTCCACGAGTAACTTTTGGCTGAACCTGCGGGGAAGTTCAGTGCCTTTCCCAAACGGGCCAAAAGGTGGAGCTCAACCTTCCTCCACAAGGGAATTCCACCTCCAGCCCAGGCCAACCTCGCCGAGAAGGTGGGAGTTCAGTGAACAAGAGCTAGGATCTGGCTATAGCGTAAGTAACAGCCCGGCAGGTCAGCGACCAGCCCACCAGGTCCTTGCAATCTATGCCAGCGCCCTGACACACCTTCAGTGCTGTCATTACCTCCACTAACCAGATAAAGCCTCTGTCAGCTTGTGCTCACACATTCCATTTCAGACCCAAACAGGGCACTGAGGAAAGGACAGTGATAGCAGGGACCACAGAGAGGGGGAAACACAAGCCTGGCTGATGTGCAGAGGGCTCTCAGACACTGTGTCTGCCAGGACCCACTTTGTCTGACACCACCTACCACTTATGTAGCCGCAGGACAGGAGCGGGCAGAACCTTTTCAAAACCACACTGTAATTCTACACGTTAACCTTCTCTGTGTTCCATGCAAATGAGTTTCCTCAGGGAGCTTATACATATTGATATCTCCTAAGTATACTTTCTGTAAGTAAACAGCCTTAAGCTAAATATTCTCATTGAAATTAACAGTATTTTTACTGTTTCAAAAGACCATTTGTGGCCACTAACCTGGAAAAGCTGCCAGGAAATACTTTTTTATGGAACGTTATCTTGGAGCACACGTAACTCACAACTGGCACAGCCCAACTGCTGCACAATGACTATGTTTATAACCCTGAAGAAAAGCTTCACATTATTCGTACGTATACAGCTCACCCCCTCAAATAAGCTACAAGAGATGCTGTATCTTCATGTACAAGTACAGGCAAAATACCAGCGCCTGCTCCTGAGCATCTCCTAGTCACCTGCCTCCTCTCCCTCCTTCACTCATCAGTGACCTGGGCAGTTTATGCCCAAGCTGCTGCTTCTGGATCCAGCCTGGGTGCAGATGCAAGAGAGATCCCTCTCCCCTGCTCACATATGGTATTAACTGAAAAGTCTCGAGAGCACTTTGTGGTGTGTCTTTTCCATAAAACATGGAAGTTACATGCTTAAAAAAAATAGTGTTTGTAACTATAAGGGATATGCAGTGCAAAAAGATGAGAGATTCCCAATACACACACTTACCTTCAGCTTTTTCAACTCCTGCAGAATCATGTAGTCAGGCATGTTGTCAAACAGTCCATCTGTTGCAGTCAAAATAATGTCTCCAAGTTGGACGTCAAATGAAGTACTATCAGCAGCATCAGGGCTGTGAAAATGACAGGTATGTTAGAGGAAAGGGCCCCAGCTTTCACCAAGACACCAAGTGATGCCAAACAAACCCATCAACAGCTTTTGTAATTCACTACTGTTACCTGGTTTTCTGCAAAAGAAAGAAATAATCACTAACTGTGGAGCTTTTGCACTGGGATGGCTTGGCAAGAGAGCTACAACAGAGGAGCTGTGACTGCAAACAGGTAACGTTCCAGCTATCACACAAAGGATTTGCATTGAAAATTCCCAAATGAACAATCCCGCAAACTAATCTGCTTCACAAGTGGATCTCCATGGAAACCCTTAAGTAGAATGGCAGCTCAGGGCTTCCTCCCCACTCATCCAAAGTACGTAAGAGGGCTGTACGTGAAAGGCCAATTCATAACAGGAATGGCCAAAACACTTAAGGACTCTGAATCACTTTATCACTTTCTAATGCAATGGAATATGAAACACCCCAGGAATGGCTACCAGGAGACCATAGCCAGTTGGTCTGCTCATACCCAGTACCTTACACAACACCAAGAGGAGAAAAAAAAACCAATTTCACCATGAATATTGCTGCCAAATCTGACTCTCAGAGGCAGGGGAGTGACAAATCCTTCATTCTTAAACATTCGTGAAAGGGTTTTGAGAAGGGAGGAACTGCTGCATCCGATGCTATGTGGCTGTGCCAGAAAGCAGAAGAGCTGCTTTGCTTGGCTGATGCACAGCTTCAGGAAGGCTGACAGAGTGAAGATTGCCTATTCCCATAGATAGCCAAATGTAACATTTAACTGGGACAACAGATGAAAAAGAAGGTGCTACAGAAGCATTTAGACAACATCCGTGAGCACTTATTAACATCAAGAACAGAGCAGAAATGAGCCAGAGCTATAATCACAACTCAGAACTGAAGCTGAGGAGCTCATTTATCTTGCCTTTCCATATTGTGTGATGACTCACACTGCTGACTCCAGTGGACATTATCAATTCTCTTTGTGCTTTTGGGTTCTGCCTTCCCAGGGAGGACACAAAAGCTCAGAAAAATAAAGGTTTTTCTTTTACAGCTCTGGAATTACAAACAATCGTTTCATTTGAGCCTAATAAATAGGTTCAATTAAAGGTTCTAATTTCAGAGTCCTGCCCCAGCTTCCTCTCTGCAGTCTTACGATGAAGTAATAAAGCCCCACGCAAGAATGGTCATGAGTTTCAACAACTTCACATTTGCCAAAAGATCATCATCATCTTGGCACTGAAGTCATAGCCCTCACTGCATCAGCACTGGAGTTTCACAGAGTCATTTCGGCTGGAAAAGACCCTCAAGATCATCAAGTACAAACCTTATACCAAAAACTTAAGATACCTGTTACATTCCCTGTGTAGTGTGGTCACTCTCCTTTATAATCTCCATGTATTCAGAAGAGGGATATCAGAGTCATAGACTATTTAGTGTTGGAAAGGACCTTAACATCATTTACTTCCATCCCCCTTCCCATAGGCAGGGACACCCTGCACTAAACCAGGAAATACATCACATCAATAAGCCTGTGAGTATTATCTGAGAGCTGTATTTTTACACATTTGAAAGCTGGGGTTTTAATTCTTACTTAATATTACTGGCAAGACTTCACTAAGTCAGAGGAGGGATCAGCCTGACATTCTTCATGGAAGACACAAGTACAAGTCTGCCTCTGAAACAACTCATTTCTGTGAACAGATTGTCCTTTCCTAATACTCTCATTTCTCAGCTTGGTGTTCTGCCAAACAGGGTTTTTTTCGCTCGTTTTGGTCAAATACAATATGCTGCGGGGAACTCAGCTCTTTGGAAACACCAGTTACAGTCACATGTCCCTCTGCTCTGTTCTTCAAGTACTTGCTACCTCAGTGCCAAGACATCCAAATTAGCCTACTCCAGACCAGCCTCGGGAGAGAGCACACAGGGACTGGGGAAGAAAGCTCCAGGTCAGACAAGCCCCTCACGCAGGACAATGGGCTTTAGGGAGCAGCTTTATTGGGCAACGTCTTCCCATGGATGAGAACATGCCTAGTGCAGACTGTGGGAATATGCCACCATGAATCATCATCATTAGCTCCATAACCTCAGACTGTGCAACGATGTATGGAGTTTGGAAAGCACAAGGTGAGGAATGTTCACAGTACCTAAAGACAGGGGCAGGTACAACACCCTAAGAGCAGGCACATGCTGAAATCCCATGTGCAAAGAGCTTCACAGCAGCAGAACTGCAGCCTTCTGGAGCTGACCACATACACAGATTAAGGATTTAAGTTCCTCTCCATCTTACCTGTCACTTAAGACAACACCTTCTGCTTCTGGTGGAGCTATGGACAGTTGGAACGGAGTGTTGAAGTAATGCTGCTGCTCATCAGATCGATGGACTACTTCCCCTCCTCTGACTACCAAAAATCCAGAGTCTCCCAAGTTGGCTGTATGTAAACGATGACTTGTCCTGTCCAGAACGACTATACAGGCTGTGCTGCTTCCTGAAAACAGAACATGGTAACTGAAGCTGCCCTTACAGAAACTGTTCAGTCTGTCACTGATTTGATTCACAGTGCTATTATTCAAACACCTCTCAGAGCTCACAATGAGGAATGGAAATAATAATGCCAAAATTAATATCACTAAAGACAGGAAAATGCTGGAAACCTTTACAGCACAACCTATGATTTTTGCATGGAACTTACTTTTCCTGCTCTGATTTCGGTAAACACAATATGCTGACAAATACCTGTTTTGTTCCACTTTATTTACAGTTCTCCACCCCAACATATGTCAGCACATTCTGCTATAGGACTGGATTTACACAAGTCGCATAAAATACTGAAATTCCAAAATCATTGAGATAATAGAATTCCAGCAGCATCCATACAATGCTGGGTGCTCTCCACACAGTTTCACCCATCAGCTGTAAATAAACCACGCCAAGTAAAAAACTGCTTGCAATTAAGTATTAGGTGTTATTGCATTCCTCTTGGCAGAACATCAAAATGCTTTTCTTCACAGCACGGCTCTGGAGAGCTGGCTGCATGTGTAAAAAATAACATCTTCAGGATGCCAACTTCACAAATTTGAAGGAAAAATGTTTCAGAGACAAATGCTACTCCAGGTTCAAGTAGGACAGAACAGGAACATATCTACTTGTCAGCCGTGCTCAGAACTATCCCAGCCATGCTTGAGGGCACTGAGGAATTCCTGATTCATTCACTGAGCAGTAGCCACCAGCTGTGCTTGGTTGCAATCCACAGACACAACTGTACTGCAGAGATACCCATCCACACACAAAGTCCTCTGCAATAAACAGCAGTCACTTAATTTCAGTACAAAGAACAGCACATCCACCAGAAGAACATTCATTCCTGAAGAGGATGACATGCAGCTAAAGCATTTCTTCTTGACTTCTACCTCTAAGTTAAGTCTCCATTCCACCAGCTGGTGAACAGGCTTCATTTTCTATCCTAATGTCCCTCCTGCAGGAGTCTCCAAGCACAGCTACATGCTGGACAGCCCACAAGCTTGCAATGAGCTAAGTTTATGACCAGGCTTGCAGAAGTCCAGCTGGCTCTAGGCATCACCTACTCCAGATGCTTCCCTTCCTAACACAGGGAGTTCCCTGCGATACACTTGCCCTTAATTTGCTCTCTAGTGAATACAGAGCATCTTCTACACTCTTACTGAGTGGCAAATCAACGCAGTATCTTGAGAAAAATTCAGATTTGATATGTGACAGCAGCCAAGATCGTACTGCCGTACAAAAACAGCATTTAATTAAATACCAGAGTTTCCTCCCATTTCAGTTTTATCTTAAAATCTTTGCTAGATTCAATTCTGATGAACTACATGTCAAGACTTAAAGCACAACAGCAAGGAAAAGTTAATTGCCTGATGAATCCTCCTTAATGAGATCCTCTCCCTTCTCTTCATTTCCAACAAACTAAATGTTCATTGCCGTGGTAATTCCAGGGGTTTGTTTCTACTTCCAAAAATACCATTCTCGGATAAAGGAGAAACACCAAGGATCATTAGTTCCAAATTCTAACTCTACTAGCAGAGTGTAACCAGGAGGCCATGTGTGGAATGCAGATCTTGTGACTCAGCATATGCTGCTTTTCAGCACTCGAAAGGTCAAGCCAAGCAGCACTGCCTCCATCTACAAAGCCGCTGCGAGAGCTCTCACCAGTGGCCCACTTTGTGGATCACTTACAGCTACATCTGCTTTGCACAAATAAGCACTACTAAACACACAAAATCCTAAGGTAATTACCGACCACTGCTATTTTAGAGTTACTTAAGCTCACTTCTGAGGTTCCAACCTATTCTTTAGGCATATAATGCCATAACATCTGTTCCGAAGCTCAGCACACAAGTTAAATATAGCTTACACAGCACTCGTCTGGCATAGAACTTTAAGGTCAGGTGAGACGCATGTGTATCTTGCAGGGTGACTTTCTTAGTGTAGAAGAGGTCACATGCCCTTTTGAAAAGTATCCTGTTCTCAAGGCTGTCAGCAAAGCCCAAATGTTACCTCTCTATCTGCTCACCATTCCCAAGGCAGCTGGATGCCCTGTCTAAAATCAAGTTTGACACAGAACATGCCAAGCATCTACTTGAGTTTGCTTCCCAAAAGGCCTGTAATGAATCCCCCACAAGGAGTTGTAAAAATAATATACAGTGCCAGCGACTGTATGTTCTAAATGACTTAAGCCAACCGATTAGGTTTAAAGATCATTGCACATAAAAGGCAACAGGAGCAGTAAGGAAAGGAATGAGCAGAACCATGCCTGATTATCATCAGAAAATACTTCTGCTTGCATAGCTTAAGCAAAAAGCCACAACCAACCATGAGCAGCTTTCAGCAGAGAACAGTTATTTATACACATGTAATAGAGAGCACTAGTACACACGCTGCACTTGCATGAGTGCATCCTACGGCAAACTCTCTGCAAACACTCCTGAGTAACCACCCATCACACAGGTTTTGATACATACACACACATTCCCTGTATCACCGAATGAATCAAGACAGTTTTTAAACACACAAGGGTGCTACCAACACAACTTCATTCCTATGTTCTTTGGGTAATTAAGAGAAATACCTGCAAAACTGTTGTAGACATTGGTAACATTAAAGCAACCTTGAGTAAGCACATCTAAGTGACATACAACAATTATGATCCAGTTTATGTATTTGTGTTCTCTTACCAAGCAAAGGTACTTTGTTCTGCAGCAGCTCACAGTAACCTGCGGTGAGAATCCCAACAGGGTTACTTGGTACAAACCGTCCTTCTTTCACTAAACGTTCACACGTTCGCATTAGAGTCCCTGAGAACTGAGAAGGGTCGACCCCATAGTCTCTCCAGCCTCCTACACCATCTGCTACCCCTAGAAGAAAACATAAAACCAGAGTTATACGAAGAGACATGGTTTCCAAAACGAGGTTTTTAATTCTTTACATCACTTCATGATATTCAGTAACTAAAAAGTACAACGTGGCACCTGCTTCGAAAACATTTTTACTAAGAAAAGGAAATTCTAAGCATTTGTAAGAACTTCTGACATCAGCTCCTAGGCAAAAACCTAAATATAATCTGATTTGCTGGAGAGAAGGTAAAAGTCTAATGCTGAGGACTCTGTGGGGAAGCTGACTTCACTAGAGATCAAGTAGTGGGGAATGTGGGGGGAAGAGGAAGCTTCGATCCCATTAACCTTCGACCAGCCCATTAAAAAGAAATGGTTTTATTCATTTCAAATGTGGAGGCTGTTAAGATTTTAACTAGTACAGAAATGATACAGAAACTCTTTCTCATTATTCAGTGTCCAAAAGTTCCTTCTCAAGCTATGTGCTCATGAGGGACAACACTTTCTATTTGTTAGTATCAATTTCTGTAGAAACTAAACTTCCATTTGAGACATGTATTCAAAACCCACACATAACCAACACAGTGCTGGGACCTACACCTTCCAAGGAGAGTCTGTTGCCTACAGCTTCAGCCAAGCAAGAGTATGGAAACTATGATCCAGTCCTTTTTCATTCAGTTATTCAAAACTACCTGGATATCAGAAAATTAGTTTTGCCCAAGCTTGGGAAGCTGCTGAGCAACTGCAGAGGCAAACAGTGAAGATGCACACAGGGAAGGGGGTGGTAAGAGCGAGATAAGCAGCAGGTATGACATTCTGGTGCCTGTTTGGATGAAGCATTTTGAAGTTCCTCAACTGGCCTCCTTGATACAGGCACAATACTGTCTGCAGGCATTATTTACGAGATAAAAATACCTCTACTTGGAAATGTTTCCAGGAGTCTTTTTGATCCTCAGCATTTAAGGGACTGACCATCTCAAGTGCAAATTTCTGTAACATAATAAAGCTAAAATAACGTGTTCCTGATGAAAGCACAAAGAGGCAATCTCAGAGCTCAGACTGTGCTAAAGAACAAGCGTCCTCAGAAAAAGAGCACCACTATTAGCAAAGGCATGAAAATTTGCCTGAGAAGGTGAAACTGAGTTTGCCTCCTCTACAAATGCCCTTCACATCCGACACCATCTGAAACTGAGACGGAAGCTTTAGAGCCGCCCTTGGCACGATAATCTGACAAGAGGTTATGGCCAGATTCTGAACAGCCTATCAACATTAATCAGATTTCTCCCAAAAATAGTGCACAACCTTTTAGACACCTGCTTTGGCTGTTTGTGTTCTTAGAAGAATGCGACAGGAATGCAGATCCTGTATTCACCTCTCAGACCCCGGGAAGAAGCTAACGCAAAAGCAACCCTGGCATTCTTGGAAACGCCTTTTCTGGTTTCTTCAAGAAGAAACTAATCCTCTGTACAGGTCCCACAACTTCAGCTTAATACTGGATTAACCCATTGTCTTCTGCTGCCACACAGACAAGTCTAGAGTAAGAGATCATTATCAGAAAGTTCTAGATCTAGAACTTGAAATAGAAACTAAGCTTCGATTTGGATGATGATGCTTGCTTTACACTAAGTTTTTCATGTTCTACACTAAGTTTTTCCCTTTAAGGTGAACACAATCCAGATGTAGTCTTGCTAGCTGAACACAGCATTGTTTAAATGGCAGCAGGGTTACTGCAATGAGAAGATGATGTTTGACAAGAACTGCCCAAAGCTTTTGGCTCCCAAGGTGGTTACAAAACAAGCTCACCAGAAGTTAGGAGTTCCCCTCAAGCGATCAGTAAACCATGTGCACATTAGTCTTCTTGGGAAATATTTTAACAGCAACCCCAGAGCACTAGTATAGAGTACAAGAAAGCAGTCTCAGCAAGCACCTGGTAAGGTTACTTATCAAAACCTCTTTCAATTACTCAAGCAAAGATAAGAGTATGCCACCTGCTTTTCTTTGCTCACTTCTTAAACCAGGCAGGGAATCTGAATCCATAATCACGGCAGCACACTTCACACTCTATCTTGAGCCATGAAATGGCTTTGTCTGGCTGCCTTCCTGTCTGCTTTTGCAAGCTATAAACAGCTTTATGTACATTCTGCTACAGCCTTCTACAACAATTACCCTCTAGATGGTCCACAAGTGGATCCTTCACTTAACTTTGTACCACACTTAAGAGAACAGATTGTCTGGTTAAGAAGCAGCAAGACAGATGTGCATTCCTTCTCCATCCTGGCACAGACGCAAATGAGACCACTACATCAGGAGCAGGCCCCGGAGCTGCTTCCACTGTAACACTTCCACTGCATCCCACCAGATCACCAATTCACAAACCATCACTGGCACCTATTTCTTGTCCTTGCCCACAATGGACAATGTGGGGGTTTGCAAAAGTTTGGCGTTGGTTATGTTCCCCCTCTTTTCCTTTTAAACTTCGTCTCCTACAGATGATAGGCCAGTTCATCTAATTTAAGCTAAATGACCCTGTTGGCTCCTAAAGCATGGTTCACAAGCACTGCCAGAGCAGTCAAATGCTTCCTCCTGCTCCGGCACGGAGCCAGGAGTTACTGCTGCCACCCAGACCCACAGCAGTACATGGGCAGAGCACATGCAAGCAGCTCTGCATCACAAAATACCACCTGGAAAACACCCATCTTTACTGGTTTTGCCTTAAAATAAGATTTTTACACTCCCCAAGGTCTTGAGCCATCTAGTCTTACCTTCAGTGTAGTTTTAACATGAAAGCAGTATCTTTACATTGTATGTTCCCAACATAAGCTAATGGGGTTTATGGGAAATGAGTACATGATTTTAAAACAGACTGAACAAACTGCTACTGACAGATGAAATGTAAATGAGAAAGTTTAAGAAAACTTTGTGATAGCTGATACACAGCAAACAAGAAGCAAAACTGTCTGTGAGGTATTTCAAATGCCAGAAGCAGCAAGAACTGAAAACGGATTAGTTTTTAATGCAATACCATGTTTTCCCCTGTACTGCTATTGGCAGTATCACTGCCACGGAATAATGCCAAGCTCTATTTCTATTACCTTTGTTTTCATCTAAGACAAACTCCACTGTAAATACTTACAATTAACTACTGTTCTAACAAGTGAAAAAGATTACTCGGGTTTTCATTTTCTTAGATTTCACTATAAGACATTAAATATTGTCTTCCAGTACCCATCATTTAACTTAAAATAACCTTCTTACAGGCTAGGAACCACAGGACACTGCTGAAATTGCACTGTACAAGCCTGGCTTTCTTCTAAGCTATTTAGTACATCAGAAAGTTATACAGAAAGACGATTTATTTGGATATTCCCTGTTCGAGCCCACGCAAGAATTGCACACGCGTCCATGTGACACAGTGAAACGCCTGCAGCGAGATGAACCACTGCTCTAAATAAAGCAATTGGAAATTTCACAATAAATCACTTCAAAAGCAGAAACCTTCTCAAGTATTTAACTGTATCATGGAGACCTTTCAGAACCCTTTGAGAGTTAACACTCCACCGCTGGAAAACACACAAATGCTACTGCCAGATTAAATACTTGCTGCATGTGTCAGTCCAAAAACTGGCTCTTTCTGCTTTCTTAAAGATCTGGTGTCTCAAGATGTCTCAGCAAGACAAAGTTGCAATGAAGTTTCAAAGACAAAGCACAAGTCACTGATGCTGCAGCACCAAAGAAGATAGGAGCAAATGAAGATAGAAGCGCTGAAACTTATTAAAATTCACTTCAAAATGCTAAAAGCATCTGGGATAAAATACCAGTTGAAATGCAAATGTGAAGTTGTTTTGACTGCCGCCACAGGAGGTTAACTGCCCAGGGAGCAGCCAGCTATGCCAACACTAGTAACATGTGCCTTTCACCACACGCTTTTGTAAGTCAGACTCAGACGTTGTATCTAGTTCAGAGCAAATACAAACTAAGCAGGCTTAAAGTTCAGAACAAACCCTGTTTAATATAACTAGCGTTACGCGTAGAAGTTCTGGCTAGTGAGTAAACTAAGCTGCCCATGGCCAGAGCCCAAAAGCATCACCCTGTCCTAAAAATGAAAGATGAATACTTTCAAACATTGCATCAGCTACGGATAATCTTCACACACAGAAGTACCTGGCAGGCAGAGGGATGCCACCAGGAATTGCCCTTGCATGCCCCACAAATAACTTTGTGAGACACTCCATATATCCCACTGAACTTTCAGTGTCTTGAGATCCTTATCCGAGTTGGCAATGAATCGCTGACAAAGAACATCGTAAGGATGTATCTGTGACTGAATTTATTCCACATCACATATAGAAAGGCTAAAATGGTAACAAAGTGCAACCCATTGCACTACACAAGTCGTAAATTACAGCACCTAGTATTTGTCAACATACAGAACTGAGATAAACCGATTAAGATTTCTTGCTTTATCAGCAATGAGATAAATCACACACCTAAGATAGGTTCTCCACCCCATGAAGTCACATTCCCAGAACCAACACCAACTCTCCTACCAGCTCCACCAGCATGGGATCCCAAAGAGAGCCAAATGGTGTCTACTCTCCACCCTCAAGGTTTTGACTAAGAAATAACTCAGTTAAATACAAATCCCTGAAGGCAGATTGTGTGTGACTGATAACTAGTTACAAAGGGAAAGGTTACTTATTCACACTGAGCATTTTAAAAGTTACAGCAGACCTTAAACTACCCTTGCATGAAATACAAAGGTTCTGGAAGAATAACTGGCTAAGTGATAATGAGGCACAACAAGCAAGAGAGACAATGTTGAAGAACAAACTGAAGGATAAACAATGAACTGAAAACATTAAGGCATGCATGTACTCCGAGGAAAAAGCAGCAGTTCCTTATATTTTTTCCCCCTGCTACAATACTCCGTTGCTCCTGAAATGGGTCTTTACCAGGTAGATCTCTTACCTATTTTATTTAAGCCTGAGAAGTTGCTCAGTGGCTTTGGGGAGCTACAGAAGAACGCTAGATCATTATTTATTTCTGGATGTTTTATGAGAACTTCCCTACATAATTATAACTATTTAACCTCTCCAGGTGTTGAGCAACTGTGGGCCTTATTTTCCCAGCTGAACTGCTACTGGCAGTTGGCACTTAAATGATGAAAGGGATAAGTACTGCAGACAGACAGACATCAGTCAACCTGCACTGAAATTACCTGCAGCACAAACAATCTCAGGCTCACAGTATTAAGTGTGGATGAAGCAAAGTAAACAGCAGTAGAGTTCTGCAATATTTCCTAGTACACAGGTAGGATTAACACCTCACCTACTGCACTGTGCTCAGCTTTGCTTATTTTTATTTCCTTCTGCGATTCCTGACAGACTCTGATCTGCCCATGAATGGAAAATTGTCTGCTACAACAAGTAGTAAGAGCACTTATAATTAAAATGTGTTCCACTGCAATTGCTGATCAGAACATGTTGTGTGCAATGCCCTTGCAGACACTGTGTTAAAGAATAACCAGATCGAAGCTTCATTCTTGAGAAGAGCTGCCACATTTCTAAGAGGTTACATACAGTCAGTGCTCCTGAAGAAGAGCACTGCTGACATTTGGATCAGCTGAACTGACAGGACTGACAGTGGATATCATTGTTAATGGGGATCTTTCTCAATCTGTAGTTTCTCTACAAATGACAGTACTTATGCCCCCATGTTCAAAAGAAAACTTCATTTGATCTATTACAAGCTAAGACACATACGCAAGTTTTATCCCATCACTGCCTGTCCTGAGCTCTCCTGCCAGAGTAGGTGAAAGGCTACTCACTCCAAAGCAGGCAGACAACTTGCCTCCTTCAGTGTGGTAAGCTGTGATGCAGCAACAATCTCTTTAACAGGTATGATACCAAATAAAACCACTTAACAGAGTCTTACATGACCTTCAGGCATCAGAGTCCCTTCCTCCTCTACAGTTGCCAGAACAACCTTGACATTTCACCTACAAATCCTTTTACATCTTCTAATTCACTTGGTGACAATGAGACCAA
This sequence comes from Pezoporus wallicus, assembly GCF_028554395.1. Taxonomy (NCBI): domain Eukaryota; kingdom Metazoa; phylum Chordata; class Aves; order Psittaciformes; family Psittacidae; genus Pezoporus; species Pezoporus wallicus. The sequence goes on from NW_026640928.1 coordinate 371,714, forward strand.
CAATATTCCAGGGGCTTTGGCACTCAAGTTTTACACACCTCTTACACAGGCTGCTGACAAACCTGACTTTCAAATCAAATGCAATTCCTTTCAGTTTAGAGCAGGTGCCCTAAACACCCCCCTTCCCAAAAATCCTTTAAAAATCCAGATTTGCAGCAGATCCAACAGTTGCCAAATTTTAGCTTTGCAGTGGACAACCACTATGCTGCTGCCAGAGGGGGTTTCCCCTACTCCTGCTAGGGGACAGAAATAGTTTGGAAGACTCGTCAAGTCCCAGTGGCTACACCCAAACTTCTGTCCAGCACAGACATTGTATAAGAGATGCTGTCACGGGATGCACAGTGGTTGCTGTAGTGTTTCAATAATGAGTCACACAACAGCTTGGAAAATCCATAAAAACGAGCAAAGGCATCAGGGGCCTGATAAGGCAGGAACAAGCAAGAGAAGGCAGATCCCAACAACAGGAAAAAGCAGTCACCAGTATGAGTGGGGTCAGAACTTGCGAACAAGCTTCATGTTTAATTCCATTAAGTAAGTGAAATGTTTATATAAAGTGTTTAAGTTCATTTTTTAAATGTGTGGTTTGCTCCCAATGCTCTGAAAATTCCACTTGCACATGGTTTAGGAAAAAAACAAAGGTCCCAGTTCCTGAAGAGCTTTGATTTTCCGCCCTGGAAACAGTGCTTCTGCCCTCAGAAGTCAAGGGCATGCCTTTAGACCTGAAGCAGCACATGACATCTATCACATCTCAAGAAGGTATTTGAATATCCTGAGGATCTGGACAACCAGGACTCTGACAGTGAACACACAGAAAGACACAATATGGTATGAGCAGCAGGAAACACGGGCCTGAATCATAAATCTCTTGAGATTAACGTTGGTAGTAAAGCCACTTCCTTTTCTCAGAGTGATCCCAAAGGAAACACCCTGGTTCTGAGTTTCTTGCGTCTCACTGTACCCAAAATGGGAAGAAAACATCCAAATTTAACAGGTACATCCTAGACCAAAGTAAAAATAAGTCAAACCCCTCGAGGCTTCAAGTACACCAGTAACAGGCCTCATCAAGCCCTTAACTACTAAGGGAGGACTGGAAACAACATGAATCTTCATAAGCTTTCTGTTGATCTTACTGTGAAAGGATGAAACACAGACTAGAAGACACTGTTTTCAGCCTTTAGACTACACAGTATACATAGAACAAAAGAAGTCTTTAGCATATTTGCATCTGCTATAAACACTTTTGTTTGACCTAAGAAAATGAATCCCCAAGCACTCATGCCAAATGGCTGGGAGTAGCTCTTTCACTGTTACACCACACCCATCTCCATCCCACACAGGCATGCTTCCCATATATTGGTTCTGGAAAAGGCTGGCACAGAAGAATGTTAAATTCATTGTCTGGCATGGCTTTGTCACTGATGACTACCAGGGCAGGATAACTCCAAGTGATACACTTGGAAATTTACTGTTCTCTACAAGCACTCTCACCGTGTCTAGTGTTTGCTCCAGCTGAAGCCACGTGAGCCTTTTCATTAAGGTAATACTGAAAAATGAAGCTTGGAAAGGAACAGCTCAGCTCAGGCAGTTCTGCTGAGGTGCAGTCGGCAAGGTATTGAGTTAGGAGAAAATTTATGAGGCTCTTTAAAAAACAATTGTTAAGGAACCTCACATTTGTGATGAGAGCAACAAGAATTAAAGGCAGGAACACTAGTGCTGAAACTCTCTTTGCAGCTGTGTAGGACTGGTTGAGAAAGGGAGAGCAAAGAGATGACTGTGGCAGCAGAAACAAAGAGTAAACTATGTCTGTTAAATGAAGGACTCCAGATGAAGAAAAAACATCAAGTTGGACTGCATCAAACCCCATCCTGAGTGTTACTGTTTGCAGAATGTACAGTGATCTTGGGGGTTTGGAAGGTGTATTTAGAAAATCCATAAAGAACTAACATGAAAACAGTTTTACAGGGGAAAACCCAACCCAACAGCTTTTCTGTGTAAATTATTTTCTCCTTGGTGTTTAAGACATACTGGTCTGAAGCCGCCTTTGCTGTTTGATCCTAAAGTGGAGCTGCAATTCTGTTTGTTTTCATGTCACCATGAAAATTAATGCAAAGCCCAACTTAGAAACACAATTCTGTTGATTCCTGCAGGAAGACAAGACAAGCTGTAGGTCCACATATGGCAATTACCCAATATGGCCAAAACCCACTAAACATCATCAAATGGGTGCAAATCTACTTGCTTCCCCATGCAAAGAGTCCACCTGTAAGTAAAGGAGACCCTCCATTTCTCTTCTGGGCAAATCCTGATTGCTCAGTTATTTATCAGTGCTGGCCTAGTGTGAACTTTAAAGGCAGGCAGTCTCAGTCACATGCTAAAGTAAAGCTGTCCAACAGCTAATTTGAACAGCAAAAAGTTTCTCTGGAATAGGCACAACAGAAAACATGCTGAGTATCTCACATGCATTGACCTGTTTTCCACATCTTCAAAGCTGCAGCATCACCCTTAGAGTAGCAGCTCACTGGAGAATGATCAGCAATACTGTTAACTAGCACCAAGCTTCCAGAAGAAACGTCTTAGCATGAAACAGCAACCAAGCTCTGGGCAACAGCACTGGCTTGTGAAGAGTCCCCAATACATCACAAGACATTGCAGTGTAATCCCACCAGGTTTAAATTAAAAAATAAAAATAAAAAGGGGGGGAAGCTTTTTCTTTTTAATATCAAAGTTCTGATGAAAGCTTTCAAGCAACTGACAGAAGTAAGTTAACTTTTGCAAAGTACCAGTTAGCCAAAATCAACCTTGACTACACAGGAGAAAGGTCAAGCACTGTCAGAAGAGTGCTGTTCACAAACCAAAGATTCCACTCATTATCTCTAATTATTCACTACTCCTAAAATTTGAACCCTTCAGATTCATTTCACACGTGTATACAAACCAGAGAGCGCAATCAAGACAGAGCAAATACTGAAACTGAAGTTTGACATTTGAAGCCAGTCTCAATGTCACTTTGCCTTTCACTTGACAAGGACACAGGACACGCTAAAAATCAGGAAGTGTCCGTTTCAATGATCTTTTCTTGGTAAACGCAATGCATACACAAAGGGCTTGGTTACGGTTTAAAGGCACATGGAAAGTGAAATATTACACGCCGTTTCTCCAGCTTTTGGAGGCACCAGGCCTTGCAGGCACCTACAGGTGAGGTGCCAAGGCTGGGCCTGGGCACCCAGCACCCCGTCCCAATGGGTGTGCTAAGTGAGGTGGGTGTCGTGCTGCGGCAAAGAGTACAAAAGCTTTCTTCTAAAGCTAAAAAAATAGAGAACTCGCACTGACATTTACAGGCGGAACAGCTTCCTTTGTCTGCAGCCGATGAGCCGCTTTGCCATGTGCGGCTCACACAGGAGGCCGGGTCACCGCCACCAACCCCTCCCCAGCACCCCGAGCAGGGCTCGCCAGCACTCACCCAGCACATCAGCCGACCGGTGCCGGGCCACGAAGCAGGCGTCGTCTCCGTAGCACATGCCTTTCTTGAGGATGCCCTTGCGGAAATCTTTGCCAAAGCCACAGCTGGCTGTCACCAAGCTGTAGTCACGGGAGTCCGTCTGCGACAGGCCGCCCAGGACTGCCCGGGCCACCAGCCTGCCATAGGAGAGCACCGAGAACATGGCGTGGGGCGCCCAGCAGCCGAGAGCCAGGAACGCGGGGAGCCACCGGCGCAGCCGCCGCCTGCCCTGCGAGCGCCCGCCGCAGGGAGCCAGCCTTCCCCTGCTCGCCGGCCGGCTCGGCTAGCCTCGCCTCAGCCCGCGCTGCCCCTCCTCAACCCGGCCCCTCGCCCTCCCCCCACCGCGGACTGCCTCACCCCTCCGGGCCGGCTCCCGCCCTCACGCCCCGCTCGCCGGCCCCTCACGGCCGGGCTTGCCGGCAGCGGCCCCCGCCTTCCGCACACAATCCCTCCTCTTTCCCCCCCCCCGAAGGGGGGCTCTGCCTACTCCCCTGCCGGCCGGCACTGCCCCGCGGAGGCCTCCGTACGCCCTCCCACCGCGCCGTGGGGCGGCCCGGTCAGAGCCGGCCGTGCCCGCTGCGCCGCCCGCCGCCCGCAGCCGCCATCTTGGCCGCGCGTGCTGAGGCCCCGCCGCTCGGCGGAGCGGGCTTGACGGCGAGGTCAGCCCCGCCCCTCCCCAACGCGCTTGCGCCGCAGCCGACGACCTCTCTCATTGGCTGGGGGCCGCGTCTCATTTGCATGCTGCGGGACAATAACACCGCGCAGCTCCCGGCAGCCCTCGCGGCATCGCGGTCTCTGCCCTTTCCCTTCCCGGTAACCGGGGCCACGCTCCGCACCGGGACAGGGGAGCTTCCTGCGGCTTTACCAGTAGCTATTAACAATACAGCGGGGTGAATGGGGCTGCACCTAACACACATACCGGCTCTCCATGCCCAGCCCAGGCCACGTGTCTGGCGCGTTGCAAATAACTCGAAGGGCTTCAGTGGCCACTTGTGTTTTCTGGCTGTTGAGGCAGGTGATGTGAGTCACACCGCACAAAAACTTAATTTTAAAGGACAAGTCCTGTTTCCCTCCCCCGTGGGTGCAGTGAGGGACAGCGCCAGCTCGCTGCGGCATGTGATGTTTGTGTGGCTTCTGTGGAAATCCATGAAACTGGAGAATGTTTTGGGGCAGGGATGTGAAATGCCTAACAAAACCCTCAGCACACAGTCAACACAAAACCCACGAACATCATGGTAATTGCAGGTGAGCATGATCCAAAGGCAACAACACAACTTTCCAGTGTCCCCCTGCACAACTTCAAAGACACCAACAACTTCAAGGCATGATGGCTTTATACATCCACTTGCACTCAAAAAGAAACCCAATTCCTTGTCTTCTGCAGCTCCTCTGTGCTGCTTGTGGACAAGGAAAGGGCTTGTCCCTTGGGAAGTCCCCAGCAGGTCACTGCACAACACATGCGAATTCACTTAATGCTTCCTGAGGAGGCTGCTGCCGCGTTCCATAACCCGAGATATGTAAATATAACACAACAGGCATAAATAAAGCAGAGGCAGGTGTGAAACCTGAACCTCAGGCTGACTCCAGTGAAAGGAAGAGCAGCGACACACTCACAGACCCAGCCCAGCACCATCATTATAACAGCACCAAGAGACAGGAGGCATTTCACTTGCTGTGCGTCTTGACAGAGACAATATTCCCTTTAAGCCACAAAAGGCTTAAGCAATGCATGAAGATTTTCCATCTAAAGCTGAAGTGGTATCCAAACTTACTACCAAATTAATTAATGTGGAGAAGGAGCGTGCAGTGAACACAAAGAGCAGCCCAGGCCTCGGTGAGCTGGGAACCCACTGCCCAGACAAATTTGCCAGCGCATTGGAGATAAGGGTGTGCTGCTGCCAAGGCCCATCAGGGTGTGTGAGATGACAAACAGCACTGGCAAGGTGGCTCTCCTCCACCACAAGCATTGCTGCCTCACCCCTCCTGTATCACTAGCAGGAAAGGGAAGCACATATTGTCAAGAGTTTCCTCCACAGAGTCATTCTTTTCCTCCTCTCGCTCTCATTCTTCCACCTCCTTGTCCAGTTCCCTTCTAGGATAAGTCCAGCCTGGCCTCACCCCCATTTTCGTTAACAGCTTGTGCTGTGCTGGGCAGCTGTGGTTAGCACAGGGTGATGTGTCCTGCAGTGGCTGGGTGCACACTGTGTTGAGCCACAGAGAACCCAGGTTTGGTTGGAAGCATGGGGTGTTTCCCGGAGCTGGATGGGACACTCTCTGTACTGCTTTGCCAGTCAGCCATGGGTTGGGAAACAGTGTGAGCACAAGGCTGTCAAACACACTTGGTAGAGCACAGCCCCATGTTTCAGTAAGGGCTCCCATGCCAGCTCATGCTCCTCAATCCCTGCTCAGCACCCAGACACGAGGAAGGTGGCATCATCTATATGAGAATTAGTGACCACTGCTGAACTCTTTCACTCCTGCACTGTAGTCTTTCACTCACACTGTGCCCAGATGCAAAACTGCTGTTGGTTTTCATTCAGCTCACTTACCTCCCATGAGACAAAGAACAACCGTTGGAAATGAAACAGGACATTTGGGTTTCCCCACTGTTCAGTATGAGTCCTGATAGGTCTCCCATAAATCCCTCCCAGGACATGCCCTCCTGCAGCCTCACTCTGCATTATTCTTGTACCCTGAGGGTCAATATCCTGCCAAGTGATATTTGTTTAAAATTCTCAAATGCACAAATTTGGCACCAAAACTGGGGCAAAGGGCATTCCCCTGGTTACTGCAGCTGGGTGGAATCTTCCCACCTCAAAGTCCAAGATCCACTTCCATCAGTTCAGTTAAGCTGCAAAACAAAATGAACTCTTCCTGCTAGGCTTGCTCAGACCAATAAATGCAATGGGGAACTCTAAGCAGAAGTGCTGTGCAATGTAATCAACTGTGGAAGGCACAAGCAGTTTTTCAGCTTGTATTAAGACTGATTCACTTGTAGCTGACGTCAGTGCTCCCTCCCTGCTATCTTAGCCTTGGGATTGGAGTATGATAAATATTACCTGTAATGCCATCTGCTGTACAGAGGCAGCCCAGGCTTCTCGCTATTTATTTAAGGGCTAATGTTGTGCTAGACCAGAATGCAGTTTATTTCAGCCTGATTTGACTTTGGTTTGACTCTAATTAAAAATGCTTGTCTGCTTGAGTTTTTAAAGTCATCTGTCATGGAGCAAAACTCATGTTTGCCTTGAAAAGATGAAGAAGTTCAAGACAGCATAGTTAAAACCAAACAGAAAACTAATGTGAAAGGGTGATGCCAGACTTCACATGGAAGAGATAGGAGGAGATACTGAGTCAGAAGATCACCATCTCAGGATGGGAACAAGGACCTCCCAAATCCCAGCTGTTATGGAGAGCTGGTTTGTTTTGCTTATCAGTTTCTCCCTCGGTTCCTTTAGAATCTCAACCAAGTCATCCACTTTCTCTATAAAACACAGAATACTGCAGTGTAATGGTGACTCTGACTTTTGGTCAGTGGTAAAATTGTTTTGAATGGCACCATGCTGAAAATACATATTTAGATCAAGTAACACACATACAAAACTGCTCCTCTTAGGATTTTATCCTCATTTTAAACGTTTAAAGTAACAGGAATTACTTCTCTAGGAATTCCACTTCCTAGAGAATTCCTAACTCCTTCATGACAATAACTCTGTTGAGCATTTTTTAGTACTAAAAACCTCCTAACACTAAAACCTGAGCAGTTAAAAGCCTTGTATAAGGTGTGTTCAGAAAGAGCCCACAAATAGCTTGAACACCTCATCCATCATTGTTTATGAAGACTCTGCTTATTGAGCTAATTCTGAACTAGTTTAAATGTCAAAAAAAAAATAAAATTAAGCTGTCTAACCAAAATTATATGTGTCCATGGGTAGAATTTCTGTCACTGCACAAAAGCACATGGACTTTGCCAGTTTACTCACTTAGATTCTCATATTTGTAGCTATATTCAGGACAGATACTGGTGCACTGTTCTGAAAACTCGAGTGACTTGTTCTGAGAAACTGCAATAGTTTTAGATGTGTTAAAGTAATTATTTAAATCTCAAGTAATTTTAAAAGGTGAGGACTGTGGTCAAAGTTATAGAGTTAAAAATAACATTTAACTGAATTATTAAATAAGCTTGGATGAGAGAAACTGAAACATACCTAATGTGGTTTGCTTAGTCCTAGCATTTCATAAAGGACATCTGTGTTAGTTTTATTTGTGCTTACAATCAGTTACTTACCCTGCTTTTATGGTGCTTGACAAGACTTGATCCTGCCACATTTGGATTGCAAATGCCACTCTACAGTGCTTAAATGCACATCAAAATCTTGCTCCTTAATATATGACTAAAATAGTGCTACAGTAAATCCCTTCAAATGTTTTTTTATAGACAGCAATCAACTGCATCTTCAACTGCTCGAATTTCCATTTTGTAGGACCTCCCCTGTGAGCATCACAGTGCCCTTTTTAATTATTAATGCCCACATGTTGATGGGATAAATCAGGATCTCTGTGATGGAGAACATGCAGTATTTAGCAATGTCCCAATCTTGTCCCACCCTCTGCGGAGTCTGCTCTTTGGAACCTGCTTCAGAAGTCTTAACACAAGGGTGCTTTTGTGATGGTGGAACTTTTCAAAAGGTTTTTCTTATACTTGGCTTTTGTCTTCCCTTGTTTTTTTAATGACAAAAGCGTATTTTGTTTGGGGTTTTTTTAATCTATTTTTTTAATGTTACATTCTGAAAGACTTTACTTAATACATTTTGTTTATGTGTGCATATATCTGGGTAGATATCATGCCTTTATTGAACTATCTCTTCCTACAGTTAAGGAATTTAGAATTAGTCACTTAAACATTAATAAAGAGGAAACTGAAGTGACTACTATGTTAATCCTGTTCTTCTTTTACAAGTACTACTGGAGATGGATTTTAGGTGAATTGTTGGTCTGAGTAAAGCCCTAACTTGCTATGGGGAAAACAATCATTAGAAAACCAGATTAATTATACTTTGCTATTGAACAGTTGCCCAGTTCTATTCTATTTCAATGGTAGATGCAGTAAGAAATAATACCTCTTATTCATCCAGCTCCTGCCCACATGCATTCAGGGTGCAATCTGTGCTTTCAGCAAGGCTTGGTTTTCATCAAGGAGGCTGGTCCCTTGCGCACCATCAGCTTTGCAAAGTAATTCTGGATGCAAAACAGAATGTATTACATTATATTTTCCCTTGTGCGTTGTCAACGGCCCTTTTTACTCAGTTTAAATGCATTAAACATTTAAACTAACAAGTAGGGGTGCTTTAATATTAATGAGCTCATCTCATGATGCTGCAGTTGAACGTGTTATATAGAAGACAGAATACAACCAACAATGATAAACCATAAACTAAGCACCACTCTCCCTCCAAGCCTCCAAACCAAATTCCAGATTTCCAAATGTGCAGGACTTCTACAGAGGAGAAACATCCTCATCCTTGTCAACTGACCATACATAGTCATAGTATGGGAGATTAGTCAAGAAATCCAAGGGACTGTAAGCCCCCAAGTCAGCTTCACCCAGAGAGATGAGAGTCTCATCTCAAGGGGCAGTGAAGGACAGCACAGCCACACACTCAGACTGCTCCCTCCTGCAGGCTTCCCTCTCCCTTGGAAGTGGAGAAAAGCCCCACAGCTGCTAGAAGTAAAACTCCCAAATCTATTTTTTACTTTCCCTTAAGCAAGAGGATGCGGAAACTTCAGTCACTTCATAGTGACAAAAGTAAAGAGCTTCACTTGCCTTTTAACAGGCAGGAAAACAAGTCTCCTTTATTCAGGGGACAGTTCCCTGCCTAAGGACTCCTTCTTGAAGCCACAAGTCTTCTTACTCTGCTGCTAACAGGTCCTTGCCTGATTTCTATAACCTGTGCCTATGTGTGTTATTAAGCAGGGGCAAAGAAATCAGAGTTTTCAGGGTAGTGCATCAATATCTGTCCTGACCACAGCTATGAATATGCAAATCTGAGTAAACTGGCAAAGGTAACATGTTCCTCTGCTCTGGGACCAGGAAAGAGACTGCTTTTTAAAGACTCCCATGATTTCCTCCAAATATAGGCACTGACTCTATTTGATGTCTGCAGCCAGTACTGGCACAGCCTTAGTGAGAAGGAAAAAGGAGCCCTTGATGCCATTTTTACAGTCTCTTTTCAAAATGGGAATGTACTTGAAGTTACTGTTACTCTTCAAGCCTGAGAAAAAAGCCAGACCCAACAGTAGTAACATCATTGAGGAGACCTTACTGAAAGGAAAAGCATGAATGTTTCCATTGTAATCTCAGAAACAGCAAAGAAACAAAGAGACTAAACACACTGGGTTTTCTTCCCGAAGGAAGAAGGCAAATACAGTAACTTTAAGTTATATTTAACAGAAAGAATGCAGACTGGACACCCAGGTGAGACTGTCTACACATAAGGCACACAGATGTCTGAGGTACAATGGAGTATGCTGGATTCTCACCTTCATGTCACCTTTGAAGTATTAAGTCTTCTTTCCAAAGAGAAGGATGACTCCAGGACTTCGCCACGTAATATGGAGCTATTTCAAATCCATCTTACGTTACCAGCTCTTTGATAGTATCAAATGACCTTGGTAGCCTTGTACTGCGTGAGGCAGACAACAGTCTGTCTTGCGAAACTCATCAACACCTTTGTGAGTAATGGGCTCCTGTGAGGCAAGAGGAGAGTGTGAAGGTGCCAAAGACTTTGTGGAATCATTTCAGTTCTCAGCAGAATCTGGAACATCAATGTACTAAATACGCACTGTCGACTTGAAGTTGCATGGCCAGCAGTCAAGTGGATCGACGTAAAAGAGAACATGCCCTCTTGTGGCCTTGCAGCTCTCAGCGCTTCCCTTCAAGAGGACGGGAACGACCCTGATCAGAAAAAGAAGGCACACTGTAACAATGCACTTGTTAGTCTGATGCAGGAACAAACGTTGTAGAGGTGCTTTTGAGCAGGAACTGCAGAACACAAGACTTCAAAGGTTAAAAAGTCATCTCTTGGTTGGAACTGAAGCCTGGATGTTGGTATTTGTAAGACAGCCGTAAAGAATTGTGATCATTCAGTCGCTCTCTAGCTCATTTTTTACCAGTTAGCATAAAAACACCTGTATATACTGCAGGATTACTGGTAAGGCTGATGAACAAACAGATGCGCTGGACGTTAAGTGTTTTCAAAAGGAGATATGGAATTTTCTAAAGGAGAAATGGACTTTAAAAATTGGCTTGAGATTACTAAAAAGTTGCAAAAATACACTAAACGTAAGATTTTACAGCTCACAAGCAGCCATTCCCCACCTTTGCGTATGGCTTTCCAGCAGAACTTTTGCCCAAACCACATACATGGCTAATGCTTCAGTTGCTACAACTTAAACTTTTTCCTCTTGCCCTTGGCTTAGCACCGAGGGCCACCGACACCCAAGTTACAGCCGCGCTGGGCGGCTTCTGACAGGGCTGGGTGGCACAAGTGGGTGCTTGAGGCAGCCATAATGGAGGCTCTGAGGTGAGCGGAGTGGCCTCACAGGAGGCCATACCCAGGCAGAGGCTCAGTGTGTCGCCTCACCCCACATCTCCCTGCAACGAATGGGGCTGAGGGCGGCAGGAAGCAACAGCCAGACAAGACCCAGCCTCCCCTCGCCACCCGCCATGGCGCCAGAGCGCACAACCCCGTCCCCATCCAGCCCCACTACCTCAGACACCCTCCCGTCATGCCCCGGGAGGGCGGGAACTCGCGCTTCCCGTGATGCCCCGCGCTCCCTGGCAACCGCGCCGTTGCTAGGGGCGGCCGGCAGCGTCCGTTATGGCGGCGGCGCTGGGGTTCGGGGCCTTCCTCATCCTCCTCCTCCCGCCGCCGCTCCGGGCAGCAGAGCCGAGGGAGGATCCCGGAGCGCCACCGGAGACCAGCGCGGCCGTCCCGGCGCGGACCCGCAGAGGGCCCGCTCCGGTTACGGACGGTGGGTGCCTTAGGGCTTCTGCGCGGCACCGGCGGCTATTGCCGGGCAAGGGAAAGCTGCTTCTCCGTGGGGATTTACCGGGGCTGTGCTGCAGCTGTGCTCCGAGCACCCCTCTCTAGCAGCACCCCAAGCCAGGCGGGGCTCAGGGCTTCCTCAGGCAGGTTTACAACCCTACAGTACCGCTACACAGCCGCTGGGTACGCTGATCCTGGCATGCACGGCCAGGATACAGGTCCCCCTGCCCACCCAGCACCCTGCTCTGAGCCCATGGGGCACAGCCTGGCCTGGCAGAGGGGACCCAGGCTCACCCTGTTTGTGCTGGAGATCTCCCAACCGAGCTGGTGGCACACACAGTTTGCTCCAAGACTCGGAACTCGGCCCCAGCTCTGTGCGTTTATAGTGATGCTATGGCAAGATAGATGACGGATCGTTGTTTGGTTTCCTACTGTCTCCTAATCGGCAGGTATACTTTAACTTTTGGTTTCCCAGTGTTGTTGCCAACTGTTCAGCTTGCCTGGGTTACTTGCCAAATTAAACATGTCCCGGTGTGTACCCATCCTTAGGGAAAAAGAGACTTAAATCTCTGATCTCAGAGATACAACCTCCCAACCTAATCATCTGTGTTTAAACTTACCTTGTTTACGAGGTGAGCTAAGGATTGCAGTGCTAAACTCAGTGAACGGAACAGTCAGAGCATCAGAGATTCCAGGAAATACCTGGATACTGTTCAGATGGTCAGAGAACATCCGAGAGGCCATAAAGAAATGGGCAAGAGTCAAAATAAAAGCAGCATTAGTTAGGAAAATGAATGTTGTTTGAATGTCTTCCCTACAGAGCTGGGCTTCATTTTCTTCACTCTGTTGTTCTTAAGTCAGTATTTATTACAGAATACCAGCTCTCAAACCCACTTCATTAGAGTAATAGCTTGTTTGAATTTATAAACTTGAAAACCCAAGAATGTTTAAGAAGTTACCAAGTGTATTTTATCAAGCCAGCTTACAGTATTGGTAGCACTTTCTATTATTACAATATTTCACAGTGTCTAAAGAGAGGAGAAACAACAAAGTCAACTATGGTTACATTGGCACATCGGGAAAACATATTACTGGACCTTGGGACATGCTCAATACTTGTAAACATCTCACTGCTCTATCAAAATGTTTCCTTTTTTGTTTGTTTTCCCAATAAGCTGAACAAGCAAGAAGTGAGCCTTGTTTATATCTCTTCCCCCCTCTGCAGGGCTGGGTATATTTTCATACCTTTGAAACTCCTATAACATTGCTTTTTTGATTTCATAGGGAACACAGCAGCAGGTTTTAGTATGCCCTTGGTTTTGTTCTTGTGTCCCACATAGATTTGCTAAGTAGCAAAAAAGATAGCTTTAGAAAATGACTTTTTAAAGGCACATGAATTTGGATATAGACTTTGGACCATTGTCAGAAACAAGGTGAGGTGAAGAATGGAAGTGTTGGGGAACATGCTGTAGTGTGTAAAGTTTCAGTTCTAATTTCAATCTCTCCCTCCCCCTCAGTTGCCAAGCTGTGTGTTTGTGACCTGCTGGTGGCACAATGTGATGTGAATTGCTGCTGTGACCCTGATTGCAGTGCAGCAGATTTCAGCCTCTTCACTACCTGTTCAGTTCCTGTGGTCACGTAAGTGCATAAGCAGCTGTGTGAAGTAAAATCTTATTTGCTGCATGCATCTGTAAGGGCTCTATTAACAAATCCTATCCACTCTCCCTCTCCATTCTAACTCCTGCCTACCCTTTGACCAGTCCTTCCTGCACTAGGCATGAAAACTTTTGTCCCCAACCAGGTAGAACAACAAATTGTCCTCTCACCTGTTTCTCTTTGACTTATTCCCTCATTTCTGAACTCATACTCCTTGCTTTTCTCCTCTTTCCTTGTTTATGGGTACTTAAGTGGTGATACCTTCTGTTGGGCCAAGAATAATGCATCTTTAAACTTAAATCAATACAATGCAGTGTCTGGAGTTAAAGCTGATACCATGGGACCATCTAGTCACCCCCTTCAGTCATCAGCAATTTATCAGTAACCTCTTTCATTATGGTTTATGATATCAGATAGAAACTTGATCAATTCAGGGCTTAATGAACAAGTTTGAGCATTGTTCTGGTCCTCATTTTACAAGTCAGCATCCCAACCTGCTGCCTCACTGCCAGTCCGTCACATTAGAAACAGTGAAATCTAACATTATATCAATAAGTTAATGCCAATAATTATTTCTTTGCTATTTACAGTCTCTGTGAAACCACTCTCACCCAATTTCATCTCAAAAAGGAGTTAAGAAAGCTCCTTCAAATCTGTAATGTAAAAAAGTCTCTCGGTGACTTTTCAGAACAAAAAGTACAGCTCTTCAACCCACCTTCTGCATAAGTCATGCCAATGTGAACACTGGGGTTTATTCTTGGTGCTTTGAAATTTGAATTAGCAGTCATCCCAGACCATGGGTTCTTATTGTTCTTGCACACAATGACTACTGATTCCCATTTATAGATATCAGAAAGGTCTAATCAGCGCCTTCCTGAGTGACAGTTTCATTGTCTCGGGTGACTGTTCTGTCTTTGTCAACTAGAAATGTATAAAATGAAGTTGTGTTTCTTTTCCCAAAGTCTTTTGTGTAAAATGTTTCTTTTACAGGAAAATCCATGGGATTTTCAATGGCTGCAAGGACTGTGGATCTCATTATTTACATCTAGATTTATAAACATCAGTGTAATTGTGTTAGTTACTGAAAGGGTTTGACTGATCCCAAGTAAGAGGCGATGTGGCCTTGGAAACAGCAGAGAAAGGGCATTTGATTTAGGATGTGAATGCTACTAACAAATGCTTTACTTCATGGAAGAGTTTAACTCCATACTTAAGAGGCATTTCACTTCTTCAGTATCTCTCCTTGACTGTTTTAACCCTGCCCCAGCACCAGTTTCACAGGAATCATCATCTTTTATTTCCGGCATGTAGGACACACCAGTGCTCTTCAGGGTATGAACTGGCACATTCACTACCACAGTTCTGGGCTGCTGTGGATGAGCCCATGGCACATCTACAAATACTTTGTTAGACTGGAGTGAGTTATTTCACCCTCCTGTCTCTGCCATTTCTTTTACATGTATCTCAAGTAGGACTTCCTGCCCCAAGTGAATATTATTCCAATATTCACAAAACTGACCTTTTTTTTTGGTCTACATGCCATTATGTCACCCTAAAGGTCATACTTCCCACTTGTGTTGTATAAATAAGAGTGCTTCTGAGCTGTGTATACTGTGTGGGACCCTCTGCAATTTGTGGTGTCTCACACCACATGGATCCCATCCAACTTCTCATTTTAGCTCTAATATTATTAGTGTCAGGTTCTCCCCTTTCCCCTGTCTCCCATCTTTCTTCATGTTGCTGCTCAATTTCCACTGCTAGATAAAAGCTGTTCGAGAATTCTCTATTATTTATTACTAAGCACACAGTAAAAAACAATATAAGCCTTCAAAGGAGACACAATTGCAGTACGTTATGTTAAAACAGTAATCTCGTGCTTTTTTTTGATGCTGCCTAAATACATGAAAAGAACTTGAAAATACGGTCAATACTCACTTGAAGTAGGTCACTGATTTTATTATTATTGCTTGCAGAGGTGACAGCCGTCTGTGTAGTCAGAAAGCTGCCATATATTCACTTGATGTTGAAGCAAATCCACCAGAAAGAGTATTTAAATTAATCGACCAAGTCAATCCCAGTATTTTCTGCATTCATGCTACAAACTGTAAGTAAGAACTGTTGCTAATATTAAGCACTGTGGTGTTATTTTTGTAAGCTCTTTAGATACCAGAAACAGACTAAAATTAGAACTAACTAAACCTGTCAAAAAACTGGTTATTCTGCAGGTTCACCGTCCTTATGTTGTAATCCTTTCACTTGTGAAACTGTGAAGATAAAACATCTCTAATTCTTAGTTTCTCTGTTGGAAAAAAAAATAAACTGTTTTGTGGGGTTTATTTGTTTTTAAATAATTTATCATCATAATATTTAAAGTTGTCATATGGGAAACTAACTCCTTCCTGATCAGTTACTGTAACTATGTAATAGCCACCAGTGGTACAAATCCGTTATGCCCAGCTTTGGGAAGAAGTGACTTGCTGGGAAGGAGTTATCAGTGCTGTGTTCTCTTAACTAACATACAGTCAGAATTAAATTATCTGAATACTTCAATGGGATCTGTAGACACTAACTGACAAGTCTTTGTTTTGTAACATAGGCTGCTAGAAACCATGGTTTTGAGAGTAAGGGACTTACCCTTTTCCTTACGTTTGTGCTTTCATGGACCTGGGGGAAATAATGGGTTGAGATACTGCTTAGGTTTTCTTTTAAATAAAATAGAAAGCTTTTCTTAGAGAAAAGCTGTGTTAATATTTTTCTATTGCTGAGTTTTTAATGACTCCAGAAGGAAAAAAATGTTACTAAATGCTGTTTCTGTATCTTTTATCCCCAAAGTTCTCCTATTCTTTAAAATGTTTTGACAGATGAACAAGCACTCACCTTCAGTTCCCCTGAAATTCCTACTTCTGAGAATTTTGATCAATTGCTTAAGCAGTTTGGAAGTGCTACTTTCAGTGCTGAGCCTGAGAGCTGGGACATGAACACAGATGATCAGAATCTGTCTGACGCAAATGAAACTTACAGATACCAGGTAAATAATGATCTGATGCAATTAGTGTTAGATTGAAGTAAGCATTGTTTGCATCTGCTTTTAAAAACATGCAGTTCTTCTGGAAGAGACAAACTTTATCTTGGCCTTTAAATTTTGAAATGTAAAAATAAGAAGTGTAGCGTTTTGTGTTGGCTTACTTAAAAAGTGAACTAGAACTGAAGCGTACCTGTACACTGGAATATATTCTTTTGTTTGGCAGTATGGTGTTCCTATACAGACAGTGGATGCATTCCTGAGACTGCCTAGTCCTGTGGTCTCCTCTTGGTGCTCTGATGAAAATCCTGCAGGTTAGAAACTGCATTTGAATTCAAGTTTCGTTTGCTTTAGAGTGTTCTGCTCTGACTTGATCTTAATCAGTCAGTAAATTGGCACACACAGAGATGTAAATTCAGATAAGGATTCATGAACAAACTGTTCATGTTTCCACTCCTCTGGGTTTATTTTTAGGCATAGATTGGAAGTTGTGTTGCATCTATGTTAAACATTCAAAGTTAGATATGTAAATCCTTGAGAATCTTGTTAATGGGGTGTTTATCCAACAATAAAACATCCTCTTTGGCATAACTGGTTTAATAGAATAGCACAAGGGTGACACCCTGAGGGAAGAGGGTATTACACAAAGCAAGACCTAACCGGGCAACCTTTGTAAGATGCCTCTTACAACAGTGAGGTTCCTTTCACAGCCTGAATGCAAGTCAAGGCAGACTTGCAGGCTTGAGCTCTACATTTTAATCTTTCACACAGTTTTTTTTCTCCTCTGCAGAGAGGGAGGGAAAAAGAAAAAGCCACAACCAAACACACAGTTTCCAAACCCCACTGTTGTTATTAAATATGGTATCATAACAATCATGCTGACCGTAAGAAAACTGAAGTCTCTTGTGAAATGAAGAAATCTCATAAGATCTCGAAACTGAAGTAATACATTTTCAGCTGGCTTTTATTAAGCTTTTTTATTAAGCTTCTTTTTATTAAGCTTGTTAAAAAATAGTGTTTTGTCTCAGCACTTTGGCAGAATCTAAGAAAGTATCAGTCTTTATAGCTCACACAAACCCTTACCTGCAATAGGATTTACACTTACTTATACTTGAGGTGCTTAGATTTTTATTTCTGGTGTTTATAATTACACTTTAACTTCCTTCAGTTATTCTTTGTGACTTTTTTCCAGGGTTTTTAGTAAACCAGGCTACAAAATGCATTAGATCAGTAAGTGTGGAAAAATGCGAAAACATTCAAGCAATTAGTATGCTGTTCTACATCAACTCCAGCATTTTAGCAGTGAGTATGATTTGTAGCAGTCATACAGCTGACCATTGATATATCATTTGTATCTACAGATTTAAGTCAATTCTATTTGCTAAAGAGTATGGTGCTTTACTGGGTTGGGAAAAACCACCTCCCTGTGCAATGGACTTTTCTACAGAAAGCCTTGGGAAATGTTTTTACTTCAGGCTTTGGTAGCAGAAGCATTTACTGTGCTCTGCTTGGCCAACAAAAATAATGGTCTTGAAGAGACAAGCCTGTTCCTGAGCTTGTGCTTACTGCAGTGGCAGCAGCTTTAGGCTTTTGTGCTTGTTCAAGCTCTTCCAAGAAGCCTGTTACCAGAGTGCATAAGAAGTCTGAGCTTTAACGAGTTGAGAAACCTTTGTACTTAAAGAAGAACTTGTAAGGTTTAATCCTCTGCATAGATACACCTTTCTTACACACCTCAGTTTTTAATAGTAGGGTATTGTACATGCATACTGAGCCTTCCTTTTATAGTCCTCCAACAACATGACCTTTTAACCCACTGAGAGCAAATTTGTTTGTATCCAGCCTACTCCCAATACAGCCTGTGGTTATTTTTCAAAGTTAAGCTTACTTTTTCATTCCTTTTTGAAGTGGAGGATGATGTCTCATGTAGAAATAAATCCCCTTTCAACAGGAAAGGAAAGCCCCTTAAATAGTTCATGTTCTCACAGGTGGGATCATTCTCCTGCTTATTGAGGACCTCATTAAAATCAGCACATTTGTTGCACACAGATGTCAGCTTTTGGTCATCCTGCTGGGGAACAGTTAGAGAAAACTCTGCCTCAGAAGGGCATTGAGTGTTTCTGTGTGTATGCAGAATTGACGTTCTTGGTGGCTGTAGAACCAGGAATAACAAGCTTGCCTCAGGACAAGCTCCAAGCAGATGAATGTTTTTGAATTCAAAGGTGAATTCCCCTTTCTCACTAGAACCCATGTGCTGCTTGCCAGTGACAGCAGCCCAGCTCAGGAGAGGCCAGAATTCTGTCCAAAGTACGTTGGACATTCAGGAAGGATCAGATGCAAGAACTGGAGAGCGCTGAGTAGATGCTGGAGATGGTCTGTAGGAAGCTCCCCTTCCCAAAGGGAGCTGAAGATGGGTATGACAACAGAAAAGTGACTTGGTACTAGGGACAGGGCAGAGCAGGGAGCCCTTCCAGTGCCAGCAGGTGGAGCTGCTGGCAAAAGATACGGCAGAAACCCGGGGAGCCCCCGGTGAGAGGACTGGTACAGCAGTTCCTTCAGAAACCCCATCATAATGAACCCATACTCACTGCCAGGCCGGGCAGCTTGAGGGATATGAAGCTCTTGGTAATTGTGGCACTTAATCTCTGCTCTCTCCCATGGCCTGTCCAGCAGACCCAGGGGCATTCTGATGGCTGAGCTATACCTCAAGGTGTAGATATAAATATGACTGATGACCTTGGGCTGACATTTCTGTGTTTCCATGAAATTTCAGTGGAAATTTTCCTGTGGGGCAACTGTGCATGTCCATGTGCTGTATTACAAGAGGGATACTTGCTTCTCATTTCATTGTACTGTGAAGCTATGGACTTACTACTATCAGAACGGCACAACAAAACCTCTTTATTCCTTCGGGAAGGAACAGCCTGGCAGACTTCCTGAACTGGCAGTCTCCGGTTAGTTACAAGTGGTGTTGCACAGAGCTGCAGTAGGAACAATGTTCTCTGACGCCCTCAATGGGTCACAATAACAGTCATCACCTTTCTGATGCAAGTAAACTTTTCCAGTGTTTCTGAGTTGCAAATACAGTGTCCAAGGGAAACACTGGATTCATCTACTACTTGACGAATGCACTAGATGTTTGTTGGGGATGTAGTCTAGCTAGGCCTGAGGGAAAACTAATGGAAGTCACTAAGACATTTTCCAGTAACTGTCAGAGGAAGAAGAGGACTGGACTATAAGATTTTGCCTACTAGCCATGAAGAGCAGCCATTGTTTTCACACTACCGTATTGTATTTCCAATAACTTCCATGATATAAAAGTTATTGTAATGATAGAGAGTTAAATTGGCAAAGCAGTTAAGCCTTAAATGCTTTACTTAGCTGTTCCTTGTATTAAGTCATGTTTGCTGTCATTTAAATGTGCTCTTTTATTCTTCCCTAGGTGCCTAAGTCAAGTCAGATGGTGAGTATCCTTCTAACTTAGTGGGAAGAGCTGGGGGAAAAATTCTTACTTGGTTATAGTCAGTGGGAGCTTTTTTCACTGACTTCATCAGAACAGGGACTTTATCCTTAATCTTTACAGTAAAAATATGGTACCAGAATGTAATACAGTAGTTGTTCTGAGGACTGTTGACAGAACCCAGAAGGGTCACAAATACAATACAAAAAAAGCCAAAAATAATTCTACACAATACTCAGAAATGACATGAATTTGCTTTTCAGGTGAATATTTCTGTCCAGTCCATATCTGTCCAGTCTCTAAATGGAACACGGACTTTACTTAATGATAGTGATGTCCTCAGGCTCCCCATGATTTTGGATGAACTGTGCATAAATGTAGTTCTTGGGGTAGGTATGACAGTTCTTTTTCTCCTCATGTTTGATGGAAAGCATCTATGCATCAAATCACTTCTGAGTCACAAACTGCAAAGATGTGAGAAGGGCCTTGCATGGTTTCCATGTATTTGACATCTCCCAAGCAAATGTGACAGGAGAAACACTGACTTTGGGAAAACGGGAGTATTTTGCAACAAAATAATAACTATATGCAACATAACATGGAGACAGGATGAAATCCTTTTCTATTATGACTGTGTGTATATGGCATAACAGATAATAAAATGAGCTTAGACTCTCCATTATGCTTGGGAGATGTTGACTTCAGGCACAGTGGTGACAGAGGCAGAGGAACACACAGTGCACGTCATCTCAGCTTTAAACCTTAAATGAACATTGGCCTTATGCTTAGAAGAGGTTTTCCAAGAAGCCAGTTTTGAAGAGGCTCCAGCCTTTAGAGGCTTTACTGTGTACTTGAGTGTTCCTTAAGCAAGGAAGAAAGAAAAAATATTTGCATACTTCTAAATTCCTCTTCTCTAGTTTCATCCTCTTACGTATTTATTCTAATTAATATCTAAAATGTTGAATTTTCAGGTGAGCTATCACATTACATACACAGATGCAGGAGAAATAATAGAAGCAGCTGGTGCTTTTGTCTTGGGGGCAATTAACAAAGAAGCACTTTCAATAGAGCAGAGCTTCGAAATCAGCTTTACTCAGGTAACTGCTGGAGATGTTACGGGTGACTTGGTGAAAGACATTTAATTACAAAACTTATTAAACTTGAATTGGAACAGTTGTTAGCAGCAAGGTAAAATATAACCTGCTCTGGGTACACAAATGAGGCAGCACCGGAGAACTGGGCAATAATGGCCTCCAAAGTCTGGTTTTCACATTTGGAAGATGCATCTTGTGACTCTCTATAACTGTATCCAGTGACAGAAAAGCCTGCACCAATGTTAAGAGAATTGTTACAAGCTTACTGTTACCATCTTACCACTATCATTGTTCAAGGCAATCCTTGAACAATCCTTAATAATCCTAAAATAACTGAAATATTTCTATGTTTTCCAACCATTTCAGTACAGGATGAGAACTAATACCGTATGTTTGCATTGCAGGTAAATACAACACCAGTTCCTCTCAGTGGTAATCCTGGTTATGTTGTTGGACTGCCTGTAAGAGCAGGCTTCCGGACACAAGGATATCCTTTCCCTGTTGAAATTGTCTGCAGCACTTTCACTGGTCCAGCCTCACAAACACTTTCTAGCACGGGCATCTATAATACATTATCTGTTCTTTACCCAGTGTAAAAGTGTGCTTTTGGGCTGTATTTTAGAAGTGGCTTATGACTCAGTCCTGACTGCAATCTCCTGAGACTGTTTAGTGAAACAGATTCAGACCTTCTTTGTACACTCCAGTGCTTCTTTGCAGTGTAAGAGGAGTCTTGAGCTATTGTAGCATTTTCAGCTATATTTTAAGGATATGACTGAGGATTCTTTCTTCACGATATACATCAAGTATTGAATTTCCCTTTAACCGTGTGTTACATCTGGCATCATTCAAAATACTAACAAATACAGTCAACTTACCATCCTGCAAAGTACATCTGCCCAGGACTGTCTGGCGGCACAGGGAGCCAGAGCCCCAGTGTTATTTGGTTATAACATGATATCAGGCTGTAAGTTACGGTAAGAGGCCATTTCTTTTATTATTTAGTGCTTTTAAACTTGCTGACAGCCCTTTCCATTAGCATCTATTTCAGGTCCTGGGACATTTATACAGCTGGAGGAGTATTGGGAATGGAGTATTTAATTATAAAAAATGTCATTTAATTAACAAGGGTCTTTCTCTTGAAAAGATTGTGTACATTAGCAGCTGTAGCCAGAAGGCTTGAACAGCGCATGAGAGCAAGGAGAAATTATTACTGTGCCAAACTGATAGATTTTGCTTTAATGCATCTCTTTTTTTCTCCCTGGAAGAATGACAGCAGCTATGAAATGCCAGCCTTTGACTCAGGCCCTCCTGGATCTACTGAAGGGACAAAGCTTCCCTGACTACGTGGCCTCATTTGGGAATTCTCAAGCCCAGGATGTGCTTGACTGGGTGCCGATAACTCACCTCTACATTTCAGAACAGGTGAAAGTTACACCACTACCACTGTCCCCTTCACTCTTGCTGTCCTCCCTCCTGAGACCTCTACCTGTACATGTACTGCAGCGCCAGCCTGGGCTTCTCAGGGAAAAATACGGACCTACAGGGAAAAAAATGCAGAGACAAACTGGAGGAAAGACTTCCTGGGATAGTCACAAATGAGGAGTTTAGCTCTTGCTCTAGAAGACAGGGTTTACCTTTAATCAAGCTGCTATCCAGGCTTCTCAGTTATGAATCAGGACAACATATTAGGTACAGAATGAGTTCTAGCCAGTTTAGATTCTTGCTCTTCAGATGGGGATGAAGCACAATAGGTATGGTTGAAAGAGCAAAGTAACAGAATCAGTGCTTGTCCTTGGTGCTTATATCAGGTTAGAGTAAGAGCAAGAATCCTTTAAAGCACAGAAACAGTATATTTGAGTGACCCAAACACTACATTAATTCCTAACATCCTCTGTACTAGTCTTTCTCCTCCCAACAGCACAGATCCTGCTGTTGGTGTCAGGCAGTGCTGCTTGGCACGTGCTGAATGGCAGCACGCCCTCAGCAACAGCTTGCATATAGATTTCTAACAGGCTTTTGCAACTAAACAGTGAATCACTTCTGTAACCAGAAACTTGACAGTTCACAAAGAAATACCTAAAAATACCTAAGATTGTAGGCTTCAAAATTCTGCCCTGACAGAGCTAAGGATTTCTGCTGAAATAAGTCTTCCTACTAAAAAGAGCCAGCTCAGCACTATCACTGAGAGTCACAGTCCTGCCTCAGGTAGAACAGCCCTGCTTGAAGTGCTGTTTACAGGGTCAGTTTGTCACCTATGGAGAAACTGCTGGGACACCCCTGAGCCAAGGCTGCAATGCCTGTGCTGCCTGCAGAGGCAGCAGTCCAGGGCACAGGCATGGTGTAGGAGTACTGGGAAGCTCCTGGAGCCAGCTTTGTGGGGGCATTCTGCCAGTTTAATAACATGAATAATTAATGTGGCTGTTTCTGTATGAGTCAGACAATGAGAGAATTTATAACACTTTTCAGAGCTCATGCCAAATACCGGTATCACTTGAAATAGAAGTGAGGTGGACTAAATATGGATCCCTAGTCAATCCACAAGCCAGAATAGTGAATGTTACAGCAACGATCACTACCACCACACTAAAGCAGGTATGTAATTCCATTACAGGACCTAAGACAAAAAGAATGGCTTGTTTTGCTTAGGTATCAGCTCTGCAACAGTGACCCAGTTAATCTCCTTATCTAAAAGTAGCACTTCATATTAGACTCTATTATATCCAACAGTTTCTGTTCCAACTCAAACACAACTGTGGGCTACTGGCCAAAACACACTTCAATAAAAAACTATACGTCATTCATGAAAACACATGGAGCTGTATATGAAAAAACAAACTTTTTACAAGTAACAGCTGAGAATATAACCCAGCACAAACAAAGCAGTTGTACAAAGAGAAGGCTGAAGCTAATGACCATTTGTATTTTCGTTGCAGCTTCCCTCAGGAAGGGAAAGGACTATTCCTATAACCAGTTCTGTTGTTTTCACGGATGTTTCGTTACCTGCAGAGCCAGGCTATAAAGCCTGGCCCACCATTAATGCCAAGTTACCCTTTGATTTTTTCTTCCCGTTTGTCTGAGGTAAGTATTCATAAAACCCCTCAAACCAACCACATTTCTGCTTTTTCTGACTTGGAGTTCATTTCCTAAAGAAGAGAGGTTTATCCAGTCGCTGTGAAGAGCCATCAGTTGTTTCTGAATTGTCAACCTGCTGCGTTAAAATAGCCCAGGAGAGAAAGGGTGAATCCTTGTGAGGGCTCTCGGAAGCTTTAGGGCAGAAAAACCCCCACATTAAGTGGAAAGTTCCCAATTCTACCTCTGCCAGGAGGAAAAAAGCTTGAGTCTGAACTTGCTGGTGGCTCTGGCTGCCCAGTCAGCACATGCAGAGCCACCAGCCTCCCACCACATTGGCTGCTCTGCTGAGCAGTGTGGATGCAGGAGGGGAAGCGACAGCTCTAAAGGAAAGTAGGCTTCATTATTCTGTGAATAGCAAAACTAAATTGTTAATTAAAGTAATCATGTGCTATTAGATAAGGCTCTAACTATTTTTGTAGATGAATAAGCCACATATTTCTAGCTATTTTCCCCAAACCACTGATTAATTATACCTTTCTTTACAAATCTGACCAGTTAAGTGATGCTTTCAGGAGAGCTCAATGGCCATTCCAGCTGAAATCAACTGGAGATGCCTGCTACAGTCAACACCTTTCAGAATTCCCACTTACTGAATCTTCTACTGTGAAACAGTCTCTCCACAGAGACCTTCTAGTACCTGAAAAGTGTTCAAACACCAGCCTGGTCCTTCAGAACACATTTTCTAAATGGCTTTTCTGGAGTCTTCACAGTTCCCAGCAGTGCACTCACCTACATCTGTTCTCACATATTCCAGTTCTTCTAATGCATTGATTTATGAGCTGTGGAAACAAAGAACTTCGTAGCTCAGCGGGCTGCAAACTGACACTTAAAATGGAAGCAGGGATGAGAGAATGCAGTATCAGAAGTCAGATCTGCTGCTGAGAACAAGGCGCTGTTTGACGTAAGATGGCACGTGTTGGCCTCTATTTTGGTGCTGATTTGATTGTCAACTACGGGAGTGGTGTGTTGGTATTTCTGAAACAAGCCTTATATAAATATCAAAGTGGCAGAAGCAGCAACAGAAATGAGGAAACTACCAACACTACGAAAAGAATGGTTGGCACAGGAGAGATGTACCAGTGGTGAATGGTCATCTTGTTGGGAAGCAATGACCTTTCAGCCTGGGTTCTTATCAGTGGTACTGCCAGTTTGTACAAGATGTTACAAACAAAGAACATTATCACTGGAAAAAAATGAACTTATTTCAAATAAGTGGTACTTCCATGGGTTTGTAGCTTGTAAGGATGTGTCTTTATTAAATTACTTTGCAGTCTGGGCTGTACAGCTGTGCAAGGAAGGTCTTATGAAATCACTGTTGTGGGAGGACATGGGATTAATTTTCCACAAAAGTGTTTTTGCAATCCCAAGGTCTAATCAAAGCGTGGTCAAATAGAAAATGTTTATAGAAAACACTTATACAAGAGAAAGCAAAGACACACAAAAACCTTGCAGGTCAGTCTGGTAGATTTCAACACTGCACTTTCCAGGGCAGATTTCCCATCTCAGAAAACCAGCCGCCTACTTTTCCTCGCTGACGAGTCCATGCTGTTTTAGTATCTTGTTAAGCCTTTCAATTTCTTGCTCCTGTAGGAGACAAAAATCAAATCATTCATAGAGCTGTTACCTTAAAATAGTTTTGCAGGTTCCCATAGATCTTCCCACTGCTGTAATGTATCTTGAGCTGCTGTAAAACAGGATGACCTCGCTAGGATAGGGCAGAGGCAGCTGTCATCCCTTTGCAAGAGGAGCTGCTATGGGAAGTACAGGCAGGGTTGTGGCTTTTCAGCCCCACAACTTTCTGATGAGGAAACTAAGCTGAGAGCAGCAACCTTGCAAAAGGTTCCCAGCAGCTCACCCTGGGGAGCAGCCAGCAGGTAAACCTCATATAAATTGTTTTCTTACCTTCTCGACACAGCTGTGTTCCAGTTGTTCAACCTTTGTGGCAAGTTTCAGGTTTATTTGCTTGAGCTTGGACAATTGTTGTTCTGAGCGGGTTTTCACTGATAAAATGATTCCTGTGAAACAATTCACAGTGGATTCGTTTTACAATGCAAAACAGCCCCGAGCAGGAGGTTAACAATACACTGGGTCTGTACTCAAGGAGTTAAATGTGTTCCTCTCGTGCTCTGGTTCTGTCATCTCCAAACCACTCTTCCCAAGTGCTTTTCTTAATGAGGAGGGTTTGAAATTAGCCACCCCAGGGATTCAGATACCAATACCCTGCTGGAAAGAGGCAGTCTGGCCGCTGAGCTGAATTAATCATACTGCCATTCACATCCTCAATTTGAATTCGCTCCCTTGGCACAGCCTGGGGGGATGTAACTGGGGGCAGCTTTGCTGACAACAAAACTCAAAAGGGGCTGTGTTTTAGCTGGTTTCATGTAGTGGGGAGCCTTGTCCTCATCACAGCCTGGGCACAAGGCTCATCCACCCTTGGGGCTGACTGCTCTGGCCCTGTGGAACAGGACATGGACACAGCACATCATCCTCAAGGTGTTTTGGCTTCACCTTGCACAGCTGCACAAAGAGTATGCTCATTCCAGTGGAGGTGTCACTTCTCTACTGAAATACCGTGAGGTTCTTACATGTGAACTCAGCCCCCGCAGTAAAGACATTTTCTTCCCACCCTTTTCTGAGGGGGAAAAACCAAAATAGCCTGGTAAGAGCATCAAGAACATCACGTTCTTCCTACTGAGCGGAGCTCTCCTCCGGCTGCTGACAGAACAACGTGCACAGAGGCAGGCACTGAAGCGTGCGGTGTTTCCAGTGCTACAGGCTGGGCTTCGAGGTTCCTCCCTCAAGACAAAGCAGTGATGCTGCTTATTTGCATTGATAACATCAAACAGTCCCACACCTGCCTGTAACCCGGTCCCTATGGGCAGTGAACCATGAACTGTGCACGGCTCAGACACACACCACCAAAGCTTGGGGCAGGTTTTTTTTGTCCTCTCTGTTCCTCCAAGTGGGTATGGTGAAAAGCTTTGGGAGGAAACCAGGAGCACCCCAGGATTAAGGGGATTTACTTGTACATGCACTACTGGTTTTCTGCTGTAAAATGGCATGTTAAGAGACACCAAGATTCCAAGGTCAGGCAGCTGCATGCAAATTCAGTTTCTCTCTGACTTTCACTAGAATTAAAAAGAACCACAAAAGCTGCTTTCACATTTACCCCCTTCCCGGACACTTCTGCTGATCAGGGATGTTCTCCCCATGAAAACATCAGCTGGGAGCTGCAGGCAAAGGACACGGCCCCAGCCATCCTTGCCTTTCATTCCAACTAATAAGACCTAGAGCTGCATCAAGTGCAGAGTACTTACCAAGAATGGACTCGTAGGCACAGGACAGCACTTAGGCTGAGGTTTCATGCAGGAATTAGAGATAATCTCATTGCCACATTTTTTTTTTACTCCCAAAATTCCTTCCCCGAGAAGGGAGAAGATGTTTCCAGCTCCACTTGCTTCGGCAGTATCTGAATTCACATCTATTTGCAACAATTACAGTTACAACAGCAGACTCAGTAAAGTCTGATTTGGGGATATTTATATTCCTCTTTTTATGATAAACCCTTTGAATCCAAGTAAGAAAGATCCAGAGTGGGATCAGGACGTTCCCTGCAGCATCCCTGCAGGGGATGACAGAGTCACAGCAGAACATCAGAGCAGCAAGACCTACTCTGCCATGAAAGTCAACTCAGGAAGGCAGGGTTTTACCCTGTTCCCTTATTGAAACATCACCAAAAGGATCCTACCATGCAAACCTAAGACATGAGCCATTCCCTCCAGGATGCAAGAGCAGATTATAGGTTGTTTTAAGGGGAATGTGCCTGATGCTGCCATGCTAGAGCTGGCCATCACTGAAGGATCACACCAACACAAGCAGCAGATTATTGCTGCTCCAAAGAAATTCCACCCAAATTAAGGCTCCAGCAACAAAAACCAGATGGATGAAACTGAGTTCGCTGGGAGAGCAAGACCATGGGGTCCAGGAGATGACTTTGAAAAGGAAACAAAGACCTAAGCCCAGGTAATGCAGGAAAGGTCAGCAAATCCAGCCCATACAGCAGGGGAAGCTCACACCTACCATTGATAATCCTGGCCACTCGCCACAGCCGCAGCAGGATCAGGAGCCCAACAGCTTCGAACTCATGCTCCCGGAAGATGAGGACAACATCGAGGATGAAGGACACAATGACCACGATCCCATCCAGCACTTCAAACTTGTGGTGAAAGAACTCTCGGCGGTACACGAACACTTTAAACCCCACCTCAACCAGGAAGATAGTTAAAATGGAAAGGGAGAGGTAGTGGAAAACCTGGGAAAAGACAGTGCAAGTTTAGGGTCAGGAAACCCTCCTGCATGCTCATGAGCAGGGCAGCCTGGAAAACCTCCTACATGCGAGGGCATGTCTGGTTTGGCTGTACAAGGGGAAGGGCTGGGGCCTCCTGCTCTAAAGCACAACCAGAGCATGTGGCTGTCAGTGGACTGAAGGTGTGAAGATGACTGAGAGAAGGGTGGTGAGAGTGATTCAGCCCTCCTGCAGCCCAAGGAAACACAAGGCTGCTGCATGGATGGCATGAACTGAGCCAGATTGGTCCCGCATACTGCGGGGCTGTCACACAAGTCTTGGTGAGGCCTTCATCTGTGTGCCTGCAACTGCTGCCTCAGCACAGCTTAAAGTCCAGGTCCTGCTTTGCCCAGTCATCCCATCTAGTAGGCTTTGAACCACTAAAGAGAGCGAAATCACCATGCATTTTACCTTTGGGGTTATATTATATTTGTCCGGATGGATGATTTTCAAGTCCATAAGCAATTCCCCGAGAACCAACAAGGCATCCAGGATGACCAAACAGACAACCAAGATCTGTTGGAGGAGAAGAACCAATATAAACCCCCACCCAGCACAGACAGATCAGCAAGAGGAGCCAATACAGCCTTCAGCTAAACATGCCTCAATGCCCTGGGTCCCCAGTTCAGCTGGTTGTACTTGATGGAGCTTTCTACTGCTCCCACCCAGCACTTCCACTCCTGCAGCCCCGGGTCAGTGGGTTTATTCCTGTGAAGTCTCACCCACATAAAACCTCCTGGGTGCCCACCAAGCCCAGTCATTGCCCAGTGCTTGGTATAGGGGGTGTCTTGGGGAGCTCGAGCTGTGAGCAGCATGCACTGAGGCTTGTCACTGCTCAGGAAACACCTGCACTGGCTGTGGAGCACTGTGTTCCCATGGGACAGCTCAGCTCAGAGGCAGGAGCCACTCTTGCAGCACTGTGACTGCTCACGAGCTCCATCCCACATCAGTTTCATCACAAGTGCCTTTGGCCAGATCTCACCCTCATCTCCCTTCAGCCCAGGTTTGTTCTGCCTCACCTGAAACCTGTGGGAGCTGAAGAGCTTTTTCATCATGTCCTGGAAGGAGACATCCCTCCTGGTGGGCTCCAGCTTGATTTCCGAATCTGGCTGCTTCTCCCCAGCATCCTCCTCCTCTTCCTCCCATTTCTGATAGTCATTACTCCACTGCACTGGGTCATCACCCACCACTGTGAAGTGCTTCAGGTACCTGGACATGGCTCTGGATCAAGCTGGCATCACCCTGCCAATGCCTGAGAGACAAGAACAGAGCATCACCTCCCTGCGAGGGGCTGACCAAGGATGCCAAATCCCTTTCCTTTCACCACAGCAAGTGACAGGAGTGTGACAGTGCTCAGGCACAGCCAGGCGGGTGGCGTGGACGTGCCCTGCTGATGGGAAGTTGCTCAATGGTGGAGCCACATGTTTTGCATCACCTCCCACGGCACGACATGGAGCCCCCGCTGCCTTCCCCAGTGCTGTTTGCACCCCGTCTGCTGCTCTACAATGAGGAACTCGCTCGTGAGGTATTTCCAAACATCTCCAAACAAAGCATTGATTACAGGAGGAAAAAACACCCGCCCTTACCTCACATCTCATGATGCCAGAAGAGGCACCTGCCAGTTTCCCACTGGAAAGAGCCACTGTGTTTCTAGTAGGCCCTGGTTTTGGTCAGAAGCTGGAAGCAAGTGATTTCCTCCCCTTCATTCATTTTCTCATCACTTACACAACCAGGACAGGCTGCTTGTAGCAACGGGTCTGATACTGCCCTTCCAGTGGCTGCAGTTGCAGCCCAGCCGCCCTGGGCTAACCCTCCATCCTTACCCACCTGCCACAACACTGACCTGAGAAACAGCTGTAACTTCCCTTCTTTAACATCAGGGTCCCAAATCGTTTTACCCTTTACAGCCAAAATAAGCAGGCAATTCCCACACTTCAGCCTGGATGGTGGGCAATGCTGTACAAACCCACCTCTTCTCCCTGCATCCTCCAGAATGCATCCTCCATCCACCCTCCATCACCCTCAGGCATCCTGACTTCAGCCCGTCCCTATGGATGCCCGGTTAGGGCCAGGACCAACCCCAAATCCACAGATGATCCTGGCTGCAGCTCGACACTGGGGACAACTGCAGAAGAGGTTCCATCTGCACCCGCTGTCCTGTTCCCTGGTCACAGCTCACCCTTCCTCTTTGGGCTGCCTGGCCCACAAATCCTGCCAAAAACCACATCCCCATCCTCAATGAGGCTGTCCATGCATCCGTCATTGCCAAAGCCATCTGGAGAGCTCAACACAAGCCACTTGTGCCCAAGGGAGCCCCCGTGGGTCTGCCCGTGCCCCCGGGTTGCTCTGCCTCCCCTCACTCCCTGCAGTTGGAGGTCCTGGAGGGCCACCCTGGGCTCCACTCACAGCAGGGGTGGCCTTAGAAGGCACCTCCTTACCCGATGTAGGGGTGCCTCACAGATACAGCACCTTCATTCCAGACCACCAGGCGCTGAGTGGAGCACAGTGGAGCCCCGCAGGGAGCTCCTTCGCCACCATCGACCCCCCCCCCCCCCCCCCCCAGCCTCTTGCGGGATGGCCTCTGGGCTCGCTCGGCCCGCGGGGCCTGGAGCCGTCACCGGTGGATGGAGCAAGCGGGACCGACGCTGCCGTCGGAGCTCCCCGACCTCCCTGAGACCGGAGCAACCGGTCAGCTCCTGGGGCTGGGCGGAGCCCCGGGCCCTGGCGAGACCCCTGCCGCGAAGGACGTGGCGGTCCGGGGGGAGGCCCTGCTGCACCTCCCATCCCACCCCATCCCCAGGCCGGCACTCACCGCGCCAAGCCCCGCGAGCGTCCCGGCCCCTCTGCCCCCGGTACCGTGCGCGTCCCGGCTGCGCCCGCCGCCCCGCGCTCCCCAGTGCTGCGCGGCCTCCCCCCGGCCCGGCTCCGCCCCCCAGCCAGGGCCGGCCCCACCGTCCGACCGGCCCCGCCCGGAAGGCTCCGAACGGGTCCCGAGCCCCGGTCCCCGATCCGACATTCCCCCTCCCCGGCTCCCTACGGCGCGTCCCGGAGCTGTCGAATAGGACCCGCAGGACCGTGGTTCAGACTTCTGTTCTCTTTAAGTTTTAACCAGCCCCAGATCCAGCACAGCTCTGAAATCAAATCGAGTCTCTGCTGGGATCAGAGCTCGGCTGCCGAGCAGGGAGGGACACAGATCAGTCCCACAGAGGAGGTGGAGGCCCAGGGATCGCATGGATTACAGAAGTTTAAAACCTAGAAATGAGGCCGGGATTAACCTGCCTCCACTTACAGGCTCATGTTTTATCTGAAGGCTTCTTCTTATTTAGGGCTCCCTTCAATCTACAAACATGAGCTCATTTGGGAAGTGCCCTAAGCAAACTCAACTGCAAGAACGATCAGGGACCCATCTCTGCTGGGCCAAACCTGAGGTATTTCTGAAGAAATGAAGAAACATCTCCCCCTTTTGCACTTCTAACACCCAAAGACACTTGTTTCTTGGAAAGTTTCCTCCTAGGGAGTGCCTAAATCTTCTGGAACCTCAGCGTTTTCTAGCACCTCATCCCAATGGTCCATCCTTGTGTGCCTCCCAGGTGGAGAACAGGCACAGGGCTCCACCTCAGATTTCATCACTCTTTGTCAGAGCAGTACATTCAGGTTAGACTTGGGTGTACAGCACAAGGCCAGGGCTGAAGATAACTCGGGTTTATCACAACTGTCCTGCTTTGGTGGAGATTTGCAGCAAGGGCGCAGTGCCTGCTGGAGCCACAGCACCTGCTGTTCCTGAACTGGATGATCCTGCAAGCATCATTATGGAAAAACATAGGAAATCTGTGCCTGCTGCTCCCTCTCTCCCTCCACTGATCAAAAATCCCCAAGAAATGGGAATAAAACCTGCCTCTGAGCTTTTGATCGCAACCCGCAGCGCCAGCAGCAAGTCGCCTTCCCTTCCTCCTCTGGGGTGGGACAGGAACCTTCCACTGCCATGGGACTTCCTTCACCCCGAGCAGCCGTGATCCGGGAGCAGCGCCAGGGAACGCAGCCCAGACCAGGCGCGTGTCACTGAAACCGCATCTGAGGAGAGAAGAAGGAAACAAGTCGCAGAGGAAGATGTGACACAGCGACAGGCACAGCAGTCGGGGGGGGGGGAACAGTTGCAGATGGGTTAATGCATGCCTTGGCACAGGTCACATAAAACCATTTCCACTTGTGCTCCATTATCACTAGATCTATAGAGATGCAGGTGACTATTGTACTAGGAGGGATTAAAATCAGAGCAGTAAAGAAAACCACAGAAGTGATTTAAAGGGCAAAAGGTGGTAAGGAAGCCTGTGACAGGCAATCACCAAAACCTGATGTAACAAGCTCATCAGAAGTTACCAAGAGCTGGGTTATTAGCTGTAGAGGGGACAAGGTGCCTGGAGGAAGAAAAATGTTTTTGGATTTGGTAGAGAACTACGTTAAAGTAATGGGGGCTGGGGGCTGCTTTTCTTGTCAGGAAAGCTCAGCTCTGTCCAGAAACAAGGGGAAACTCGCCAGTGGCCACCAGAACAGCACTGGTGGCTCACCCCAATCTCCCCCTGCAGCAGCAGGCACACTACCTCATTGGACTCGTAAAGTGTCTTCCACAGGCACACAAAGTGGCAAATGGAGGAGTGAGATGCCCGGAGCCCACATCACACCTCACCCTTCACCCCGACATGACCCACACTGGCTAGGGCACACCAAACCTGGCCACAAAACAGCTGGCAGTGGTTCCTCCTTCACTGTTTAATTAAGAACCAGAGGAAATGGGTCTCATCCTCAGCTACAACCTTCTCAGAGCAGTACTTGAGTGAACAACCCCACTCAAACCACAGAAAGCTGAACACAGCCGAGCGTGCCCGGCACACATCTCTAGTGCTGGTAGCTCACACAAATCCAAACCAAGAATGTGGGGGTTTCCAGAAAAATTTATTTCTCTAAGTCACATCCTCTGGGAGCAGGAGTGTTTATGTTGTGATAAACTGACACTGAGAAGATTTAACAACTTCTTCATTTAATAAGTGATTTTCACTACATGGTATTGTACACTGTTATCCGTCCAAAAAAGATTAACAGTATTTAAAAAACAAGATTCTGTGAGAGATTCATAGAAACTGGAGATCGAGATCGACGCCCCTGGTTGGCTTCCCAAGCCATTGTCTACGTTCGTAGAACAAAGTCTTTAGGCTAAAATGCACAAACCCCGTTCTGGCAGATCCAGAGCCACCTCCGTAGCTCCCGTCCGTCCGACACGGCCGCCGCTGGAAAATGCTCCACTCGATCGACCACACGGGAACTGTACAAAAACGTGTTCACTGTGAGCACAGCAGGACCAACAGCACAGCGTTTCTACTTGCTATTTTGAGTCGGCACTTCCTTCCGTCTCCAAGAGGAAGGTGGGATGAAAGGAGAGCCCTGCCAGCTCGGCGAGGTGGGTCACAGGCAAAGCGAACTTTGGCTTCAGGAAAGAGACACAAACACTTAAAATGATGGCTTTAATTCTCATTGGAAGTGTACGGAGAGGGGGGAGTGTCTGAATTAAATATACATCATCCCAGCAAGCCTGGTGAGGCTGAAGGTTATTTCTAATGTTGACAGCAATGAAACAAACGTGTACGTGACACGACATTAAAAGAAAATCCCTTTAAAACAAAAAATGTAAAAAAAAAAAAGTTCACAGTGGTCTGTATAAACAGTATGTAATTTCTGACAGTAACAAATCTCTACTCTCACAGCACACCAGTGCCCTCTTTAGATCCTAAAGAAGAAAACAAGCATTTACACTACTCATTGTACAGGTCAGGAAGTCGGCTGTAGGATTACCCCGAATGTGGGACACTGTGGAGCACAGCTGTAACACCAGCAAAAGGACAGTTTAAAACTTTCTTCCTGGGAGGGAGAAAAAGAAAGTCTTTCATTTGCTGGTACAACCAGCAAATGCCATTCATCAAATCAAAAGTAAAACCACAAACACATTATCTATTTTGAGCAAGCTGAACAGTACACATGACAGTGTTAAAAATGGGGGTTATATACTATGATACAAGTCCCAGCAAGGCAGTGCCAAAGTGACTATTTCTTTGCCTGTTTTGTGATCATGCCCCTGGGAGGTGTTACAGGTCGGCTGGAATTGGGCTTCTTTTTCTCTGCAGGTTTCAAAATCTGAAAAAGATAGTTCAGGTGTTTAGCACAAAGCTTTAACTCTCTTACCAGCAAGCAATTAACTCACGCGTAAAAGCACTGTACAGCTCATCTGAGCAAGTCATCAGCACACCAGGAATTAAATGTGTTTCCTGCTCAGAGCTCAGACAAGGGCTTGAGAGCAGCTGATCTGAGCTGGCGCCAATGGAAGCAGGCAGACAGCTGAGAGCTCTGCTTGGACGATTTAAACCCAGCATAAAGCAGCTCACCTACTCACATCAGCATGGGCTTATCACATCGTTGAAGACGTAAGTGCAAGCACAGCCCTGTTTACGTGTTGGTAAAGATCCATTTGAAACAAGCAGCACGGGTTTGTAACAGTGAAGTAGTGATTCTAACCAGAACAAATTTAAAGTGTAACTGCGCTAACCAGTAGGTGAAACCTTCAGATACCATACCTGAAAAGAGCACATTAGAGTTTCATCCACACTCATCATGGCACCCGCATTATCAAATTCTCCACAGTAATTTGGGGCAGAGAAGAGAGTTACCAATTGTCTTTTTGCAAAAAACTCATACCCATCTTCAACAACCTTTAGGGAGAAAGCAGAAATATTAAGACTGAACAACTTCCTGCCAAAGTGCAAAGCTGTTTTAATCAAGCCAGCTGCTGACAGACTGGCTACATCTAAGGAACATGAGTTCCAGACCTTCATACTGGAACAGGAAACTCACAGCAGGACCTGGTTCAGAGTTCATTAAGAATGAGAAAACCAGGATTCTGCTGGGTTCAAGACAGTCTGGTTTATGAATCAGGAATCCAGCAACAGTTTATATGTATTAAGAAAAAAAAAAGTTTCATTACAAGGGTTGTTAAACACTGGGACAAATTGCTCAGAGACAGTGGAATCTTGACCCTTGCAGATGTAAGATCCTCAGCAACTCAGGCTCACACTGGTTTGTTTTGCACTTAGTATGTGCGGGTAGGGTTGGACCAGGTAAGCACCTCAGATCCCTCTGGACCCAAATTACAGTTTAATGTACAAAACTAGAATACCTGATGAGCTCTACATATGAGATCCAAGTCATGTTTATGGAGAAATTTAGCAACCACTTCAGCACCAAATGTGAAGGACACTCCTCTGTCGTTTTCACCCCATCCCAAGACATCCTTGTCAGGGTCAGACCACAGGAGATCACAGAGCAGACCTTGATCTGGTACATCAGTGGGGCGCATGATTCGTCTGATCTGTTCCATTGACTGAAGGTCTGGTGACAGGCCTGTAAGACACACACAGCTCAGAGCTTAATCCAACTTTGCTCTCAAGACTGAGCTAATATTTTAAAACAAAACCGATCTGTATTCAAACTGATTTTACATAACTCACTTGCACTGTTAACTGCTTTTCGTTTTAAAGCTTTTGTAACAGAAGACAAGTCGCTTTGTGGATATGTCCATTTACTAGATTATTTACTGGAATCAAGATAAGCAAAGTCATTTCTACATTTTACAGGATTACTATAATCTCACTGTAGTATTTTGTAAGTGTCTGATAAAAGAGCTGTTAAATAAGAGGCATTAATACTAGAAACCACTTGGTAGGTTCATTTTAACCACCAGGCCTGCCAAGATGAAATACAGTGTCAAACAGACCTCATACCATTTCTCACTGATACAGATTTCTTGGCACATGCAAGTGATAAAACATTTAAGGTGCAATATGTATTTCATTACTTTGAAAAGCAGCATGAAGCAGGTAACACATGGCATAACAGAGCCCACTTCTACAAATGAAATTCCAAACCCCTCAGGTTAAACAGGGCTTTGAGCAGCCTGGTCTAGTGAAAAATGTCCCTGCCCTGGCAGGGGGGGATTCTACTAAACAATCTTTAAGGGTGCCTTCCAACTCAAATCATTCTTCGATTCTACGAAAAACCATGTTTTCACAATGCACATAAAACTCCCAGTCATGCAAGCCTAAAAAAACCTACAATGACTCTTTACTCAAAAGGAGAGGCTATTCAGTGTGCCTTCTGGTACAAAAGGAAAAGCAGATAATTGTGTCTGAAGTGACAAAATTACCAGCTCAATGATTCACCAAACTGACACTAATCCAGCTCAACCCTACCTCAAGCATGCACCAAGGCAGAGAAAAAAATCCCCCAGATTCTGAAGCTTCACCAACGTAAACATAAAACTGCCATGACTGACACCAGAGTGTTAGTTTCTTATGTACTGACTAAGGAACTCACCCCCATGACAGCAGAATATTTTCTCATCCACAATAGCTGCAATTGGTAAACAGTTAAAACAATCTGTGAAGGTTTTCCACAGCTTAATATTGTATCTTCTCTTACCTGGAAGACATTTTGGAATAAAAACAGTCAATATGCTTTTCCATCACAACTACAGTCAACCTAACAGCCTTAAGTTTACTAAAGCTTGCAAAAAGTTAGCATTAAAGCCTATACACAATTTATCTCTTGATACCCACTGACGCACTTCACTGCTCAGAAGAAAGTTGCAGAGGTTCTTTCAGTGTGGCAGAGTGCTCTGAAGCAGCTCTGAGGACAGCACTGGTCTGACAACAGAACAACATCCCACTGCTGGTAGCCAGACTCTCCAGTCCCAACTCTGCTTCAGAAAGTTATCCCTTGGAGAATTTGATCCATTTTGGAAAAACTTGCCATTTACTGTTTTCTTTAAGGGAAAACAGCAGTTCCTGGAAAGCAGATTTTCTTCTGCTGTACCACATAATCTCCCCAGGCAAAGAAACAGGACTGAAAATTGGAACTACTACAGTTTTACTTTCAAGACAACTCTCCAAACAGACATGAACCCTGAACATATTTGCCACCTATGACTAAGCCTGTGATTAATCTCCAAGGAGTCAACTCTGAAATACCACACATCTTTGTTTCCTCACTGAAGGAGAAATGAGACATGGAGTGTACATCTTGTAAGCTACAAGCCAAGTCTGTCCCATAATGCAAGTTGTGAGAATGCTTCACTGCACAATTAATTTATCAGTTTTATCTCCTCCACATTATCTGGATTAAGTCACATCCTTTGAAACATGAACATACACTCCAACTTCATTATAAAACTGCTTCTTATGTTAGGGTAAGGTCTACCAATGCACCCTGCAGTGACAGCGCTGGTACATTAACTGTGTAGCAATGCCATGTTTATTTTAAACATTACAGGTCTTAATATGAAGTAGCTGCAATCACTGTAACATAACCACTGTAAACACCAGCCCATTCTTCAGGTTAACTTCACCCAAGTATACAGCATCATCATCATCATCCCCAGATGATGATGCACACATCTATTACTTACATTCATCGTAAAACCCATAAATTCTATTGATGCTGGCACATTCATGGTTTCCTCTGAGGAGGAAAAAATTCTCTGGATATTTAATTTTGTAGGCCAATAGAAGACAAATGGTTTCTAAAGATTGTTTTCCTCTGTCAACATAATCACCAAGGAACAGGTAGTTGCTTTCTGGTGGAAAGCCTCCATATTCAAAGAGTCGAAGCAAGTCATAGTACTGTCCATGGATATCACCTGCAAAGATTATTTGGAAATGATATGTAAGTGACCCTTTGCCACATTCTTTGTCTGATTCTAGAGAAAGAACAAAGGAACAATGCTTCAGAAAAGAAAAACTTGCAGTGACATACAACATACTTAAAAATCAGTTTATCTTACTGGATATAAAATGATTACATTCTGAAGTCTGGCATCTATGTAACACAATGGTTAACTGCCCTAAGATGTATGTAGCTACTTAGAAATACTCACACTTGGAAAACAAAGTCAAGATTCTGAGAAACCAACTGTATGTTCAGTTGCATCTAACTCAATTTTAGACAACCGGTGTCTAATACTAAACAATCTACTTCAATCTGACGTAAATCCCTCAGTGTTGGAATAGGATAAAATACTGGAAGCTTTTAAAAGTGCATTTATTGAGGTTTTCATTTTGACATTCTTCATTCTTTTAGCATAACTGGACATGAAAGTGCTGCAAAATGAACACCACTGTGTACAAGTATGGTGAAACCAAACCCCTAAACATCCAGCAGGGGTTTATTTTTCCTTTTGCTACAATCCTTTATCAGTTTTGCTGTTAGTAAGTGAAAATAACATTCGGCATTTGTTCTCTGCTTAAGAGCTGCATTTACCTGACGCCCCCTGCCCAGGTATCAAATCATGATCACAGCACTCACCACATATTTTCAGTGGAGCTTCAAGTTCTAGTAGAATAGGCTGACTCAGAAAGATTTCTCTGGATTTCAAGCACAATCCTCTGATTTCATTCTCTTGAAGCTGGACATTTTTGCCTGGTTTTGATCCTCGCACTGTTGGAAGGAGTCAGAACTCAGTTATCAAAATCAACAACCCTGCTGTTATTTTAAGAGACTAAATGCCACTGCAATGCAGAATGAGATGACAGCAGGGTAATATCAGTCTGCTGAGGTGAAACTGCACTGTCTTGTCACCAGAGAAAGGGCAGCGTCTTCTGTTTCATTTGTATGTTACTTTCTTTTAACAGAATTCAAGGCTTGACACTTCCCCCATTAAATGCCACATTTTAAATAGCATCAGTTTAGTCCTTTTAGTTATAAAACATATCTTGGACAATGAGACTATATAGACTTTTTTTTTTTACTGAAGCAGTTACACACTTGTTCTCTGGAAAGCCATCTGAAGATGGGAAAAGGAAGGCTCCCATTTAATCATCAACCTGGTAGCTGAAATATATGACAGTTTAGGGAAGCTTGTACAATTGCCCAAAACAGTATCTAAACAAGGCTGCACTACCAATACTGTACTGCCCCATTCTACAATGCAGTTAGCAGCCATGGAAAAAAAAAACAAGGGTATGACTGGAAGGTCAGAACTATACATAAGGAAATATTCTTTTATCACAATGACAAAACAGCTCTCCTTATTGCCTTTGAGCACAGTAAAAGACAAGCCAGTAGGACATTTATCTCCCAGCCTCAGACTACTTTTTCCCTCAGTCCTTCACCCCCTCCATTAACGCTCCACTCTCCCCCACTAAAACAATTCAAAAATAGTTGGTTCTCTTTAGTATCTATCAAAGCTTTCTGTCCTAGTATGGACAACAAGGACACCAGTTTGACCCAGACATGTTTCTACAGCCACCAGCACAGCTTATCCTCCATTTACCTATCACCCCATGCCCCGTTTCTGTTGCCCAGAAATACAAAGGACATTTCTATGGCAGCAATACGCTACCTATGGCCAAGTTCCACGCAGCAGCTTTTATCAGGGTTAGGATAAGACTAAATAAAAATGGTGTTTATGCCATTACTGGTACAGCTTATTTTTATTTGGTGTCAAACCAGTAACAACACAGAGTACAGATAAGGCTGAAGCAATAAAAACCTCTTCCAAGCTCCAGTAAGATTATGGAATAAGCAAAGTCATCTTCTACCACATAACCCATTGGCTGAGCTGCATCAAAGCCAAATGACCTCAGAACTTCAGCCTCAGATGCCTGAAACACTCTTAACAACACCTCCAGAACAGAAGCATTGCTGGAAATGTTGCCTAGTTAAGGGGCTTACTGTGCACAACTCAGATGGCATTGAAACTGAAGAATTTATTCTCTTACCCAAAAAAACCTTGGTCTTCAGTTGCAAAAAAAAGCAAGCAACAACCCCTGACCCCTTTCAAATACAAGAACCTATGCAATATTACCTTCCCGAATTCCTAAATAACCTTCCAGATACCATTAGAGTCTAACTCCCTTGATACTGTTTAGCCTCAGAGCGAGAAATCTGGAAGCTACAGACTCAAATATCTGTACTGTCACTTCGGGCCTTGCACTATATGGAATGAAGAAGAGAGAAATGCAAGAGGAAAAGTGGGGAAGCAGGGGGCATGTTTTAGGAAGAGTAAGAACAAAAGCTGTTGTGTTCCAAAGGCATTACAATTCCTCATTAGCACAGAAGCTTCCTACTTTTATGCAAGCCTCTGATTAAGAGTAGAAACACTGCTGACTCAGCATACATCTTATCTAGACCAAGAATAAAATAATGCTTGTGTAATATCCATCCATAAAATCAAGTGTCATTGGATGCAATTTCTACCAGCACTTACAGCATTCCTACCACAATTCCAGCCCGTACACTGACTCCCAGAAGTACTGGTCACGGTGGCACAGGCTGCCCTACAGAATCATGGACAACCCCCTAAACCACAAGACTTTTCCTCAAACAAGCTTCAAATTAAAATTTAGTTCAAATTACAATGTATACCAACAGTCGTATTAACTTAATTGTAGGTCAAAAGCCATGGCTTTCATAATGTTATCTTTCAAGCAATACATGCTCCTTCACTACTCACTGCCTGTGTATTATCACTCAGCTCTGACATTACATGACAACACTGGAATTACCACTAAACTTCATGTCTTCCATTAAAACATCCAAAGTAATGGAGCATATAAATGAAAGTTACATCTTTGTCACAGCAGCTTATCATGCATGAGGCTTTTCATCCACACAATCATTTTTTCATCCATACAGTAATTTTCCAAACACTCCCAAGCAATGAGCAAGTTACTCAAAATGCCAACTATCCAGAAGCAATAAGGAACAGAAATTAATAGCATCAAGCGGCCAGCTGCCTGAATTATGTTAACATTTCCCCTGCTTTTCAATTTTACAATTCAGCTTTGGTTTTGAGATAATACACTACACTTGTTTTTAGCTTTCTCAAAAGCTGAAAAATCTAACTTTCTATGACTTGGTCTTGTTAGAAAATGCTAAAACCAAACTCTGTATTGCACATCCATAAAGTATAAAATAATATATGGACTGTGTCACGCACTGAGTCACTAAAGCTCATGAATAAAGCATATGCATTCATTTCTGCTGAAGATTAAATGAAATCTGGAAACTGTTTTCAGATACAAGTTTCCTTGCTTCTCTAATATATTTTCACTTAACCAGTATAATATTCCTGCAGTTTTAGTCACCTACTGGCAGAAAACCTTGACAAGATAAAATGATGCTTTGTTGCAGTCCACAAGCTCACTAGCAGAGACACCAGAAGGATGAAAGAAGAACAGGACAATCTGATTCAGCTCTGTAGCACACTGCCTGCCAATGACATTTAGACCACTCTCATCCAACATGGAATGGGCACAGAAGAAATAAGCATGTTCAACTTCTTCTCACATTGACCTATATATCCTGAGAAGCTCAGAAAAAATATTTTTGGCTTCAGAAGCACCAAATATGCAGAAGTGCATGTTGGTTTGAGAAATCTGTATTTTTAGTGCAAGGATTTTCTAATCTGCAATGAAATGCAGGCTGTTCAGTCTCTAGGACTTAGAAAGATTTCTCTGAGCCTTCACATTACTTAATCTCACTAAGAGAGGCAAAAATAATATACTATGAAAAATATGTTGTGTTTAGTTTGTCCTCTCTGCTTTGCACCAAACCAAAGCAGCTCACAGACATCAGACAAGTACAATACTAATTGGCAGCTTGGTCATAAAGTCAAAAGAGCAGGCCAATGGGGCTGTACTCGCACATTTGTTCTTTCAACGCATAAACAATAACCTCTCTCAAACAACAGACTGGAACTGCAGTGGAACAAGTTAATGATTAATCAGCTGAGAAAAAAAGTCAGCCCATTTCAAGTAATACATTATTTGTGCCTGGTCTCCACATACTGCTGCACTATTTCCAAAGAGTAGTTTATTCACATCCTCTTTCAGAGATGCTACTGCTCTTAAAAATGATTTTTTGAGAGCTTTAATTTCAGTGTCCAGTCTGGGCAGTCTTCTAACAAACCTTTTCCACTGTACAAGTATGAGAAGTTTTGGAAAAACAAGCTCTCCTCAGGACAGAAAAGACTCCAGAAAGGATCACTCATGGAACCTGGATGATGCCTGCAGAGGTACTGACTTGAACATGGGTTCCAACTGTTAAAATTAACACTGCTTTCCAAGACAAGGAGGAAAACTGCAGGAAAGCAACAAACAACACCAGCTCTAAAATAAGTGTATTACACAGAGGTGAGCGCAGTGCTACAGCCACCCCAGCAGACAGGGGAAAATAAAAGGAAGAGCAGCAAGAATTTTACAGCACCCCTGACATCTTGGTGCAAGCAAATGGAGCT
Organism: Pezoporus wallicus; assembly: GCF_028554395.1. Lineage (NCBI taxonomy): Eukaryota > Metazoa > Chordata > Aves > Psittaciformes > Psittacidae > Pezoporus > Pezoporus wallicus. Next base: position 414,299 of record NW_026640928.1, read on the forward strand.
AGTACAAAACATAGCTGCAGCTGCCAGGAGCTAGAACACTGCTTGACACCCAGGATAACTTTTATACATTTGTTTGTGAAAGATAAATAGGTTAAGAACTATGGGATCTAGAGAGTACAACAGTCGGAAGACCACATGCACATAGAGTACAACAGACTTCTGCACCACATCCAATCACAAGCATTTCCCAATATTCTGCTTGGTGCCACACAACCCTTTAACAAAGGCAAATGATATTATAAAACTGATTATATTACCTCATTCAAGGTTAACATGAAAGGGACATATGCTTAGGGAAGTACTCAAAAAGAGAACTCAAAAATAGTGGAAATTTCATTGATACATCTCATTTTCCTGTATTACATGAAAAGCTGCAGCTGAAAAGCTGTCAACTGAGATACAAAATTAAATACTTGTACCGAAAATGTTTTAAAGAAAATCGTCTATCAGGAGGTCAGTTCATTTTTGGCTACTAAACAGATCTCTCAATTTTACCACCTTTTACATTAAGATGTTTGCAATCCCAGAGACATCTCCAAAAATACTGCAGGTTGTTTTTCACCTTACTTTTAGCAGCTCCTTATGACAGTTTTGCACCATCGGCATGAAAGAAAGTAACTTGAAAGTGGCTGATGTAGAAAAGGTTTTCCTTTCTTGCAGGCACTACCAACTTTGATCAGATCATTTTAGATTGAAAAGTGAAACTGAAAAGCAACTCCTCAGTGTCCAAGCCTCTAAACCGAGAAATTTGTAGTCTACTTTTTAATATGAAAGTTCACAGCAGCATTATCAAACAGAAGATTCTGCATCACTGACAAGTTCTCATCTTGTAGTCTACTTCCACACTGGAGAGAGCTATGCAGTAAACACACACTCATCACAAATACTCAGAGATAACAAATTCTTCCACTTTAATGACTGAGATGTAAATGCAGAATGTGACTGAATCCACAGCACTGATAGGAATCTAGTCCTCGTCTTCTGAACGCAGGGCTCCCATTTTTCCTGTTATTATAAACTGCTGCAACACAGCAGGAAATGGCTAACACGAAGCTCTACAAACTACAGAAAATTATATTATTTGAGGTCAAGAAGTGCTGCTTGCCTATTAGAAACTTTATCAGAGCACCCCAACCCATCTCAAGTAAAATCCGAACACATTTCATATTAACAACTGTGAGAATCACAGGCACTTATCGCAGTATATGAAGCTGAATAGCAAGTGACCCTTCAGCCCAGTGAGTGCTGTATTTAGTGGAACATGTAACAAAAAAATATCAGAGGAAAACTGCATTTCTAAGAAACAGCCCTCACTGTTGTCAGCAAAAGTTTACCCAGACTCTTTGGTTCAACTATTTTTAATAACTGGATGATCCTCTTTCCCCATTAAAAGCAAATTAGAGAGAATATCTCCTTGACAGCTATACAACAGGCTTTACCAGGAATAGAAATCTGTGGGTGTGTAAACAGAAAAGTTTGAGGATTTAGAGTCTTTTTGCTGATTTTAGTGCATTAACCAGGATTTTAGCTTTCAGAATGGCTACCATCACTCCAGCCTCACATGGCTTTATCCTAAGTAGCCTCCATTCATCATTTGGTTTTCACTTAATAGCATTAGCAGAGGCTGAAGCACAGAAAATATTTTCAGAAGCGTATTTCAACTTTGGTTCCAGTTAGGTATGCTGAATGGTGTTATTTTACCCTGTCATTTATCGTTACCATGGTAAGACTAATGCATTTCAATCTTGTTTTCTAGTTACACTACTATCAGCTCCTTTTTCAAACCAGACCCCGCTTATCTGTGAAAAGCTGCCAACACAGCCGATGAAGGAAACTGATAAGGGGCTCAAGTCAGGAACACCATCTGACATGACGCGGAAAGGAAGCCATGCTTATACTTGGCATCTCAGGATTTGTCACTCATTTTTTACCTGGAGCTGAGCAGGAATTCTGCCATTTCCTGGAACCCCTTCCATGACCATACAAAATGTCACTGATTTTTCATCTTACAGGGAGCTTTTCTAGCATCTTCTAGTCTAGAGGCAGTTCTGACTTGGCAGCCACACACAGCTGCAAACTCAGAACCATCAACTTGCTGTCTTACAATACTCTTCCTAGAAGGAGAGTAATTTGCTCTTACTTTTGTCCCTTCTTATTTCAGTAAAGTGAGTTAGCTCTGTAAGTATTTAAGACTTTATCCACTATTAAGGACACTTCAGAACCATTTCAATACTCAGTGAAGGACACTGTCATTTACTATACCTTAAAAGCCTTATTCTTGTGAAAATTGTTAGTACAGTTACTAAAAGTAACATGATTAGACAACCTGTACTCAAGATTGTTCCTAGCAGAACAAAACCTCATTAGTAAAGACGGTAAAACATCCCGTATAAATTCAATTACAACAAAAAAGCTCAGAATGTTCAATGTTTTTACTGAATGGCTTTCCAAGGTTGAGAACAATGTTTTCTTGTGACATTTCAAAGCCAAATGGCTCTGTACTCTTAACATTTAGAGCAAGAAAGACTCAAAATATTTACCTTCGAATGAGAAGCTAAAAAGGCACTTCCAGGGCTTTTAAAGAACAAACTAATAATTTCAGCTAACTAGCCTAATGTGGGTGGGAGAGTATCTACTATCTGGGGGAAAAGTAAGAATAGTATCACTTCATCAGAGAAGTCAGGACAGAAAACAAGTAAACCTCCCTCACAAACACATTATTAATACCCTGTATTAAGAACAAAAGTGAGAGTAATTCATTAATCACTCCTCACTTCATCTTGACCATTAGACCAGACTTATTACCAGCGAAGCTCTCTTGATCTCTTCCAACAGCACAACACTAAGGCGTATTATAAACCACAAATACCTACTTGACTGTAGTTTCTCACTGATTTGAAGTATTTCATCAAGTACCTCCTAACACTTGAGTTTGTTATTTTACTAGCAAAATCACCTAAAGTTAACTGTTATAAAAAGCATACAGTTTAACGACAGCTCTAATGAAAGACCATACTGCTCTAAAAATTAAAGCCTGCATAAGGATTTGGACAACTTTGTGAGCAAGCTGATTATTAAAGCAGATTTTGCAGTGTTTTCATGCTTGAGTATGGTTTTAATTTACACGCAAATAAAGGTCGAAACTCTTAACAGAGTTGTGGCAGAGGCACACCAGTTTGGGTAACTAACATTATGCAGTTGTTCTACCAGAACTGCAGTGAAAAAGTCTTTCTTGTTTGCTCCAAATGTCTATAGGGTAAGAATCCTTACACATACTTTACTTTTTTTTCCCCTTCTATTTAGCACAATGCAAATCTCCACCTTGGAGGTTCAGATCACTTACCCCAGCCAGACCTTAATGATTTCAGGGAAAGAATACGTGAAGTACATTTTAAACAACTGAGGAGAACCATGTTTGCACAGTAATTTACACAATTTACCACTCAAAATTGCAGTGGTTGCTATAATGCATTACCTTTTTGCCCTTTTTGGAAAAGAAGATATAAAAATGACAGACTGCCACAAAGGTCAATCATTACTCTGTCTGGCAAAGATGTTTGTAACAGACATTTATTAAGCAACAAAAAAGCACTAGCACAGGTTACTAACATTGGTAATTATTTTAAATATCAAAAGACAATCATTGCCTCAAGGCATCCAAAATCCCAGCTTCAATAGAAGAAAAACATTACTTTCAGAGTTCTGGCAGCTGATGCAACCTCAGGTAACACCTTGCGTTGCATGAACCATCTCTCAGAAGATCTTGTCAGGAAACATTTGGAAGCCTGATTTATGAACGCTCATCTCCTCCAAATGTATAATACTGAAACAAGCTGGGTAAGAACAGAACACACTGACACAGTACATCACACTACTTTTGAAACTTTAAACAAGAGAAATAATTCAAAATGATTCATTCTCTTCCCAGGATTATCTTGTTCCATGTTTTTGATATTAATCATTTGCACTAGTTACACTAGGGGATATCAAATAATAATTGTAATTAATACCTGCAGCTGAGCATGTATTAATATGTCATCAATCATATGACATCCAGGACCTGGGATCTACAAATCACACTAGTAGAGTTTTAGGAAAATCCTGGTCTAAATTTATGACAGGAAGCCTTTAAATAATTTAAACCAGGGAAGCTTAAATTGGTAACAAGCAAAAACCTCCACAGATCAGAGGAAAAACCCCATTTACTTTTACTTATTCAAGCTCAATAATCCCATAATGCATCTATAGGATTTTTAATTCCAAGTAATTTCTAGAGTAGCACTATTGCTCCTCTGCCTGCCCTTTTGCTATCAAAGCTATTACACAAGCCACATCTTACAAGGAAAGGGTGCGATACAGCCAAAAGACATTTCTTCACCATTTGTCTCAGCAACATCTCAGATTCCAACCCAATTGATCCCATGACTTCATGCCAAATGGAAAGAAGTTAAATCCCTGACCCAGCTCTTCAAGCCTGAGCCCAGATGAGATGCTTTGCCCTGCCATATGTGAAATGAGGCTGTCTCAGGCTAGCTTCCTTCCCTGAATGATGAATTTCCTTGATGCCTAGAAGAAAATTCGCCACCGGCTACTTCTCCGCCTTTTGCCTTACAATCAGCCGACAGTTCTAGCATGGTGCTGACCCCTGCAACCAAAGGAATGATGCTGAAGACATCCCCTGCAACTTCTGAGTTTTTCCTTTAAGAAATTCCCAAGCAAGTATTGCCAACCCAAAGCCCTAACTATACAAGACAATAAGCCCTTCCACAGACTGTCTGAAACACCAAAACCCAACCCTCTCTGCACACCTAAAAAGCCACCATATGTTACAAATTAAGAGCCAAATCCCAATGGTAGCATTAACGCAAGCAGCTCATCAAAGCTAAACCCACGACAGCCTGAAACCCATACAAATCTCAAGACTTTTTCAAAACCTGCTTCTACAGACTCTTTAGGTCTTATTTCCAGAGCCCCACAACTACCCAGCCAAAGCACAGACCCCATGTGCATGCGTGGAAGACAAGAGAAAAAGCCAGGGGTTTTTAAACACTTTCCTACGAAAATTATACTAAATTAAGCATCTCCTTAAGAGCTGCAGGGGAGGAGAAGGAGCGGCAGCCGGCTGGTCCCAACACTGCACCAGGGAGCGCAGAAGGGATCAGAGAGCAGGGAACAGCTCGGAAACACACGGACTGAGGGAAAAGTTGGGGCTGAAGGGCCGAGCCGCCCGGGGGGGAGGCGGAGACGAGCCCCGGTAAGACAAAGCGCCTCGGCAAGCCCCTCCATTTTGGTCCCCCGACCCCACCGGGCGGGCAGGACGCGGTGCATCAGCGGCGGCTGAAGAGGGACGACGGAGGCGCCTCACGGCCGCCACCCACCCCACGGCCACCCGCCCCATGCCTTCCCGGACCCTCACCCTCCAGCAGCCGTTGGATGATGCTGTCGATGTTGAGCTTGTCTATATCCGCCATCGCCTCTCAGCGGCCGGGCGGACCCCTCCCCGCGGCTCCCCTCCCTCCGCTCGCTGCTTGGCCGACCCGACTTCTCTCCTTGTTCTCTCTTGTTTCTCCCCTTCTCCTCCCCGCTCTCCTTATTCCCTCACAACCTCGTTTCCCCCCCGCCCCCCCCCCACGACCGCCGGTCTCAGCAGAGACCCAGCTCTGAACAAAATGGCGGCCGCCCCCTCAGCGAGCTCGGCCGGCGCACGGATACTACGCGCGCGACGCGGCTCGCCGGAAACCCTTTATAGGCCGGGCGGGAAGAGCGGGGCGGGGTCACGGAGCGTGACGCGTCCCGCCCTCGCGGAATCCTTCCGCTCACGGGAGGTGAAATAGTGCAGCGCTGCCGTCTGCGGGTTGTAGGGCTGTTACGGGGTTTGGTGCCTCGGAACCTGGCTGTGGAGCGGGCGGGGAGGCCCTTTGGTGCCAGCCGGGCTTCTGTCAGCGCTGTCTCCCCGTGGTGTCTGCTCCAAGGTAGCATTGCCTCAAGTCACGAGGCAGTGGCTTGGTGCGAGGGGTGCTCTCCCTTCAGAGGAGCAACCGCCTCCTTAAGCCTAAACGGGGATAGACAGCACCAAAATCACGCTTGCAACTGCTGTGCCCCTCATGGGAGCTTCCATGGCTTGAGCAAGTTCAGATATGTGGCTTTTTCTCTGCAAACACTTGAAGCAACAAACATACAGGGCATTGGAATCCCCGATGGGTGGAGAAATTAGCCCACTCTTTCAAGAGCATCTTGCACTTTTACTTCACGCTTTGCTCTTTTATTCTATGTGTAGCTACAGCTTAGGGGCAGGCAATTACAATGAGGTTCTGCTCGTAAACGGGATTGCATTTACAAGGGAGATGGGCCGTGCGGGCCTTCCCCGCTGTTCGGTTTCCCTCTGGTTGAATATTGTTTAATTGCTTTCTTTACTCCTCCTTTAATTTGCCGGGGGTTGGCTGGGTCAGCCTCCTCCCTTCCCTGTGTGGATTCCAGCTGTTATCCAATATCCATCCGTACCAGTTATTGCCGTGGTGGGGCCGGAGCAGAGGCTGAGCTCAGGAGGGGTGATAAAGCGAAGGCCTCAACGCAGGAGGAAGGCGATAAGAGGACACTGATTTTACCTGAAACCCAGCTTCAACGCTCGCCTCCCCTTGTGCTTATCATGACGAGCACGCCCAAGCCAATATGCTAATCTCAGTCACGCTGGTGTAAGCCCGAAGTAACCCCGTTGAAGACAATAGAGTTACTTCAGATCTACTTCAACGTGACAGCCTTTGCAGATTTACATCTATTTTTGTGCTGCACCTTCCTGGGGAGTGCCCCCCCACACCCCCCCCCGGGGCTCTTTTGCACCAAATGCTTGCTTTCTCCTTCAAATCCTCTCTTAATTCTGCAGGGCAAGTTGTTCCCCTGGGCTTAGCTGCGTTATTTCGAAAGGGAAATGTGTCCTGTGTTTCCAGAGGAACCACCCTGGCCTTTCTGGAAAGATCTTCGTCTTATCCTTCAGCTGTTATCCCTTCTCCAGGGACATGTTTTAGTGGGGTGCTGAGTCCCTTTCGCTCCTGTTAATGCTCTGGGAAATGGGGCATCTTCCAGGGTGCAAAATGGGAATTCAATTTCCAGTGAATTCCCAAGTACATCCCTACTTCTAGAAAGGTCTGGCTCTTCCAACAACACTACTGAGGGCAAAGAATATGTCTCACTCGCCGAACCATATCAAGGTCCAAAGCACCGTCAATTCTTGTTAAAGGAGGCACAGCCACGAGGGAAGGGGAGAAGTGACAGCTAAAGGCAAATCTGTCAAGGCCCCATCATCACCTCGATCACCACCATGTCTCCACAGTGACAGCCAGTACTTGGTGTCCTGGTTGAAGGGGGCTGTGGTTTTATGCACAAAGTCTGTCGCATGTAGGTTTTTGCTGTGTGGGTATAAAGAATAAGGACTCTACAGCAGCAACCTCTGTGATGAGCCAGAAATATTAAAATGCCACCACAAAATTATCTTTTAATAACCTGTATTTTCTCTGCTGGAAATAACAAACCTCGCCTCACACCGGCTTCTCTGATTAGAAAGGGGACCCAGCCAAGGTGTTATAAATATAGACTCATAGACTCATAATACCAGGTTGGAAAGGACCTCGAGATTCATCTGGTCCAACCTTTCTTGGCAAAAGCACAGTCGACACGATGTTCCAGTACCCTGTACAGCTGAGTATTTAAAATGTTCAACGCTGGGGACTCCATCACTTCCCTGGGGAGATTATTCCAATGGTTGATTGTTCTCACTGTGGATAATTTTATTCCTCATGTAGTTGATAATAAAAGTCCCAAACAAGTAACTGAAGCCACAGTCTGAGGCTGATTTGGTAAAACATAACAATATGGATTGAATCCGCTATGTTTTAATGCGAGTTCCCAGGCCAATGTGCAAGACTATTTTGTTCTCCGGTGTTGCTCACAACAATGAGTTATTTCTAGAGGGGGAACAATCAGGGAAATCCCTTTTTCCTTAAACCCTGCACACAGCTTAAAGCATTCTGTAATTTTGAAGCTGTGGTTCCTATATTCCCCAACCCCCCCCTTTCTGTTTGTCTACAATTTGCATTCCACTTTGCTCCATACAGGATGATGTACGGTTTATCTCACTCGCAGCTCTGAGACCTTTGTGTCTTTTCCTCCTTCCCCTCCCTGAAATTCCGCAAATAAATCACTGCTTTGGTAACGTTCCTTGGAAACCTCCATGTAAAATATCTTTCCCCACTGATTCGTCCTCCCTATCTCATGCGCATGCCACTTGGTTTATTGTACAGCTGTTCATAATCTGTGTTTAATGATACATATATCATATATATAATACCCACCTACATACATTATTGTTTTGTACATATATATACATAATATATACTCACACATACATAAGCCATGTGTATAAAATAATATGTATGTACACTATATACACACGTGTTTGTATATATGCAGATAATAATAAATCCCCTTATTTTATCCCTGTATGTAGGTGGATCCTAAGAAATGCGAGTCACCCACACTTCCCCTTCTCTTAGATTACATATTTGCTAAGTCCATGAAATCCAATGTGTTTGTGTACATTTCAAACAAAGATCTACACAGCCTGTTCAAACACAGCAAAAACAAGCGGGTGACTTGTGGGTCAAATGTTATTTTTCCTAGCTCAATACACAGCCACGATTTCAATGTTTTCATAACTCCTACTGTTTGCATCCAGATTTTCCTTGTGTTACAATCAAGATAAAGGTTTTTTTTTCCATCCTTCTTGCTTCTGATGTCTAAAATGTTTTGCTGACCCTCAAATTACAGGTGCTGCAGAGATTTGGGGTAGGCGGTGGTGATTTGTCAGACAAAAGAAGAGCAGCTGGAACATGCCGCAAGGCTGATGTGGAGATGGAGGGGTCCGTGTCCTGCTTGGAAGGGAGCTGATGACGCACAGGCAGGTGTTTTCTTAGTGTCATATTTTATTTACAAAACATGCAGAGCAGTGATCTCCCTCCAGCATCAAACCCTGCAAACTGCAGGCAGGCGGCTGCTCCGTGTGGGATGTGGTGAGGAGCTCAGGGCTAGCTGCTGCTCCCAAGCCTCTGGCTTCACCTCAAACCATGTACAGAAGCCAAATGAAGGCTCATCCCAGATAGCCAGCAGCAGGATTCCCGTTGGAGACACTCTTCTCACTGGTGTATCTGCACACCTTGATTTCTACCCAAACCGTTTCACAGTCTCAGCAGCTGGCGTCTGTCTGCAATCTCTCACCAGCAGAAGCTGTCAACAGCACTGACGAGTCCATCTCAAGTTTGTTCAAATCACATTTTTGATAAAAGATGTGAAAAGATTTTGCTCAGAAAATTTTGAGACAGGCTATTTTGATGTGATTTGTGAGAAGTGTGATTTGCCTTTCCTCCCTTTCTACTACTTCCTTTGGGTTTTTTTAAAGATGTACTTCATGGGTTTCTGATGAAAGATGGTTTTGAATGAAAACATGGTCTATTGGTGAGTTTTGGAAGGTTCATACTGGCAAAAATACTACCAATAAAAGTCATAAGTCACTTTTTTCAAATATAGAAGTGGCCACAGTAGGATTTTTCCTGCTACAGCTATTTGGATTAAGAAAACAGAGCACATTCCACCCCCTTGGTGGATTTCTTATACTAATCCAACTTTTAAAGCTAGAGCAGGTACATGAGACATTTTCGTGTGTCCTGTCCACACAGGAGCATCCCTTGTCACTTAGAAAGAGAGGAGAAATGGTGCTAAAGTAAGCTTTGTCCTACTTTAGGTGGAGAACAGCCATGGTGAATCATCAAAGCAGTTGATTCTGCTTTGGGATGGAGAGGAGCTCCCGTCTTCTTGTCTTTGGTCAAGAATCAATCCACTCCACCAAAGCTCAGCTGAGCTGTTCATGGGTAGGGAAAGGGAAAAACTGCATTTTAAGCCCTCCCTCAGGTGGTTTATGGTGAGGAGAGGTTGTGCGAGGGGAGAGGGGCTGGGGAGCAGGGTGGCTCTCACCTTTGTCTGCCTGGATGTGGTTGCAGAGGGATGTGGGTTGTTCCATGGTGTGGAATCTGCTGGTCTCAGAAAGATTAAGTGGGACTTTTTGTGCAGCTTCAGCTTCACGTGGCTTGAAGAAAGCACTGTGTGGATGTTCCTCATTGCATTGGCCAGAAATGCACATTAGCAGCCTGGGACACAGGTGCCTTTGCTTCCTCTGATTTTACCCCAGCATGACTCTGCTTCGTGGATGAGCTGTTTCTCTAATTAAAACAGTTGAAAAAGGAGGACCAGGAGAGCTGTCAGGGGAGTGGGAACATGGAAATAAGATGAAAGTCTGTTGATTTGCTGTTGGTCAAAGGGCTGCTGTGTTTTGCAGACCCCAGTGGGAGAGACATCACTTAACACAAGATGCAGGAGCAAGAAAGAGATCTTCCACACAGCCTGGGGTTCCCTAATTCCACTGGGGATTCTGAAATGCAGATTAAGTACATGGGAAATCCCAACAGCAAGTGCCTGCAGGCTTCCCAAAGTGTAGGACATGCAACAAGTGTTCAGAGGGCAGTGGCTTTGCTGGTTCAGGTTTTGTTTTTCCTTTACACTCCAAAAAATCGAGACCAATCCCACTGCTGGTTCTTGGACACTTGGAGTTTCTGCTCACAGGCAGCATTTGAAAGCATGGCCCGCTGTGGAGGTAGCTGCCACGTGTGCTTATTTATTTGTTTCTATTCTCACCTCCTCCTCGCTGCTCATGAGCCTGGCACATTTTCAGGAGCTGGGCTGCTCTTACATAACGTTGCGTCAAAATCCATACAAAAGGATTTGGAGGAATCTGTGGCTGGAATCACCTTTGATCCCTGCATTCCCTTCTGATTTGTCTGCACAGCTTGGGTATGACGTTGTGATGCTCTGGGGCATCCTCTGCCATGAGCATCCCTCGGAACCAGGCTCAATGTGGAGGATGAGGTCTGGTCCCAGCAGGTGTGGTCCTGTGCTGGCTCCCCTGGGCAAGCAGCTTCTTACAAGAGCAGCATCTCCCAGGTCCCTGGGAGAGTATGGCCAGAGTTCAAGCCTGTATAATTGATGGTAATTATCCGGTTGAGGGAGTCGGTATGAAATGGATTTAACTCATCTGAAATCCTCAGCCTGAGTCGCACTGAGCTGAGTTCTCGGCTCAACAGACCTGCACCTGCATCCAGAGGATGCTTTCCCTGAAATATCTTTCTTCTGGGATGGTTTCTCCTCCATGTCATGGGCAGCTTCATCTGGGCAAAGCCCCTGGCACCCTTGGAGAGATCGTGGTGTGGACAAGGCTCACCACAGACCCACAGTGCTTTGGGTGCTGCTGTGAGCTGGTTTAAAGCCAACGTGACCTTGGTATCTGCAATCCCATCTCTGGGTCACAGCACATGGAGCCAAAGTGGTGAAGCCAGGCTCTCTCCCACACTGGTCTGCAGCCAGGTGTCTTTGGGGATAAATCACAAGTGTTTTGGTTTCAGTGTGGTGATAAATCTGAGGGCTGCGAATGATAACGTACACAATAGTGGGGTTTAGCCAATAAATTGGGCTTTTACGTAAATGCTTCCATACGCACGTATGCTGTCAGGAGGCAGGTGAGGCAGGAGAGTTGGAAACATTAATCTATGGACAACAGGGAGCCTTGGAAACCTGCCACTTTTGTTCCAGTCTCTGCTTTCTCCGGGAACTTGGTTTTCTCCTTCTTTCGCTCTGTGTTTTACTTCACATGATTTTTTCTGCCCTTTAAAAACAGAAGCCTTGTTTGCAGTAAGAACAAGCACCCTGCACATGTTTGAACAGCGGGTGAGATTCAGCCCAGTGCAAGACTGGGATTGGGTGAGACTTCAGCATTGCATCAGCTCTGGGTCAGCCAGCTGGTCATGGGGGCTGATGTTAAACTTCTGCCTCAAAGAGAATGTGGGCATGGGCAGTCTGTTTCTTACATTTACAAAGAAAAGAAACTATTAGAAGAAGCATTCACCTCGTGGCCAGAACAGCTCTGATTATTCAAGGCTGCATTTAGGGTTCAAATATATCATTACATCTTGTTGCTGAATTCCCACTCCCTTCCAGGGGATGTTCACCACTGAGTTTGGTGGGTTTGGGTTTATTATAGAGGTGGTTGCAGAAATTAATGTGCTTTGTGGTAAAGGGAGAGGAGTGCAAACAAACTATGGACAGAGAGTGAAGCTTGAGGGGATGTTGCCTTGGACAACATGGCACATATGAAAAGGGAACGTGTTATGAAGCAGAGAGGACTGTGCTGGTCCTTTCAGCTCAAGCACTGAACATTGTCATGTCGGATCCAGCTGCAGCAGAGGGATTGGCCTCATGTTGCCATCCAGATATCCATCGGGCAGGACTCATGGCCAGCCACTGTGAGAAATCCCACCTTAGCCCATTGCCACCAAGCTGGCACAAGCAAAGATGCGCTCGGTGACAGGAGTCACATCGAAGTTGGAGTGGACACCCCACACAAGGTTCTGCTGGTGTGGGTCAGACCAAACCTTCTCCCAACACTCTCATTTAACACATTCATTTAACTTGGCACCTCCCAACACTCTCATTTAACTTTTCTAACACAGGGTGAGGAAGAGATGGCTGCTCCTGGGTAATTCCATGCACCAATGGATTTACACCACAAGCTCCCCAGGAGAGGAGGTTCTCTCTGGGCAGTGCATGGGGGATGCTTCACCCCATCTCCTGGCTCAGTGACCCCCCTCTGCTGAGCCGTGCTACCTTTGCTACTTCTCCCAGTGCAACCTCAAACAAGCGTTGGGTATCTTTCCTTCTTGGTAGCATGTAGGTCACTGCAGAGCCTTAGGGACCTGACAGCTGACATCCATCCTTGGTTGTGAATCTGTGCGTCAGGCTTTCTGGAGGCGATAGAAGTGCAGTTGCTGGTGAGACCAGCTGCCTTTTGTGTGGCTTCAATTAAATGTCTTGGCATGGGATAGTTGCCAGAGCTCTTTTTTGTTGAAAGAAATGGTTTTATCTAGATATATATAGAAAAAGTCCCACCTGGCCTTTTGGAAGGGTTTCAGCTGGAATGTAACAGATCCCATATTCTTCTATAAAAAGGTGAGCTGTATTTTTCAGCTGAACTTTTTTCCCTTTTATAGCTGTAACTTGGCACACACGAGACATAAGCGGTACAAGGTCACTGCCCTTCCCCAGATGAGGAAGTAAAGCCATGGCACGTGCTGGGGGCAGCTGCTGAGGACATGCCCAGGAAGAACACAAGCTGTGGGCTGACCCCTGAGACCTGCTTGATGTTTGGGTCTGTGTAGGAGCACTGGGGTGGCTCAGAGACCCCCAAAAGACTGCTGCAGAGCCTACCCAGCCGATGAGATCCCTTCACAGCCATGACCTTGGGTCATGCTTGGTCTTCACTGCTCTTTCAACCCAGGTTAACAGCAGCTTTCTCTCTATTTTAACAGCAGTGTAAGCATGTGCAACAGGTTAGAACAAGGCAAGCAGCCACCGTTGCCTCTGTTTTCTTTCTTCCTGCACCCTCTTAAATTTTGGTTTCTCAGATGATGTTTTCCAGACCTGGGTGTTCTCCCTCATGAGCCATACTTCCTGGTGCCCTTTATACCATGATGGTGTGCTTCAGTCCCTGCTGCCGTCTGTGGAGGAGGAGGTGGGACAAGCCATCAGCTCTTTGCTGCAGTGTTATATTGCTTGACTGCAGGCATATTTTAATTAATTAATATTTTTATCAAGATTGCACTTATTTTTACAATGCATTTACTTATTATCAAGTGTGCAATCTCTTCCCAGCCCCAGCTAGTGAAGTGACCTGCCCCATCTCATCCAGCAGGCGATGCCAGAAATGCTCCAGGAGCCGCAGCATCTTGACCCACTGTAACATTTCCATGAGAAAGTGGGGAATGGGGATGAAATAAAGTCCAAAGAGATGTAAGTCACTTGGTGAAACTGTGGTATTGCTGGTGAATTCCACAGGCCTGAGCAAGGAGGGATTGGGAATTCCAGGGGTGCAGGTGACCACGATAGGTGACGAGTCCTCATGTGCTGAGAGCTTGGCCATGTGGACAAGCTCATTTTTGTTTGGTGTTTTTTATTGTGCTGTAATTAATATGGAAATTGTCATATATGCCCAGGCAGGATGACCACACATCCCTGTGCTTTTACTGACCCTGCTCTGGATCTGGGATGTCCCTGGCTCCAGCTGGGAGTGCGAAAATATGCTTTAAATCCTCTGCTTGCTGCTCCCAGGTTCTCCCAAGCACAGCCTTTAAATGCTGGGCCATCAACTGCTTGATTAATTAATGCTCTTCTGTTTCACTTGTTTGACACTGATGTTCAGTGATGTGACTGAAACTCACCTCCCAGGGCGGAGACAGTGTCATGCACTGAAAGGGGCTGGACGTGTATTTTTAGTAAAACAGTATTTTCAGCTCAGGATTTGAAGTTTCTGGTCATTTCCTTGTCCCTTTCTGAGTCACACACCAAGTTTTTTTTCTGTTTATTGCAGATGTTGAAGCTTACAATAATCTGGAAGTTAAGTGCTCAGCTTTTGGAGGGAAAAGGAAGGGACCAGCAGGATGAGGTATCTCATCGGCACCAGGCACATAAGCTTATGGCAAAACTTCCAGGTAGCTCCAGTTTATATATATTATGATAGAAATAATGTACTGAAAAGGCACATGGCAGGATTTAAGGCCATTCCATATTATTGCTTGGCTCATCTGAAAGAGGTGAGAGATCAGCCCTCTTTTCCTGGTCTGGAGATGAGCACAGCAGGGCTGTCTATCTGTCTGTCCCCCAAGGCTCTGCTGGCTCATGGCACCAGAGGGGCCAGGGGCTGCAGCACTCACGGTGAGCCAGAGTGCCCTCCTTTGCTGCTCTTCAGCAAATATTCCTCATGTGGCTTCTTGCCTCTGCCTGCAGGCAAGGATTTAAGCCAGAAATGTTGTCAATTGTGTTTGTCCTGCCAGTTTCAGCTCACCTTGGAGGTGTCAACCCTGCAACGGTGTTTAACCTGCAGTGCATCTGCACAGCCTCCCCAGCAGGCTACTGGCACACTGGGCTTGTGCTGCAGTGCTAGAAAGGAGCAATGTGGCTGTGGTTTGGTGTTTCCTTGCCCTGCTTTGTGCTGGAGCAGACCTGTATCCCCTGACAGGACCCACTGTGTGGGAGGATGCTCGCTGTTGGAGCAGAGGAGCTGCCGGGAAAACTCTGTCCCAAGCTCAGCAGCACCAGTTTGCTGCAGGCAGGAGCAAGCTGAGCTCTCACCATTAGGCAACGTGTTCTTCCCGCTCCAGTGGGTCTGTGCTTAACCCAGCGTCAGTCAGAGGAAGAGGACACGTGTGGGGACAAGTGTGTGTGATAATGCAGGACCTTCCCAAAGTGTCAGGCTCTTGTGCTGGAGAGAACCAGACAGGCTGTCGGGAGCACTGAGCATCAAAGACACCAAGTGGCTTCCGGAGCTTCAGGGTTGGGTTTCTTCTCCCTGGGGGTGCATCCCAGGGCATAAAGCCCCCATTTCTGACCCATGGAGTCCACTGCCTGAGGATAGGAGCAGCAGGGATACAGGGACTGCATGGCAGCAGAGCTATCCCCACATGGTGCTGACTGCCTGTTCAGTCACTCACCCCAGCTTTGGGAGCACCAATTTTTGCTGGAGGAATGTGTGGGAATCCCTGCAGAGCTCTGGGTTCCCCCACTTGTCCCTGGGGACTTCAGAGCCTGTGGGATCATTTTGCATCCCAAAAGAGGATTTCCCACTGGCTCTCTGAGAGCAGCACATCCAGCTACCTCCGGTCCTCCTCTTGGAGGAACAACAAACTTGACAATGAAAATGGAAGCTGACAACAGCACTAATTGCTTGAGAGAGATGGTGTGGAAGCCTGGGGCCATGGGGATGGCATATCAGGGTTTTAAACCTGCAGCTGAGTGCCCAGTGGGGTGTTTTGTCAGCTCAGAAGGAAGATGGGAGCGGGCTGTGCGCTGGGCCAGGGAATACACTGCACCAGTGGGATTATAGAAGCAGCACAAGTTGAGCTGGTAAATTATAAAATGCCATGCTTGAGGTCTGTTACATAATGTGCCTTTACAGAACCTGGGAGCTAAATATAAAAGAGAGTTACGTTTTGGGCTGGTGTAAAACCATGCTCCAGAGCAGGTTTGTGTGGGAAGGAGTGCTCTGCAGCACCGCAAGAAGCGGAAAGGATTTCGGGACCCTTGGTTTGCTCCCAGCACTTGTTTTCTCTCCAACCTTGCAAAAAGCATGTACTGCCCGTGTCTCAGCTTCCCTCTCTTCAAATGAGAAACAATAAACCTCCATTTCCTTGCAGCTGCATTGTCAAGATTAATTCGTGTTTGCAAAGTGACCTGAGAATCTATAGAAATCTGAACAGTATATCATTATCCCGATCTAAACTTGGCATAAGATACCAGCAGGCCAAATTCTCCTCCCACGCTGGAGGAGAAGGGGTTGTGTCAGCATAGCCGAGAGGAAAATTCCAGCCTCTGTTCCTAACCAACAAATCCAGAGGAAAATAGCCTTTTCAGGCTGAGACCATTCTGTTTTCCTTGAGGAAATTCCCCCCTTCATTAGCTCTGAGCAGAAGGATGAGCTCCTACACAAACTGGGCAGGTGACAAAGCCAGGAGCATCTCCCGTGCAAAATGCAAACAGGAGCAGAGCAAAGTAGAAATGCAGAGGGATGCTGTATGTGTTGGGATCCAGCCTGCTTGGCAGTGATTTGGGGCTGTTTTGTGTTTCCTTAGCTCCTGCCCTTTTCCTCTTCAGCTGTATTTTCACCACCAAGCTCAGCATGGCCCCAGCTTTGCTCAAAGGATGCAACCTGGCTTGTCTTCCTTCTCCTTCCTCACTGCACACAGATTGAAGACTGCAGTCATAGAAGAGCTAGACGGGTTTTCAGGTCAGGATTGACTGCTCAATTTGGGGGATTAAAGAAGCCAGGTACAGACTCAAGGACAGCTGAAGCATGGGATGTCAGAGGAAAGCCTGGCTGGATGAGCAGGGAATTGTGCTGCCACAGTCTTGCTCCATAGTGATGGAGAGACACAAAGACTAAGGTAGGATCAGCCTAGCTCAGCTTCTCTCTCAGTCTAGAGAGAACAAGGGGCAGCTAATGAAGGGTGCAGGGAGCAGCTCGCCTGGGTTCACGTCAGCCACTCATTCCCCCTCCAAACTCCATGTCCTATCCATGGGTTGCCTGCAGATGGGAGAAAGGGAGACTGCTCCATTCCCTGTCTTTTGCTATCACAAGGATGATATAGAGCATCATGATCCCTGAGCAGAGGCTGAAATGGGGATGTAGGAGCCCCAGGAAGCCTTGTCATCCTCCTTACAGCCCTCCCTGCTGTGCAGTGCCCATTGGGAGCTGTGTTTTACAGCCCATGCTTTCGGCCAGGACCTGACCAAAGAGAGTGTGCAGCCCCTCCAGGTACAATGTGTGGTCTCTTAACACCACCTGATCAGCCAGGCCTGATCCTGCTCCTGAGAAACCCATTGAATGGCTGGAAAAAATGTTTTCTGACAGGATGGAGATATTCAGGGGAGTTGCCAAGCAACTGGCGCAGCTCCTTTCCTCCCTCTGAGCAGTGAGCAGGCAGGGGATGGCTGCATCCCTGCATCCCTCTGCCTGGCCAGCCCAGCGCTGGTACCCCAGAGGAGGTACCAACAGGGAGTGGGAAAAACAGGGACTGGGAAAGGCAGGGGCTGTTCATGGGAGGGAGAACGATGCTTTTAGCCAGTGGGAATGACCATTCCTGCACACCCAACCTATGGCAAATCACTGTCAGCAGCATGGCTAGAGAGAGGCTTTCTCTTCTAACCCATTTCTGAGCTGAGCAGCTTCCTTTTGAACTAGTCCTAGAAATGTGTGCTAACACATGGAGCAAAACACCCAGGAGGACTCATTATAACCCGAGTTTCATTAGTGTCACCTCAGCATTTCCTTGGGAGTTGCTTCAGATTTACACTAAGAGAAATATGCAGCCCAAACCCTTGGGATTTTCTTTTCTAAAGCTTTAATTTAAATCAACTCTTGAGTAACAACAAAAGTCAGCTGATGTCCCTCATAAAGCCTTGGACCCGCAGCAAGGGGTATGAGGCAACGCTTAATGGGAGAGAGGCAACTGATAGCTGCAATCTTGCAAAAGATAGTTGCTGAGTGAGTGGCAATAAACAGCAAATCCAGCCAGCTCCTCGAAATGGCAAATGGACCAGGCTGTTCAGAACAATCTGTTCCTTCTCCAGAGAAGGGATGTGGTGCTGGCGGCAGGCTGGGAACGCGGCTATTCTCGGCGTGAGCTGGTCTGAAACTCTGCCTCAGAAAAATGGCAGGGCCAAGACAGGCTCATTACAAGGAGACACGTCCTAAATCAAAGCAGTCTGCAAGTGGCTTTGATGGGCTGACTCTTCTCCAGGGAGGCTTGTGCTGAAGGAGCCCTGCTCTGCCTTGTCCCACGGCCCTGCTTGCTGCTGTGTCTATGGCTTTCTGCTCTGGCTGATGCTTGGGCAGGAAAACCCTGCTTATCCACCTTGTTTGGCCGTGTTTGGCCATGCACTTTACTGCCTCATACCATCACCTACTTAATCAGGCATTAACATCACTAACCCAGAAGGAGAGCAGCTAGTGCACCCAGTTTCTTGCCCACTGCTACAATTGCTGTTGGAAGAGGACACCCCAGCGTGCCCAAGCTTCTCCCATAAAGCCAAAACTGAAGAGACAGAAAGGCCTGGGGCTGTCCATATCAACAGCACACTGGGCTGCACCTCGGGTGCAATTCCTCCAGGCATATTTATTTCAGTTTTCTTGCTTTCCCTGGGGCTTGTGGGCTCCCCCAGGGTTCTTTCCTCCTGTGCCCAACCCAGCGATCAAGTGGCCTTCATTTGGTTTGGAAAAGTAAAGTAAAAGATAACCTGGATGCAGATGGTGCAGAACACCCGTGCAGCAGTTTAATTAATTGCCTTTAAATGTTAATTCAAAATAGTTTCCCTGAGTGATCTTTTATAGGCAAATCCTCAGTTGCCTTAAGCCACTTGCAGAGTGAGTTCAACTAGTAAGGTATTCTTAGTCCTGATCAAGAGCATTGCACGGGACGGTAATCAGGAATGATTAATTGGAAATAGCTCTTCTAAACCAGGCTGTACCTGCTGTGCTCTCCTGTGCTGCCCAGCTCTACCCAGAGCTGACACAGAGCTGTTTGGGTTCTGTGGGGAAGGAATTTTCCTCCCTGATTCCCCCCATGATGTCCTGCTTTCCTAGCCACAAACCACCCCTCTCACCTCTCCTCCCAGTGCTCTCCATCTGCATCTGGCACAGACCATTTCCAGCACAGCATCTAGATTTGCCAACAGACATTCCTGGGGAAGAATGGGATCTGGGAGGTCACGGTGGGAATTTATTAGCTCGGCTTATGCTTGGAATAGCCAAGTGTCCTGCCAGACTTTCAGAGCTCTTGCATTGCACATCCCACCCTTAAGCAAAAACCCAGCCTCCTGCTTGGGTTTTATGCTGTAAAATGGCTGCATCTCTCCAAACCTGCTGAGCAGCCCTGCTCAGAGCTTTGCTTTGCGAGGCTTTGCCTAAATCATAAGCAAAACCCCATGTTATCTGCACAGAGAACTCGTCCCAGTCAGGCAAGACCCTGTGTGACAGCAGCTTCTGCGATAGCCCTGTCCTTGAGTCCTCTGTTCTCTTCTCTTACTCTAGCTAAAGTCGTCCCTCCTGCAGCAGATGAGTGTTTGCTACATGCCAGGTTTGACCTCAGGCCAGTGAAACGTTCTGAGGTCTTTTCTTGCTTTCAGATGGCAGCACGTCCTCAGCTATTTTGCTTCTGTGTTCCCCCCCCCCCCGGCTGCAGCCTTTGAGCAGTAATTTAGCACGGTGTACCTGCTGCAGGCGAAGTCAGCATAGAGAGATGAAGCAAATCCATGTCATTAGGCTCTGCTGGAGGGGCTGAGCCTGCAGTGGAAAAGAGTTTTACTTTCCCAAAGTCAAGCCCTGGGGAGCTTGCTCCTAAAATGACCCGTTAAAAACCACCAAGTAACGCCACGGAGTCGGTTCCCTGCTGGAAATCACATTTTGCTTGGTGTCAGCAATTCAGAAGAGACCCATCTGCAGGAAATTATGATGACAATTTCCTCTTTGAGTGAAGAGGAATTACAGCTGTAATCGAGGAGGCTGTGAACAGCCTCCCTTCTCCTTGCTTAGTACCAATTCCTCTTAAAACTTAAAGCCATACGTAGAAACATCTCTACCCCATCCCGCTACCTAAAGGCCATTGCTGCTGCACTCACAGTCTGTCAGGAAAAACATACCTAGAGGTGAAAACCAGTGACTTTTGTGCTATTTTGTCATCTCTAATGATAGATATGATGGATATGCACTTGTTATTTTTGCACTGTAGACTTCCAGCGTGAGAACGGTGTCCTGCTGCGTGCTTGTAGAGTCTCTGGCACATTTGGCTTTGATTTTGTTGAGGTTTTAAGTGTTAAATCAGGAAAATTGCATCAGATGTTTGCAGTGTTGTTGCAGATGCTGGGCATGAGAGCCTTTTCTCCCAGAAGGGTGTGTGCTGAGGACAGGCAGGCAAGGAGAAGTGATATCATGCAGGGAGAGAATGGCTCAGCATTTGAGGATTAGATGGTGTGTATTTTAATAAACCTTTTCTGTAACAAACACACAGAGCAAAACTCAGGCCAGTTGCAAAAGGCTGCAGGTCTACAACTGTCAATGCATTTGCAATGCTCTTAGGACCAAAACTGCATGAAGGTTGGTATGGTTCATGCACATACGAAGATAGCCATTCTTCAGAGGAAAGAACTAAAACCTGGGGAGAAGATGTGCTCATGGGAGGCCATTCGCAGGCCAAGTCTCGATAAGGTGACACCGTGATGCCAAGGAATCCCTGCAGGTCCATGACATAACATTTCAGCAAAGGTGGACCTAGTGTGTGCCTGAATTTGGGACCTCTTCTATAAGGTTTTGCCATTGGATTGCTGGCTGAGAGGATCTTTCCCCATCCTCAGCTGCTTTAGCAGTTGTGAGCATCTTCCTGCACCTCCCAGCACTACTGCTGGAGCTGATGGGAGTTTGATTAAGATTTAATCCAGGCTTTTAGAGGAGGGAAAAAAGAAAGTTTTGACAGTTCCATATATAGTCCTCTGACTCACAGATTTCATGTGTCAAACACCAAAGACGGGTTAAGTAGAATTAAGTTCTGGATTTGTTATAAATAGGCATTAGGTAACATGAATGTATTAAATTTGCATGAAAATATGGGCCTTATTCTCTGGCTTACCCCAGAGATCTTCTTGGACGTCAATGGGATGCTCAAAAGATGAGCTTACATCAGAGTCAGCCCAGTTCTGACCGTCCCCTGCCGCCACCATTTAGCTGGATCCAGTGAAATGGGGAAATCATTGCTGAAGTCGGGAAGGATTTGTGCTGCTTGCAGAGATCAGAATTTTGCCCTTAAAATAGTACAAATAGTTTTAATTGGACCACAGATCTTCAGCTGAAGGAATAATTTCTCCATGTCAATCAGTGCTAAATGTACCTATTAAATCAGGGAAGATGGGTTAAGTGAGAATTGCATAGAAAGTCACTTTTCTTCTGTTTTTTCCCAGAAGACAAAGATTTGTTGGATTCAGATGCTACAGACTATCTCATCCTGCTCTGATTACTGTTCTGCTCAGCCACAGCTTAAAGGTCCATCCAGACAATGAAGTCACCCTCACTCAGAGCAAGTCTGACAGCTGAGCATTGTTTGGGTGAAAACAATCTCCTTTAGTAAAATAAATGAGTGTGACAGACACAGACTCTACCAAGTCAGAACCCTCCTCAATAGTTTAATTTACTGACTTGTTCATTGCTAAACAATTGAGAATTGGTCCATGGAGAAGGAACACAAAAAGGACAGATAATATGGGCTGTATTTTGAGGTTGGACTAGTCCAAGCCAAGGGAAAATAGGCGTTTGAGCCATTCAGCAGCATTGCTTCTGGGAAAATAATGACCACCCCTGCAGCTCTACCTTTACTCTGGACTGGAGGTTTGGCCTTATTTCTGCTGAGGGTGAAGAGAAGCAAACTGGAGAGAAGGGGATCTGCAGTATGACACAGCCAGGGCCACCGAGACAGAGTGACAGCTTCATCCCTGGAGACGGTGCTGTTACTATCCCACGGAGCTGTCACTCATGCAGGAACAGCACAAAAAGCTCTGGGAGCTTCCCTGGGCCCCTGTGGGACCCTCAGGCTCTGGTGCCTTCTCAGCGTTGCTCTGCTTTTGGTTGAGATTCTTCTTATCTAGCGTCACATTCTGCTTTTTGCCATGAAAATCATTTCCAATTAAACGCATCCTCAGAGCCTATCTGGCTGTGAATTAGCCTGGAACTTGATGGCTGGCTTGTTAGCTCATCAAAGTCTCCAGGCTAACGGGGACGGGCAGCCTCAGGAGTGATGTGCTGGCTGGGGATTTTGCTCTCTGCCTTGAACTCACCGCAGCTCTGCAAACCGAGACACGGATGCCCTTTGCTCACCTTCAGCACTTCTCTATTCCCCTTCATCCCGCAGCTGAGTAAGCAGCACGAGGACTACAAAACACAGCCCTGATGCAGCCTCCAGCTCTATCTCATGCTTCTGCCCTCCAGGGATCGCAGGGTTTGCTGAATCCCTGGGAAGAAGCTGGACACGCGCTCCAGCTTATGAGGAAGGGATTATCATAGCTCTTGTGATTCAGCCCACAGCTCCCGTGTGCATGGAAAGGAGAGAAGCGGGTATGAATCCTTAGTTTGTTCCCTGTATTGTCTCTGTCCCCGAGTTGGCAGTGCCTGTTCTCCCAATGGCAGGCATCTCCAGGGTGTCTGAGTGCTGAGGCAGTGGCAGCGATGTGGTGATTGCTGCTTCTCCATGAGCAAAACAGATTGAAACTAGGTATGATGTCCAGGGAGCTGGTTGCAAGGAAGGGAAGGGAATGGCAACTCTGTGGCTCTTGACAGTGAAACCCTGGGTTCTGCTTTCCAGTTAGAGCAAAAGGCTTCAAAGTCCCAGGTTATGGGATGATTGAAATATTCAAAGGGAAGCAAGAACCAGTAAAACGAGGGTTTCTGCTTGCTGTGGACACGCAGCCAGGGAGACATCAGAGCACATGCTTCGGGGCTGGTTTTGGGGCATGGAAACCCCTTTGGTCCATGTAATGGGGGCTCCCAGCACTTCCCTGGCCACCCTCCTTGGTGATGGTCCCCGTGGAGAACACGTCCACATTCTGGTGTGATGTTGCTGTCATGGTAACCGGGGTCGGACCGGTACCCGCCCTCTGATGGGTTCTTAACTGCTTCTGTGCTTCCCACTGGAAATAGGGGCTGTTCTTGGGGAATAACTGACTGCCATCGTGGTCCTGCCCCCTGGCTGGAGAGGAGCTGCAGCATCCTGCAGCAGGGTGAGCAGCATTGCGGGCTACAGGGGAGCCTGGACGGCTGCAGGGGGGCTGGGTGGGGTGGGACTAGCTTTGTGGGTGAGGTCTGGGGGGTCAGCCCCAGTGCTGCAGAGGGATGGGGGCTGCATCCAGGCAATGTCCTTGCTCATGCTCCCAGGGGACTCTGGCTGCTGGCACAGGGGGTCTGGCCTCACTGGGATTTCTATGGAAACCCAGGTACCGAATGGGATGGAATAGCTCAAACCATCTGTTCTTCCCCTGCTTATAAGCTGGATAAGAGGAGCGTGCTTCGTGATGACATCCCTACACATGTTCTTCTTTTATTCATTGTGCAGCCATCTGTGATGGTTTCCTTATGTGCCAAAACACCCGAAGGACACAATCATACAACCAACCCCTTACCCAGGTTTTGTTTCTCCCCTTGGAAAGCAGGCCTGTCCCCGTGAAGGCTCTATCTTCCCCTTCCCAAGGTGCCTGCAGGGTGACTGCAGAATTAGCTGGAAGAAATGAGGAAGTCGAAGGTAAAAACTGAAGCACAAACCAAAACTAAATTGAGTCTGCCTTGGGGATCTTCCCTACAGAAAGAAATGCTGTGGTGCAGTGAGCTAGATGGCTGGTGGGGAGGGAGCCAGGCTTTCTTCTGCTAGCAAGGTGTTGGGTTCTTCTGCTGGGTCTGATTCTGCTGGGGATGAGTCCATGGACTGATATTTGGGTGTTGGGAAAGGCAGGGTTGGGAGATAACACCTGAGGACACAGGCAGTGGTGGATCTAAATACCACAGCTTCAGTGCTGACCTGTTGGGCAGTTTCTCAGCTAGAAGTCACCTTCGCACAGCTGGGGATGTGAGCACTCCTGCTCCACTCCTGGGCAAAGCTGGGTTTGTTCACATCCACCAGCATGGTGGGCTTTGCTCTGAAGCTGGTCAGACCCACTCATGGGGTTGGTTTACGTGGCTCTGGTTTTGGTGTTGACACAGAGCTGGAGGTGATGCCGTTAACCCACTCCCCTGTGTCCAGCTCCACTGTCTACCAGAAAATGCTGGTTGCATTTGCTCAAGTGACCAAACTCCCTCTCTGTGACAGAGGCAAGGACACCCCTCGAGGCAGGACCTTTCAGATGAGCCTCTGAAGGTGTCAGAAAGGATGGTTGTGTCCGAGATCAACAGGCTGCAGAAACAGTTTCGGATAGCAATGGAGAAGAGGAAGTCTTACAGTACCAACCTGAAACAGCAAATACTGGCCCAGGAGTGAGTTCAGCTTCACTCAGCTTCATTGTGCTTGGAAAGCTCCTCCATGCTAAGATCTAGGGACCCTGGTGCTGAGATGGAGGGCGGGTGTAGGACCTGCTGTGGTGTTGTAGATGGGATGTGCTGAATGTAATTTGTGGTTCTGTTTTTACAGAAAAAAAATAGAATCTCTGACTCAAGAACAGAAAGAGGTGTCACTAACAATAGGCCAGATCATGTCCCCAAAAAATAGGATGCTGGATGACAGAAATTGCAAAGAGGCCCAATACCTTTTGCAGATCAGATATCAGTATGATTGTCTGATTAGAGAAAGAAAAGCACTGTTAGCTGTCCTGGACAACCAGGTAAGAACATCTGGACTGTTTCCTACTGAGCATGGTACAGCAGAGCAGTCACAGAGTGATCCCTGGAGCTGAAATGCCTCAATGTAAAATGCATTTAGTTCAGGTCTTGGAACATAATGCTGCCTCCTGGCAAAAGACACATGACAATGATAAATGGATAGAGCCATTCAAGTCAGCAGTGCTGGCTGGAAAAGTAAGGTCTGACCCTCAACCTTGCTGTCCTAGTCTCTGCAGCTCCTCTTTGATGGCACACACCTGCCTGGGGTCAAGCAACATCCCTTTGCTTTCCCCTTGACTTTTCCTCCTGAAAAAGAGGCAAAAATGGAACATTAGTTGTGCTGCCTGAGACATGGCAAATTGAGGAGCAGCAGCACCTGCGGGATGTACCATTACTTCCCCTCTGGGCAGGCTGGTTGGATTTGGTCTGAGGCCAAGGGAAACCTAGTGCTACAGAAGCGACAGGTCCTTGCTGCTTCCTGCTCTGAACAAGTTGCCCGTGACAGAAATCAGGGAACATGCTTGGATGGTTTATAGTTGCTATAGGTGCTGCAGAGCTTTCCACACCAGGGTTAGCTTTCCATCAGGGATCTCTTGGCTGAGTCATTCCTCTCCCACCTGCTCCCTGCTTCGTTGTTCTCCAACTACTTTATTCTTCTCCTGGATTTATTTCCTCTGGCAGCTCCTCACTTCTGGAAGAAGTTTTTCTCCTTTCAGTCCCAGGGAGGACTGCACAGATCCCTGTCTGGCCAGCACAATGTGACTACCAAAACCCCATTCTCATTGCCTCTTCCACTTGATGCAGAGTGCTGCTGTGCCTTGTCCAACACCTGCTGACTTTCCCTCCAGAGGCAGCTACATTTCCTTCATGACATGAAAGTAAACCCATTCCTAGTTACAGTTTATGTTTCTGCATGTGCAGGATGGGATCCTTTGGGATTAAAGCTGTTTCTATAACTGTGAGATCATTAATGACATGGTTGCTGTAGTTCAAGTCAACAGTGGGTATTTTCTTTGGCTTAGTGTCCTGACAAGAGTCCAGAACACAGGGGTGGAGATTAAGCTTTCCTTTTATTATGATCATTATTATTTTTAATCTGTGTTGCAGATAGAAGAGCTGGAAAAAAAGGTTGTGAAGCAAAACCTGATAGCAAGCAAGGTGAAGCAAGCAAACTGTAGCAAACAGCTGCAGAAGCAGATTGACACACTGGAGATGCGTCTGTACAATGTAAGCAAACCTGTTGCCCACCTTTGGAGACCAGGTGTGAAACCCACTTTTTAGTAAGGACAAAGGGGAATGGTGCATATGCATTTGGTTGGCCTGAGCTGCATAAAGGACGTGGCTGTTCCCCTGGCCTGATTGCTCCCAGAATATCTTGAAGGCTCCTTCAAACTTTGTGACCCAAATGCAGCACTTGTGCCACGCCGAGAAGCCTGAAGGTCTGCACCTGTGTAGCAATAAAACCAAGCTGCCTGAAGCCACCTTGCTTTGGACAATGCCAGCTCCAGATCTCTGTTGTGGTTGGCCTGACTTACTGTTGCCTCCCCTGTCTTGGGGAGGATAGTGCAGGGCCAACTTAAGATCTCTTAGACTGCTTGTCCTAAGTCTGGTCAAGGTCTTTCAACAGAGACCTGAGTCCTATACCAGCTTCAAGCTTTTTGCATCTCTCTTCCCAGGCCAATGTCCATTTCAATACCATCCTGGCCAAAAATGACAAGCTTCGAGAAGAGATTGAAAGCCTGCAAATCCAGAAGGCTGTTTTGGACAACTTCTACTTCAAGCTCCATACAAAGCTGGATCAGCAGAAGAAAAGGATGAACACTGCTGTTGAGCAAACCACACAAGCCTACGAGCAGCTGTACGTGGCCTTGAGAACCCTGTGTGGCAAACTGAGCACCAAGAGGCAATGCCAATGATGTGTTGATGTAAAGAAAGAGATTTCAACTTCGGAGAGAGGATTCAGCACCCTTGTCTAGAGCTGGGTGCTAGGATTAGGTGTCTGATCAGGGAGGCTGGTACACATGATGTAACCTGCTGCTGCTCTCTGTGTGCAGGTCAGAGGCCCAGACAAGGATTGCAGCCATGATCGAAAGGCACAAGACAGACACTGCCCAGTACCACATCGAGATGCAGGAGCAGGAGCGTATCCTTGCACGGGAGACCAAATTGAAAGCCTTCATGCTTGCCAGATTTACTGATCGCTCTGAACTGGAGGAACAGGCCAAAAAGAAAAGAGGTATCAGAGCAGAAAGAACATGTGCAGCTGGGACTGCCAACCAGGAGCCTGCAGAGCTGGCAAGGGGGCTGTTTAAAGTGATTTATATCACTGAACCCCAAAGGAAGGACCTCTCCCCTTTCCAAAGGCTCCTTCACCCAACTTTCACCCTACAAGTGAAAAGGATGAACAGTGATAATCACCCAGCACTGTGTGTGCCCTTGGGGCAGAGGGAGGGATGGGGCGGCTGCCCCTATGTGCAACCATGTCTCCTTTTATCCTCCTGGGGAGGGATCCCACTGTGTTTGGCCCATTCCCGTGAGGACAGTGACTTCCCTGCTTAGTTTCAGTGTGAAACCAGGACACCTTCTCCCCCTCTGGCACTGGTCCACCCTGTCCTGAGCACCACACTGAACCCCTCAGCACCTGCAAGGGAAGGCTCTGTGAAGGGCACCTCGCAGGGACACACACAGCCTGGGCTCTCCGTCTCTCCCTCAGACTTGAAAGCAGCCCAGAGGGCCAAGAAGAGCGGAGGGGAGTGCTTTGAGACTTGGGAAGTGGCTTACAAACGCCTGCTGGAGCTGGCAGAGGATGGGAATGTCGACCAGCTGCTGAGTAGCTTCGTCGAGAAGGAGCAGAAGAGCTTCGCCTGCTTCCTCTATGCCTCTGAGCTCAATGACGATATGCAGAAGTTGCAGAGGAAGATCAAGGAACTCCAGGTCTGTTCCAGGCTCTTCATGTCTCCCCTCTCAGCTGGTGGGTTTTGGGCTGGAGTGGGTGTTTCCTTTCCCGTGTGTCCAGCATCACTGCCGGCACCAGAGCCCTGCTCTCAGCCTGCCATAAGGGTGGGATTAGGGGAATGGAAAGAGATAGCTAAAAATACAACTCCGATAAACAGAACTCTGTGTTGTCGGAGCTAAAAGTGTCTCAATGCTGCCACCGTGTACCCAGCAAAAATACTGCAGCATCCAGGAAAGCCAAGAGCTGCCTTTGCCTCACTCCGTAGCTGGAGAGAAGGGGACATCACCTGCCCTCCTGGACTGGGGCCAGAGGGGTCAAGTGGGATGTCCCTGCTCCCAGGATGGAGGGATGGTGCCCAGCCTCTGTTAGGCACATCTGGTGGGCATTCAGGCAGTATCCCCTTTGTGTGCTTGCGTTTACACAGCTTGAAATTGCATCCCTCATGAAGGGTCAGAAGCATGCAAAGACCAAGAGCTTTCATCTCGTGAAGGAGCTGGAGGTAAGGCAGCCAGGATTTCCCTCTGCAAGGGCAGCAGATCCCTGTCTGTCTTGGCATGTCCCCTTGGGAGTCTGGTCCTGCTGATGCTGATCAGAAAAGGGCCCTGCATAGGCTTTGGCAGCCCTGTCTCTCAGTGCATGGTGAGAGGGTGGTTGGAGGGCTCCTGGCAACCCTGCTCCCCCTTGAGCCTTGTCCTTGGCATGGGGAGCTTAGGATCCCCTTCACAGAGCCTTTCCCCCGCAGGGATGGGAGCATCCCACAGCCTCTCCTGGGACGTCTCCGGTGTCCAGACTGGAAGTGGATGGGACTGGGGTTGGGGGGAGAGCAGGGAACTGGTGTGACACCTCGCAAAACCTTTGCCGATAGACAAATCTAACGGAAAGCACCGAGGAAGCCAACTGCTACGAAGACCTGTGCAAAGAGAGAAGCAAAATCCTGGGCCAGCTCAAATCCAGCATGGAAATCCTGATCAGAAAAATCGACTGCGACACTACGGACATAATGAAGCAGCTTGGAGAAAAAGGAGAGATCACGGATCTGAACCTGATGCAGTATTTTGGTGAGTCAGGGCTGCCCATCTTCTCATGCCACATGGCCTGGATCTTGTATGTCCACCACCTGCTTGCACTGTGTTTTAATTGAGCTAGTTTCACCCCCCGTCCCATCACGGATGGGTGTCCCTAATGTGATTTTGTGATGCCAGATTCCCAGCAAATTCAGGAGCTAACCTGGCCATCCCTGGAAGTGCTCACAAACCATGTAGATGAGGCCCTTAGTGATGTGGTTTAGTGGTGGACTTGTCAGTGCTGGGCTAAAGGTTGGACTTGATCCTAAAGGTCTTTTCCAACCTAGTTGATTCTATGATTCTATGATCCCAGTGGGCCCCCAAGCCCTCATCTTGGCTCTGGGTGTGGGACCCAGCCTTGGACTCTTGTCCCTGGGGAGACAAGCTGCCTGACAGCACTTCCATGGGGAAGTCCATGGATCCCCTTCTCAGCAAACATCTGGGGGTGGGTTTGGGCCCACAGAAGCCCTGTAGGATGGTGTTTCTTCCCACCCAGGTCTCATGGAGAAGAAGACCAATGAGCTCCTGCTGCTGGAGTCCATCCTGCGCTACACACTGACTGAAGGCACCTCTCTGGACCTGCCCTTCACCAACCCACTGCTGGGAAGCCCTGAGCTCCTCCAGGAGATCAACTGGTCCCAGATCTGCCCACCACCTCCCACCCTGAATGACAACAACAACGCCATCGATGCCTGTGAGTGCTGTAGGCGGGAGGGAAGGGCTGTGTCCATGCAGCCAGACAATCCATGATTCCTACATCCCGTTGTCAGCCGTCCTCCCCAGCTAATACCACCCAGCCTGTCCTGCCCTACCAGGTATATAAGTGGGAATGTATAGCTGTACACAGGTATATAGGGTGTGTGTGATGGGGTGGATGTTTTCTTGGGCAGTGGAGGTGCCTCTGGACCACAGTCAGCTCTGTCAGATGGTTCTCCAGAACCACAAGAAGGACTGGGACAACGCTGCTGGTACAGATGAGAACGCACCAGGGATGGAATAAATAGTTTTACTCTTGAGTTCCCCTCTGCTTCTGCATCCTGGACATCATTCCATCTCCCTTCTCCTCTGGAAGGAGCCCAATGCCTTTTGCAGGCTTCAAAAGGTGCTATTTCGGCATGGCTTTACCCACTGCTGACAGCTGCTGTGTAAAGGGCCCACTGCTCTCCAGTGGGATGCTGTCCCCATGGCACAGCCTAGCACCCTTCCTGCAGCCAGGCATTACGTAGCTACTAGGGAGGAGATGAGGACCACAGTCCCAGTCCTGCCCTATGCCTGCCCAAGCAGTGTGCTTGCTGGGTGCTCCCTGCTAACCTGGAAGGAGCAGGCAGCTCTCTGCTGCCTGAAGCAAAGCTGAGCTCTGTGCTGGTGCTGGGCTGGTGGGACCAGATGGCTGCTTGCCACAGCCCAAACAGGCTGTTTGGGGCTGGGAGCTGGGCCAGGCTGGGCCATGTTGAGGCAGAGGGACTGAGGGCACATGGGGGTGATGTGCAGTGGGGCTGCAACGGTGGGTTGCGGGTCTGGGAAAGATCCAAAGGCACAGACACACCACACAGGCACACCACACAAGCCCAAGCACTGTTCACACCAGCGGCTGAATTTCTTCTGCCAAAAGGCAATTTAATGGGGATGCCATTCACACGTTCCCCATGGAACGTGTGGGAGCCAGAGAGAGGCGATCTCGCAGTGCCCAGTTAGTCCTTCTCTTCGCCGTGTGTAATGACATGGACGAGGTTTTTGTAATCCAGGTTGCCAGACATGTCCGGAGGGAAGGCTGCGAACATCTGCTCCACCTGCCGGGAAGGAGACAGGTTGGAAAAGTGGCACAGGAGGGGTTTGTGCCTGGGGCTCTGCGGGGATGGAGGGAAGGAGCTCGTACCTCTTCCTGGGAAAACCTCTCACCCTGTGTCATCAGCATTTCTTTGATGCTGCAACCAAGAGAGTGTGGTGAGCACCAGGGAGGCCTCAGTGAGGACACCCGCCCTCCCCTTGGGCAACCCCTGCACTCACTAGGCAGATTTCAGTCCTTTTCCCTCTGGATCGAACACCTTGAATGCATTCAGGATCGTCTCCTCCGGGTCTGCTCCTGCAGGTGACATGGGCACAGCCATTGGATGCAGTGGAGGAGGAAACCAGCTCCAGCCTCCTGCTTCCCACAGCCTTTGGGGTAGAAAGGGAAGGCTGGGAAGCATCATTGCCACAGGAATGTGGACCCTGCAGCTGGGGCCTCAAGTGGAGGTGGTGGCTGTCGAGGAGCAGAGGCAGGGCTGTGGTGTGGCCGCAGAGCAAGCTGTCACCACCGCCTGGCAGCCGGCGTCTATCTTATCTTTGGGTGTATTTATAGAGCTCCAGGCTTTTGGGGCTGCAATTCCTCCTGGAGAGCTGCAGGGAGGCTGCATGCCCCGGGCTGTGTGTCAGCAGGCTCTGACAGGTGCAGCGGGATCTCTTTGTCCCATTCGCAGCCTGCTGTGGTTCTTAAAGGTTGGGGAAACTGAGGCACAGAGATCTGCTCACACCACAACAGGCTGGAGAGGCATGGAATGAGATCCAGGTCTCCAGATGGGCAGCACCAGCCCTGTCTGAGACTGTATTGCAAATCACTGTGAATTTTGGGGTGCAGGGATCTCACTGGGGACACTTGCTCAGGGTGCATGATGCTCTTTGTCCTATCTGTGGTGTCTCAGGACAGGGAAGTAGGGAGAGCACACAAGTCCAGGATTTGGAGGATGAGAACTGGAATTCTTGGGAAGAGAGGTTGTTGCTGGTGAAGATCCCACCATAGCCTCTATCTTTGGGGGGTCCCTGTGCTGTCATTGGGAGAAGATGGCACTAAGCGATGTCAGAGGGATGTGAGAGGGAGATCATTTCACAGGTATCCTGTGGTTGTCCCCAGGTTTGACCTCTTGGCCATGGCATGGGAGCATCCCACTTCCCATGCTCTGCATGCCACAGTACAGCAGCCAGTGCCACTTGCTTTCCTTTAGCAGCTCCCATGTGTAGCCTCCAAGGACCATCTGAGGGATCTCCGTGGAAGGGTGATAGAGGCCCTGGGAGCTGTGTGGCTTCCCCAGGTGGGACAGGATATTGGTGATGGTAGCAGTGCCCACTGACCCCCCCCAACTGCCCTCTCACCCTTGAGTTTCTCCCCAAACATGGTGAGGAACACAGTGAAGTTGATGGGGCCGGGTGCCTCCTTTATCATCTCATCGATCTCCTCGTTCTTCACGTTCAGGCGCCCTAGAGGAGAGCAGCAATGGGTGTCCATGTCCAGATGCAGAGATGTGCAGCCCTCCAGGCTCTGCTCTATGTGCCAGCAGCTAAAAGACACACCACGGGAGCCTTTCCCAGGGGTTTTTCCCCCATCTGAAGCAGCACAGCCCTGGGGAACCATCTCTGACAAGGAAGGGCAATGAAGAAGTGAAGATGGGAGAACTGTGTGCTGATTTCCATCATCTCCATCTCTGGTTTCTCCAGCCACAGGATCATACAGCCCTGCAAAGGGCTGAGCTGTGCTGCTTCCTTCCCTCACTGCCCTATGGAGCAGCCTACTTCAGCCCTGCTTGGAAGATACTTTGGGTTGAAATTAACAGTGCTGCTCCCCCCTGTGTCAGAAGTGAACAGGACTGAATGCCTACATCCTTTTACATGAGGTTGGGTGTCTTTGGGACTCCCCATCCCCATCACTGGTTCATGCTGGCCTCTGTGATCAGAGAGTCAAGCTCACAACTTCACAGCTTCCCACAAAGCCCATAAATGCCCCTAATGCCCGTACACCCAGGGCTACTGTGGGATGGGCCTAACCAGGTCCTTCTTAGCTAAGAGAAGGCAGGGAGAATTTGGCCATGTACAATCCAGCAGTTGGATCTGTGGGATAAAACGCCTGCTGCTGTGGGATCTGCTCCCACACAGAGCTAACAGAAGTGGGTTTGGATCAGGAGGTTTTCAGTGAAGCAGCAGATCCAGTTACCGGTGGGGCTTGGTTAAATGGGGGCTCACAGCTGGTTTCTCACATAATAGGTCTGATATTGTCTAAGCTGTTAGGGAGGATCCTAAAGAGGGGCTCACCAAGTGCAGCGAAGGTGTCTCTCAGATCTGCCTTGTCGATGAAGCCATCCCGGTTCTGATCCATGATGGTGAATGCCTGGAAGCACAAGAGGAGGACAGGGAGCACAGGGAGAGGCTTTAGTATCCTCCTCCTCCTCCTCCCTTCGACTTGGATGAGACAAGGGCACCTTGAGCCCTCACAGAATGGAGCAACAACCACCACCCAAATCCAGCAGCAATCCTAAACCCCTGCACCCTTGGGTGTTTGTGGGGTGATGGCTTCCTATGGCAAACCCCAATGCTGTACAGCACCATGTGCCAGCCATGCAGGGGGAACATCATGAAGAGCTGAAGGTCACATCGCATCATGGACGCTCGGTCATCCAAACACACCTACCTCTTTGAATTCCTGGATCTGGGCCTGCTCAAACATGGAGAAGACGTTGGAATTAGCACCTTCAATCCTCTTCTTGGCTTTCTTGGGTGCCTGCAGGGGTTCAGGTATGTATCACTAATTCACTGGCTTTTTATGGCGTGGAACAAAAGCATGAAACTACCCTATTTTTAGGTGAGTCCTTCACGGTAGCTCTGGGTTGGTGCTGCTGCTCTGCTGTCTTCCCTGGGTGCTTGGTGCATTGCTCAGCTCTGGACACATGCAACCCTCCAATGTCAATGGATGTTAAGATTCTTGCTTAAATTACAGCTCTATCTTTGCTTCCTTGATGAATTTAACCAAATAGATCCCAGGACAGATGAGCTGGGAAATCACTTCCCCACCAAAGGCTATGGCAGTAAAAGGGTCGGCATTGGGGTGAGACTGAGATCTCCCTGGGTGGATATCCAGCTTTGGGAGTGCGCTGCTGAGGTTGCACCCAAGGGCTGTAGTCATCGGGTGCTTCCTTACCCTGCTGTGCCTCACTGAGAACTCAGCTCTTATTAAACTGCTTAATAAAAGAATCTGCCTCCTCCTGCTGTGAGGCTTGAAACAACCAGAAACAGCTCAACTTTTATAAGGAGCAGAGGACAGAGCCGCTCGCCATCCCACCCTGCCCGTCATCCCTCTTCCCAGCCTTTCCCTCTAACCAGGGAGGGTCTGCCAGAGAAGGGATTTTAGGGAATACAATAGCCCTTCCTCTCGCTATATGGAGGAAGGGAAAGCAGCAGGATGGTATTTGGATCCCCAAACCCTCTGCCCCCGTTAGAAAGCTCTGCTAGTGTGGGATACACCTCTCTGTTCCCCACGGGATGCTGCTGATGCAGCCAGATTTCTCACCCCCTTCCCAGGGCAGGAGGGACCTTTGGCCATCAGATCCCTGTCCCCTCCATCATTCCCTGCATATTAAAGCTATCCTGGTGAAAAAGCTGACAGATTTTGCCTCTTCCCATTGGAATTCTGGGCTCTCGGTACTCACCATGGCTTCACGCAGGTACCGATGTTGCTGCGAGAGGTGTCTCAGAGGCAAGTCTCTCCTTCCCCTCGGGCTGGAACAATAAATACATCCCACCCCTGGTTAAAAATAGCCTCATGCCCACTTTTGGCTGTGGTAGGTAAATCAGCCACCCCCAGCCCTCTTGTCTCCGTCTCCCTCCGTCCCCCTCTCTCTAATCTGGAATAGCAGCTTCTTGTCAGCGGCTGACGTGACATGTGAGAGCCAGAGAGGGTTTCAAGGTTAACCAAGTGGCCCCGCAGCTCCCACACTGCAGATGCTGACCCATGGTGGGGACTGCACAGGAGCAAACCCACCTGTGTTTGTCACTCGGGATGGGGCCGGGCTTTTCCCCTCTGCTGGGGGACAGGCAAGGAGGGTTTGGGCTCTGGGGACCCCCAGTTACAGTCACCCAAGGATAAGGGTGTTTTGCCTCGGTCCTACCAGGCAGCTTTGGGAGCCTTCATCCCTATCACAGTGTGGCAAAGCAAGGTGCTGTGGGTGGAGAAGCCCCCGTGTCCTGCCTGCAACTGGGTCCCATCACTGTGATGCTCCGAGGGCCTGCCCACCCCATCTCTGGTCGAAAGGTGACCATCCTGCTGCATGCAGCACCCCATGCAGCACTGGGACAAGGCTGGGTGTGATGCTGAGTCCCGGCAGGCACGCAGGGCTCCTCTCATGTGTCACTCCCCACCGAGGCACCTGTCACACACTTAAGCCAACCACTTGCTCATCCTGGTCCCAGTGACATGCATGGGATTAACTCTCCCCATCCCGAGTGCAGAACTGCATCCTGCAGCACCCTGGAGCAGCAGCACTGGTGCCACCAGCCATCACGGTAGGACAAAGGGTGGTGGGTTTAAACTGAAACAGGGGGAGCTAGGATTAGATCTAAGGCAGAAGCTCTTCCCTGTGAGGGTGCTGAGGCGCTGGCACAGGGTGCCCAGAGAAGCTGTGGCTGCCCCATCCCTGGCAGTGCTCAAGGCCAGGTTGGACACAGGGGCTTGGAGCAAGCTGCTCTAGTGGAAGGGGTCCCTGCTCATGGCAGGGGTTGGAGCTGGGTGAGCCTTCAGGTCCTTTCCAAGCCAACCCAGTCTGAGATCCTATGACTCTATGGCCTTGACCTGGTGGCTGGGGCACGGGTGCTGCTGGACTCACTGCCTGGAATCATCCCCTCCACATGCCAAGGAGGCTGGAGGGCTGGAACAGGGCTGGGAACAAAAGAGATGATGAAATCAGATCCCTGGAGCTCCAGGCTCTGCCCAGACACTGCCCTTGTTCCCCCAGAGGCCACAAATACCCTGCTTAATCCCTGGCACTCACCATTCGGATGCACTTCAATACTGGGCTGACACGACCGAGCCAGTAAGGATGGTATTACAAGGAGGATTTAAGAAGCCAGCAGGGAAATGAGTAGGGAAAAGTGCCCAGGGAGGGGAAAACTCCTGATCCGGGAATGACTGCCTCATCTGGATGGAGCTGCAGCTGAGGGAAGGGATTTCAGGATTGGGTTTGGGCTCTCTCTGAGCAAAAGGGCAGACAAGAGAGCTGAGGGGCAGGGATGGAGAGAGGACCAAA
This sequence comes from Pezoporus wallicus, assembly GCF_028554395.1. Taxonomy (NCBI): domain Eukaryota; kingdom Metazoa; phylum Chordata; class Aves; order Psittaciformes; family Psittacidae; genus Pezoporus; species Pezoporus wallicus. The sequence continues at coordinate 450,410 of NW_026640928.1, forward strand.
CCTGGGCATAGCTAGGGATGAGGGGGAATCAATCTTGGTGTGGATGCTCCCTCCTCCTGCCAAGTTCAGCTGGATTCATCGCCCAGCCGAGCCCAATTACCTTAATTTGTGGCATTAAGGAAAAATCCATAAGCATCAGGGAAGTGATGTGTAGCAGTTTAATGGGACTGGTTGGCCATGGAGCCACCGGCACCACCTGGATGCTGCCCATTGCCATCCATGGCTCCATGTCCATGGCCGCACATGGCTGGTGGTGCAGGAGGCAGCCCTGGAGCCATGGAGATATCCTAGATTGGGGTTTCTTTGTGGGGAAACACCATTTCTCCTTGCCCAGACTGGAATAGGTCAGACTTTGGTCTCTCCCCTGCGTTGTCCATGTTGTGGTTGGGGGTCCAATGGTGGCTGGGGTCTTCGAGGGGCTGGATGTGCTGAGTGCGGTACAGGAATGCTGGCTGGGAATGGGGTGCAGATGGCTGCCTGTGCTTCTGCTGCGATTTGTAAGACGGTGCATCTGCTCCAGTGCTCACTTCTCACTGTCAGACCTAATCCTCTGTGCTGCACAGGCCGGATCCTGACCCCACAGTGAGGATCCTGGTCAAACCTGGGGATGGAGGTGGCTTCAGGCACATCTTTTCCTTCTCCTGCTGTGGATATAGGCGGATTTACTGGCATCCAGGAAAAAGCAAGTGCTTTAAATATGGATGTATGTACATATATGCCTATAGAGCCCCGTAGTGAACAAAAGAGCTGTTGGGAAGTAGCTGCGGCTTGTGAATGGATGTCAGGAATAACACACGTCTCTGCGCCCGTGGCAAAAGCGAGCGTTGTCCTTCTTATCTGCAAAAAAAAAAAAGCCTGTGTTTTACATGAAAAAGCCTTTCTAATTAACAGGACAGCCCCTCTTGAGCTCGATAAAAAACGGAGTCAAAAGGATTTGATTAACCCCTGCTCTGTTCACGGCGCGTGCTCCGCCTGAGCCAGACGCGTGCCTGTGCCCAGCCAAGTCCTGCCCATGGCCGATAACGGGCTCCATCATCCCATGGAGCCCAGCAGCATCATGCCCAGGGGTAGTCCCATCGATGGAGGTGAGCTGGGGGGGTTCCAGGCCCCCAGGGCCACATCAGTGGGTTGGGATGCTCCGGAGCCATGGCTCAATCCGTGCCATTGCAGTTTCCTTATGAATATCTTCTGCTCCAACTGACATTCTTCCCTGAGATCAGATACATTTGACTAAACAAATACATATGTATACACACCAGTACATTCCCATTCAAACCAATGTAAATTACCTTTGACCAATACGTTTTCCTGGGAAATCAATGCATTTTAACACGGGATAATATTTATGAAATTGAATTTTTTATTGAAGCTAATGCAATTCTCTTCTATTTTATGCATTTTTATTAAACTAATGCATTTTAAATTAAACTGTTGTATATTAACTACAACGGCTGTTGGTACTTACCGTGAAATAATATATGTTTGCTGAAATCAATACATATTCCAAACCTAGGAATTTCCCATTAACAAGGCTATATCAAATATAACAAATGCATGTAGCTACTTAATTTGATGCTTATATACACTGCCTGCTGCATTTCTTTATTGGTAATGATTATTTTTAAAGGGAGAAAGATTATTAAAGGTTAAAGGATGGATTCCTGTGCAGCTGCAGTTGGAAGCTGGTGGTGGTTACCCTATCCCTGGTGCTCACACTGATGGTGGCCATTGGGGTAGCCAGGGCATTGCAGTGCTGAGGCCCGTTCTCTGCCACCGATGGCCTCTGTGTCCTTGGCCACATCCCTGCCTCTCATTTCCCATCACATTGGGGCTTGGGGGGATCCTTTCCTTGGGCTCATCACACTCCCCCCACAGCCCCTTTCTGCTGGCAGCGTCTTCAGGAGGGTTTTATCCACCTCCCCTTGGAGTTCAGAAGGTTTCCATGTTTAACAGCTTATTCCAGACAGACTTAATTTAGCAGCTTTTCCTGATTCAGCTCCATTTTCCCTTGGAAGGATATATCACTGCAGTAATGGCCAGGAGGGTCTGCCCAGCTCAGGAGCTTGGGGAGGAGCTGCCACCCACTAAACAGAGCTGGGGACGGGCTGCCCTGAGGATGGGGATGAGGATGAACAATATCCCATCCCCAAACTGGCCTATCTGGGAGGTGCCTTGTGCTGTGCACAGGATGCGGACCCAGGAGGAGGTGGCCATCCTGGCCTCTGGAGCTACGGCGTTGACAAGGGAAAAGCCATAAATAGCAGCATTATCCACTGTGCGCGCCGAATGGTGCCATAGTTGAGATGATTTGGGCAAAGCAATAAAAGAGGAAAATTAATTAAAGAGGATGTGCTAATTGTAAAGGGAATATGCCTGGATAGAAGTGGCCGTGGCAGAAAGACGGCTGGTGGAGGCGCCCGAGCATCCTTCCACTACATCCTGGGGTACCCCAGAGATACCGAGGGCTGAGGCCGGGCACAGCTCAGTGCATGTCCCACGGGTAGCGATGGGCACCAAGGGGAAACGGGAGAGTCCCCCGTGGTGTCTCAGCCTGCACTGCTTTGTCCCCATGATGCTCCCCATGCCCCTCAGCGTGCCCCATAGGGGCGCTGCGTGTCCCCCGCCCTTCCGGTGCCCTCCGGTGCCCCCGCCCCGGCCGGGTAGGACGCGCTGCAGGTGCCGCGGAGGCCACCAGGTGGCGCCGTTGTAGCGGGCGCTGTGCGGGCGCTGCCCGGACCCGGTAGGGCGAGGGAGAGGGGCGGGAGGAGAGAGGGGCAGGAGGGAGCGGGCTGGGTACCGGGACAGGGGAGATGCCACAAAGCTGCATCACCTGCGGTCACGGGCTTCTGCTCCATCAAACACCTTAAACCATGTGTGAGAAGATGGGAAAGGGACTGAGCGGCCCCATATCCAGCTGCGGGGCTGGCAGAGCCAGGCAGCGCTGGGATAGCCCTGGTGTCTCCCACTGGAAGAGGCAGAGACCCTGCAGCGGGGGCACTGGGCAGGCAGCCCCTTGTGACAACTGACAGGGGCTGTGCTGTGTTCCCCTGCATGGGATGGGGACAGAGCTCTGAAGCAGTTGTTTGGGTCTTCATGAGGGTCTTCCTTCTGTAGGATGAGCCCCAAGGCCTGACTTGTCCCCACTCATCCCTTGGTGGGGCTCCTGCTGTCCTCCTGCCTGTCCTGGGGACAAGGCCAAGCAAACCCGCCATCACCATTGGCTCATGGTTCTTGCTGCCAGCATCACCCCTCGACTGCATAATGGGGCCGGATCACCGCACAAAGGGCTTATGTGGATCAAAACCATCGGGAAGATGCGAATAAATTGGATGGGAACGTGCTGAAATCTAACTATTATTTTCTTTTTTAGGTACACAGAAAAGCCCCTTCCATATTTTAATTAAAAGCCTTTCAGAAGAGGAGGCAAGGGGCTGCCGTTTACAACGGGCTATTGTCAGGAGCACAAAGCAAGCCCTTCTGGAGACAAACTGATTTATTAACCTGCACCTCGCAGCATTCCCTGAGGCAGGGAAGCCGGGGGGGGGGAGGGGGGGGGGGCACACACAGTGGGATGGGATCCCCCTGCTCTCCTGGGATGCCCCAGGACCAGCGGGATGGTGCCTTAGGGAACACAGGAACAGGGGGACACAGGGGGAGCAGGGATGGAGCGTGCCACCCTGCAGCTCTGCATCCCTCTGCGCAGCACAGGGTGCAGTTCCTCTCCTCTTCCCTATGGCTCCCATTGATTTGTTAACGATTTGGCCAAACAGAAACGTTCCTCCAAAGCCCACAATTTAATTTGCTCACCAAAATGCCCAGTTAGGTTTGTTTCTGATTGATGAGCAGGCTCTTCTGTTCCAGAGAGGGGCAGTGATTTATGGGTGTGAGATCAGCTTTGTGGGTGCAGGGGGATGGCCTGGGACCTGTCTCTGACGGTGTCCAACAGCAGATGCCTGGAGCATCTTGTCATGAACATCTCAATCCCTGTCACTGGCTTGGAGAGACCGCTGGCACCCAACAGCTGACACCAGCTCTCACCCCAGCAAAGACCATCCATCCCACCTGAGCTTATTGGCCCATCTATAATCCATCCTCCCCCTGTGCATGGCCCTTAGAGGGATGGAAGCCAATTCCCTGGAGGAATCCTCCCTTTACACGACCTGCTCTCACCTCTGCCTAATTACAGCCTCATTAAGCCAAACGTGAAGCACCTTCCTGGCACCACCTGCAGCCCCAATCTCGTTACGAATCTCAGCACCTCCCACTGCTTTGGGCTCTTTGATTCTTTGGGTTAAGACAGAATCTATAGGGCTCGGGTTCCCAGAGCAAAGCTGGGCCCTTGACATAGGTGCACCCAAGCAGGTGTAGTGCAGAGGCATGTGATGGTCGAAGGTCTCAGAGCACCCATGGGGTTTGCTGCTGATGGTAACAAGGTTGGGGTTTGAGCTTGGCATTTGCAAACTGCACCAGTTCCAAGTAGATGCTTCTGTTGCAGCACCATGAGGAGGAACTTCTGTAAGAGTTCCCTTCTCCAGGCAGCTCTGGAGGTGTGGAAGAAGCTGGACTAGGGCTCGCAGGAGCACCCTGGCTCTAACACAAACTGCCCTGGCTCTTGCAAAGCTTTCCTTTGAACTTTGATTTTCTGTTCACTTGTTCCTCTGCATGAGGCAATTTGCGATTGTGGGATCCCAAACAGCTCCAAGTTTCCCTGAGTGGAAGAGATGAGAAGGAGGAGATCATTCCCTGGCTGTTCACACTATAGCATGGTGCCAAGGTCACTTTGGGTGCCTGCTTTATCCTTTTGGGCTGTTGTCCTGGCCCAGGTGAACTTCAGACAGCAAGAAGGGAAGGAGCAGACGGGTCCCTGTGGTGGCTGGGTGTACCTGCAGAGCAGGGTGCAGTTTGGAGCGTGTTCCTTTGGTGCCTTCTGGACAGAAACTGTGCTTTTTGGTGGAATCCCAGGAGTCCTGCACAACGCAGATAACGGCGGCAGCAGGATGATACCTGGGCTGCCAAGCGAGGCCAAGGCACAGGGGCTGCTTCATCCCTGCATCTCCAGTGCCAGATCTACTGCAAGGAGCAAAGCTGAGAGCTTTGGGGCTGGGATGGTGAAGGACTGAGTGAGAGCTGAAGGAGCACTTGCTCTGGGTTTGCTGGTGTCCATGCACACAAGGAGCAGAGGCTGTTGGGATCCTGACCACCTCCCTCTGAGCACCGGGATCTCCAAAGCACCAAATGGTGACAGGTAAGCCAAAGGGGGACCAGTGTGATGGTGCAGGATGGGGTGCTGCAGGATGCCCTCCTCCTCTCTGCAGTTTCAGAGGCAAAGCAGCACCCAGGTTTATGAGCCCAGGGCAATGCTTCATCCCCCATTGTGGGGTGGTTGGGACCCCAGCTCCTCCACACTGGATCTCAGGTAGGGCAGTTGGGATGTGGGCTTGTGTCACAGCCTGGCAGAGCCCCAGGCTCTTCCAGGCATAGGGCTATGCACGTGTCTGCACGACAGCTCGAGGTGTGCCCTGCTCCTTAGCAGGAGCATTGAACTGCTGCGTTTGCTTGGTCTGCAAATACCCACCTGCAAAACGGACCCAAAGGGGCAGCTCAACCCTTCTGCACTCAACAGGGACTGCTGGCAATCACAGCACGGCTCTGCCTGGGGTTTAGTGCTCAAAGCCCTATGTTTGGATGTCGGTGTGGTTGGTACAACGGGATATGGGGAAACTTGGGGCAGAAACCATAAAGTTTGGGGGCTTTTTGGTAGGAAAGCAAAGGGGGTGTTTATTGGACCGGTTTCGTTACTGCCCGAATGCTGGTGTCTGAGCCCTATTGCTCTGTTGAAGTTGGCTGCTGAATTGCATTAAGTGATTTAAATAGATACTCCTAAATCACTCTGAATTTGGGGATTTTCCCGGCCGGGTTTTGCTGCGTTCGTTGTTTGCTGTTGCAGTTCCCACCAGGGTCAAAGGTGCTGCGGATGCGTCAGGTCAGAAACGAAAACCGACTAAACTTTAACGGGCGGCTTCTGGATGCCGATTCCCACCTCCCCGCGGTGCGGGATGCTCTTCAAACACCGGCAACCCCCAAGCCACCCATCGATCCCCTCCCCGGCCATAGTTGGGGGGGGTCCCATGGACCCGAGGGGGGCTGCGGGCGGGGCGAGGCTGCGGCGGGGCCGCCCCCGGCGGTGGAGGCGGGCGGTGCGGTCCGGTGCGGTGCGCTCCGCTCCTCTCCGCGCCCGTCCGCGCCGCCGGTCTCCCCCAAGATGGCCGCCGACGTGGGATCGATGTTTCGATACCGGACGCGGTTTGATGTCCGCCGGCTCCAGGTTGGTGGCGGCGGGCGGAGGATGGATGGAGCGGGGCCGGCGGAGGGGGGGGGGAATCCGGGCGGCCGCCCCCATCCCTCCCCTTATCCCCCCCCCCCCCATCGCTCCCGCCCTCCCTCCGCCCGCCCTTCCCCATCGATAGGTATCAGAAATTGATCCCCGCCGCCGCCGCTCTTTGTTCGGCGCCGCCCGGGAGCATGGAGCAGCGCTAGCGGCGATGGAGCCGCGCCGCCCCGGCCCCCGCCCCGCCGCCCCCGAGGTGACAGCGCGGCCGCCGCTCCGCCCCGGCGGGAGGGAGGGAGAGGAGGGAGAGGAGGGAGGAAGTTGCGCGGGATGAAGTTGCGGGGAGCGCGGCCCCCCGCGCCGCTCCGCCAAGTTTCTCGCGGTCCCCGCCCGCCGAGCGCAGCCGCAGGTGCCCGAGGGCTGCGAAGTGTCCCCGGTGCCGTCCGGCCTCCCCCCGCCGGGAGCGGGTCTGCAGCGGCGTCCCCCGCTCGTGTCTGGAGCGGGCGCGGCGGGGCAGGGGCTCCCCGGTGAGAGGATGGATGCGCGGTAGCCGGGGCATGGCGGAGCGGGGCTGCCCGGAGCCCCGCCGCGCTCCCATTGTTCAGGGCCCCGGGTCCGCGGTGCCGGGGCTCGGTCAGCCCTGAACGTCAGGGAAAGGCGATCGGGACGAGCCGGTTGTTGGCCGGGTCCTGCGGTGCCCGGGACTGGCGATGGATGTGGCGGGAGAGGGATCCTTTGTGGCTCCGGGCAGGTCGCGGCTGCCGTATCCCGCCGTGGTGCCCTCGGTGTGTGAAATTACCGGTAAGTCCTTTGTTAAGGTGTGCGAGGGAAGGTTTGCCGGGGGATGCTGGCAGTTTGTGATCTGAAATAGGCACCGGTGCAGCGGGGAGGCGGATAATTAACACAATAGCTCTGCCAACATAATGGGATGAAACCCGACCTGGATCCACTACAAAAGCCGAAACGCTCGTTTACATGGATGTTAAATGGGTTTATCCCCATCGGATATTACGGAGTTTAAAACGTAGTGTGCTTCGTAGGGGAGTAAACGGATTGAAATGCGATTTATGGGGCTCTGGTACTACATCCACAGTTCCAGCATTTAATGCATTTTGGCTTTTAAGAGATTGCGTGCTATGTCTGCGATACGCGACCCTTAAAAGTACTGCAGGTACCGCGGCCGGTCGGCTTGCCATGACTGCTCATTGTGGTCGGGAAGGGATTACGGGTCTAAGCGCTTTGGATACAAAAGCATTCCCAGCTAAATCACGCTGATGACTTTTCCTGGGTGTGCAGACCTTTATTTAAAGGCAAATATTGGCAGCTACTTTTCCATGGGTCCGTTGTGGGGGGAACTTTGCTGGAGGGAGAGGTGGGCAAGGGCGGTGGGTGCTCTGCTTCACTGGATGGCCATGGTTGGGTGCTGGAGATGGAGCCATAGGGATTGACTTCTGTCCAGGCGGGATCACGGTGGGAAAGGTGACCTTGTGCCAGCTTGGCCTAATGCCTTCTATTAGAAAGGAAAACATAAATAAAAGGAAGGGAAGCAATCCATTTATTATCCTTCCAAGAGCTTTTCCCGTGGTTCTTTTTCCTCCCTTTTCCTCTTTAATGCATGTGCCTGAGCAGCTCTGCTGGCCTGGGGCTGCTTGGGAATGGCAGAGTTTTGAGCAACCCTGATGAATGGTGGGCATATGTAAAACATGTAGATAATGTGCTACTCGGCAGCACTTTGATCGAGACGGCGTCGAGGCTTTTTACAGCAAATAGTCTTGGAAATGAGAAGAGATAAAATTCCATCAAAGATAATGCCAGACATATTTCATTGGGTTATGAGATTGTTTTATTGTGTACATTACTAATGCGGTATTTTTTTACAGCTTTCTTGTGTATAATAGTCATAGCAGGATTCGGTCCTTTATGGGGTTTTTGTGTTTTAATTTGCTCTTGGTTTATTACGTTCTGGTTGGCACTGTATGGATTACACGCTCCGGATGCCGCTTTAATCTAACCCAAACGGGCAAAAAATGGGAAGAGTTGCGAGCTGCTGATTTGGGATAATAAATACAAGAGCAAGTGAGGGGAGAGGGACTGATTATAGCCATCTTTTATCGATGTCTTCACGTCCCATTATGCAGATGAGCTCTGGCTATATGGCTCTAGCGTTTGGTTCGTCAAATAAAACGCTGTCGGTTTGATTTCCTGTAATGCAAATGCTGTCGGCATTCCGGAGCGGAGTTGGGCAGAAACTTCGTCAGGAGCCTTGGAACGCGGTGTGGTTGATGGAATGGGTTTTGCTGTTCAAAGTTTAGGGAAGGGGGGGGGGTTGAAACCCACCCAACCCCACAACTGTGGATGTGATTAAAATATTATAACCTTATGATATTCTGAAGTGCATAAATTTTACATATCAGCTACAGAGGGAGTTTAGACATCCATTAAATGATATGACAGCTTGACTTATCTAAATGTGCATCATTTAACAATGTGTCAAAATTCTTCTTTATATAGACGACAGCAGTAAATAAGCTATCAGTCCTCCTGGCTGAAGCTTCATTCCTGGAGCTTGGTCTAACAGGCTGAAGTGCTTGCTTGTGGTGGGCAGGATAACCTCAGGGGGAGGCAAGGGTGCTTTTGGGGCTATCATGGGGGGAGCTTTGCCTCTGCGAATCCCTGGGTTCTGTGGTTTTTAGGGATCGGATGGAGAGACCGGTGGCACCTTCCAGTTTCCCCCAGCACCCAAGACTGTTCATTCCCACCTCTGCAAAGCGGAGGATGAGGTGATGCTCATGGTCACTGCGCCCAAGGGGAGGAGAGAGGTGCCAGAGGGGGCTCTGGGTGCCCCCATCTTGGGTATTTCCTCTTTCCGAGAGGAAAGCTCAGGGTTTGTGCTGTTACAGCCCATGCCTGGAGCTGGCTGAGGAGCACTGTGGGGTTGTGAATGGTTTGTGCTTCCTGGAAGCTCTGCCTGCTCCCTGTGCATTGGGGTGGGAGCTGCGGAATCATCCCGTTTCCACAGTTAACATGGATTTAGGAGCAGTGGCACTAACGACGCCCGGTTCTCTGTAGATGTCTGTGGTCTGATGGTTGTGTGCTCCTCTTGAGAGGTGCCCAATGACCTGATGGTGCTCTCTATGTGGATTCTCTGCTGTCTTCTGTTGCGGCTGTGCTATGTAGCCTGTCTCTTGGCCGGGACACTGGTGACATTTCTTCACTCAGGAGCCCTGTTCTTTAGACACCTAGGGCTATGGCAGCTACAGATGCTTGTCCTTTCCATGTACCACCAAGGAGGTTCACCTGAACTGACCACCAAAGCGCAGTTGATGCTCCAGCATGGCTTGTTAGAACCTTGGCCACTGGGGAACTCGTGTCTCTGGATGTCACCATCATTGACCACATTGTGGTGTCACCTTCCTCCACACTTCCCAAACCCCTCATTAGAAGCAATTACTTGATATTTCTAACATCAAGAATGAGCGGGATGGGGATGGGCCCTGTTCCTGCTCCTGTCTGCTGCTGGCTTTGGGTTGTGCACCCTCAGGAAGTCATTCCATGAGGTTTCTGAGGTCCAGTGTATGGTTTTCCCTATTATTTTTCCCTGTGTCTGAATAATTGAGATGCTGCCAGACAAGATGAGAGCTGCAGAAAATGAGAGTTTATCTTTAGCTACGCAGCTCTCGCTTTAGAAACTGGTGACCCCAATTCCAGCCCGAAGAGTGACTTCTTCCCTAATTAATAAATCCATTAATTAATTGTGTGCGTGCTGCAGCCCATTAGAGATGTACATGCTGGCCTCCTGATCCAGTTTAGTGGGTTGTCTCTGTGGCCTTGGAGGAGAGGGGTGGGGAGGGAAAGGGATTGGGATCAAGAGGCAAATAGGGGACAGGGATGGGGATGTGATTTGATTTCATGGGACTGGAGGGAAGGGTATCAGCCCTGGTGGGTTATCCAGCTTGGAGGTGGGAATGGGGACAGTGAGCAGCGTGCTTGCGGTTGCTGTGCCCCATGAAATAGGGGAGATTGTGGAATGGGGTTCATGGGGTGGAGGCAGCTGCCTGCTGCCCCTAACTCGGGCCAGCCCGGTCTCTTGCATCGATGCCCTGCATGGCTTGGTGGCAATGAGGGAGCTGTTTCACTGCGGTCCCCGGGTTCCTCATCACCTCCTGCTGCTTGTGGCCATGAGTTTGGCTGGGCTCAGCAGGGCCGTTGTGCTGCAGGTGGAGCTGAATGCTAAAGCGTTTGGTGATCTGAATTATTATTTATGACCAGATTAAGCAAGCAGCACACTCCCAGCCCCAGTCCTTTAGGAGGCACTTGCTTAACTAGATAACCTCAGCGGAGCGTGCCGAGCGCGCTATTCATCTCCCTCCATATGTTGGCACAGGAGCTGCTCCTTTCAGTTAATTTTTCTTGCTGTCTGCAGAGACTTCAACTCAAAATGCAGGCAAAATTGTTGTGTGCGCTGGTCCCATGGCTGCTGTCTTCTCTGCTGAATGGCAAGTTAACTGTTAGCAAGAGCAGCACCAACTTTAAATGCAGAATATGGACTGGGGGGCTGGAGCGACCTGTCTGCTCCTCAGTTTTCCCCTCCTGGTTTTGTTGGTTGGAGAAAAGCAGAGCGTTTGGGCTCCCAGGGGTGGCTGTGTGTCCCGTGGGATGCAGTGATGCTGCTCCCCTCCTCCCTTGGGTGCTGGTATAGTCATGGTGCTGTACATTCCCGGCCATGGGAATTCCCACATCTTGAATTCCAGGGAATTATCCCAAGAGCTGCTGACTCAACATGGCAAATTGCAAATGCAGGACCATTGTTTGCAGGGTGGGAGGGTGATGTTGAGCTGCAGCATCCTCAACAGCCTGCCTTGAGATGAAGTTAATCTAGGGTGCAGCAGCGATGCTCTGTGCTCCCCCCTTGCCAGTCCTTGAGACAGAAACCACACAGCAGCTCACTTGCTGTATTAATGGGTAGCACATTCCCTCTCAAATTGGAAAAGGCACATTAGAGGCATCCATCCCTCCAAAAAAGAGCCTGTGTGAAGTTTCTCAGAACATTTTGTACCATCCTGCTCCTATTACCGGAAGATGTAATTCCCCAACTTGGGAGATAATAAGCAGGTATTGACTTCTGCTGGGGTCATTATCAAGATTTATTCAGTCAATATGGCTTCTTGGGTCAATAAATCTTGAGGTTGATAAAGGAGGAATATATACTTGCAGACTTTATTAAAAAGTTTTCCCCCTTCGTAACACTTTCTCGTGTGTGTTGCATTAGGATCTATGAGACTGAGCTCTCTTGAATTGCCTTTTCGAGCAGCTTTTGGTGTCCCTTGCCAAGACAGCAAGACTTGGGGAGCAGGATTCAGCCCGGTGCTGGGTCTGGCTTGCTTGAGATCACTGCCTTGGCTTGGCTTTGGTGATGGAGTCTGTGATAGGGGGGTTACCATCTGATGGGGATCCCCCTAATCAGGGGGAGTGGGGTGTGTGGGTGCATCACCCCATCATCTCAGGGAGGATGGGACTCAGCACAGTTGCTGTGAGAGGGTTGAAACTCAGGATCCATATTCCCAACCCACTGTAGAGTAATGGGATTGTGTCCCCTTCCCCATCGCAGGCTGAGAAGCTTCTGGGATTCAGGATGCAGTGAAACAACCATGATGCTCTGGTGGTCTGGGGTCTGTCCCAGCACCTGCTTGCTGCCTAGGGCAATGGCTTTGTGCCTCAGTTTCCCTGCTGCTGGGGTACGTGGGATGGAGCATCTTGGGGCAAATCACCTCCAAAAAGGGGTCTGGCAGCCTCACGGTGTTTGTGCCTGTTGCCTGGATGCATGGCTGTGCGTTGTCCATCATCTCCTGCGGCAAAGGGCCCTTGGAGGAGTTGCGTGTGCCATTTTGGCTGCTCATGCAGAGGATCTCAGGGGGCCCCTCTGCAAAGAGGTCCAGGCTGTATCAGCACAATGAAGAACAGCTCTTGAAGCCAGCAAGCCACCAGCCACAGGGGTCCATCAGCACAACCCAACCAAAGGGCTTTAGATAGCCTGGAAATCTCAAGTGCTCGTTCTTTACGGCAGTGCTTGTTAATGAACCTGGGCACAGCAGCATCCACCCCTTCCCGGGTCAGATCCAGGTTTGAGGTGGGCTCACCCTGGGCTTGCAGGCAGGAGCCCCATTGGGTGATGGGCTCCTTCAACTCCGTCTGTGTATTGAACATGATTTACTGTGGCCCTGCCTGCTGACGAGCTTTGCTGTATTCCCACAATCGACGGCTTTGCTTTTAAGCTGAAGCTTCCCGGTTTCACGCAGCTGAACACCTCCTTCCAAAATGGTTTCAGTGCTGCTTCCCCCCCCTTTTCCCTTAGTACAGCCTTGCTGTGTAATGATGTTTTTGACTACTTAGAAGTAGCACTTAATGATTCCCCCAAAGCTGCAGCAGGACCCCAGAGGATTGATTTAGCCGCGGTTTAAGCGATTCTTTGCGAACGCGGGGCCGCTCTGATATTAATTGCTTGGTGGGTGCGTGCTGGTTGGTCTCTCCTGCAACATGGGTTTCGAAAGAAGTAAATAACCCATTTGAACCCCTCAATCCCTCTGGTGGGAGCCGCGCCGTGCGTCAGCCGCTCGGAGCACGCTGCCGTTGCCTTTGGTAACGCTCCCGTGGTTTTACACCGGAGTCAGGACCTCAGGCATCCTTTGTTTTCTTCTGTCGGGATAACATAATAAAGTATTACCTGGTGCTGGCAGTGGGCCTTGCAATGTGTGGTGTAAGCACAGCAGCTCGTTGGCGCCAGGGCCCGTGTGTTATTGCTTAGCCTGGCTGCAGAGGACATTTATTCTTTATTAATCACGCTGATTAATAAAGGGCACGGGGAGAGCTGCCTGCGGCTGCGGCGCTCGCAGAGCTCTGCAAACATTGCTTCATCCCCGGGAGCTGGGTAATCGTTACCCATCCTGTCCCCCAGTCCCTTGGCTGAGGGAGCAGTGGGTTCTGCTCTGGAGGGGCACAGTTTGGGGAGCGGTGTTGCTAAAAGCCTGCTGTGATGTCCACGTGCAGCGCATGGTGGCTGGGATGGAGTGATGGGGAGGATGGTGCCCTCCAAGAGGAAGGCTCTGAACCCTGAAGACAGAGGCTCACCACTCTCCCTGGTTGGGCAGAGCATTGTGCTGGATCCCCTGAGCAGCACCCTTGGGGCCTGAATTCAGTGCCTAAGCTGTTGGTGAAGGTTCCTCCTCGGTGTCTCTCCTCCCGTGAGCGTTTGCTGATGCCATATTCACTGTATTGGAGCCAGAGCAGGGTGCCCTGACCATGCTGTGCCAGTTCCCATTCTTCCAGCACCTCCAACTCCCCCAGCCCCAGCCCTGGCAGAGTTTGGGCTGGCAGGTACCCGGAGCTGGTGGGACCCAGCATCCAGGATGGCAGCAGCCATCCAGGGCCATCAGCTTTGCCCTCTCCATCCTCCGCTTGGCGCACGCCGCAGAGGCAGCGTCTCCTGCTACTGCACTTTTCCTTCAAATAAAAGCAGCTAATTAACATTATTCTTTAATTATTGCCTTTATCAACAAGGGGTCTGGTTTATACCAGCAGGATAGTCGCTTTGCCTTCCACTACCCAAGCGAATGCTTCAATTCCTGTTGCTTTTGAAATGAATTTGATGTCATCTGCCCATTGTCACTTAATGGGGACACTTGGGTAATGATTGCGCGCTCCAGCCCTGTTAGCAGCACTGCGAGCGTGTAATTTAGCCCCTTAGGCAACAGTACTTTTGAAATCTCTGGATAGTTTTGAACTCTCTGTTCTTAATTAAATATGCAATTTTTCACGGTAACCAGGTTAATTCTTTTGTGTTGTGTTGTAATACTGTTAGGAATTTCCATCGTTCTTATTAAACATTATTCAGGCATTGTGAATTCCATAATTAAAAAAAATGAAAAGAACAAAGCTCGATTCACTTCCTTCTTTTCCCTGGTTAATTTATCAAATGAATTTTGCAAATTTTCCTTTTTCTCCCCAGACGGCGTGCCAAGGGGAAGGATTTAATTGCTCTGTAGGGATTGGTTGGTTATGAAGGATTTGGCTGTTTGATTAGTAAACCCTATTGGGAATGGTTTAATGCTCCATGATCTTAAAAATTGTCTGATTGTTAGGCTCTCCGAGGATGTTTTCTCTTTTCCTTCTGTATGGCAACAGCTTTGCACAAGTGTGATTATTAGATAGTGAGGAGGGAGTGGAGGGGTCGATGGCTGGTGCTGGGTGAGCCTGGCCTGTCCTGGTAGTGCCGAGGGAGCCGCTGTTGCCCCTGGAGCAATGGTGATGGCAAGACAAAGCAGTGGTCCCTGGGTGCATCCCTGTAGGTCACAGGGCTGGATGAGGATGGGGCTGGATCCTGTGCTCAGTTTCACTTCTAAGTCTTGTTCCCTAATATCTACCTTGTAATATAATGAAATTACACAGCAGATCTGATTTACCAAGAGACAAAACCCTGCTGTGTTCTCCAGGTCTGAATCACTCTGGTAACTCACTGGGCAGCATCCCGTAAGGATGCTGAAGTGTGTGGAGAGGTCTTAGCTGCATCCCATAAGGGTGCTGAAGTGCATCAGGAAGCCTTGATGTGGGGAATCCATGGTATCTTGGAGCTGGGTGGGCAGAACCATACATGAGGAAGGATGCAGGGCTGCAGCCTGCTGGGGGTTTAATCCAGGTACCCCATAGCAGGGGTGCTTATAGAGCCCCAGTCCATCAGTAAAGTGGGTGATCAACCTGCTCTGACTGGGTTGCTTTTGAAATGCTTTTTGACTTAACGTAGGGAAACCCCCTCAGTATCTGGTGTTTTTAGCCACATGCTGCCATTTGAGGTATCACTGTGAGGTAAAGGATGGTGATGGGCTCACTATTAAGTAACTGAAAAGCCCCTGCATGGTGCTGACACCCAGTGGGTTTGGGGGGAAGCAGGAGGGGTTTTGCTTCCCACGCAATGCATGGAGCATCCCTGGCAGGTGCCGGTAGCTGGGAGACGGCAGTCCAGTCGGGATCGATTGTGGCCAGTCTGAGGGGGCTCCCCAGGGGTTATTTGGGCTTTAAGCAGAGGTCAGAGAGTCATTAAACCCATAAATACATGACAATGTAAGAGAAGAGCCGTCGTTACCTTCCAGCTTGGTTTCTGTGATGCCAGTTTTCCCCCATTCTGGTTCCAGCCTCTGAAACTGGATGGATCAACCAGCGGTGGCTCAACCAGGCTGGTGCTAACTGTGACCAGGCAGCTCAGATGGAAGCTGTTCAACAGTGGTGGGCAGGAACGGTCAATGGGGCTATGGCTATGGCTAAAGCAGGGTTGCAAGCCATTTGCTCTATGTATATTGCTTAATGGCAGTGATACAGGGCTGCCTGGGCTCTGCTGCACCACCGGCATGAGGCTGCTCCCTGCTGTGCTGTGCTGAATCCATAAAGTCATTTAAAACACAAGAAACCCACCTAAAAAAGCCCAGACATTTGCAAGGCGAAGGCGAGCAGATGCTGGTAATGTATTCCCAGGCATGACACAGAGTGGCAGCGTGTCGTGAACCGCGTCCCCAGGGACCCCTGGGTCTGTGATATTGGCTTTAACCCCCACCGGCTCCGGTCGGGGTGTAAATTCATCAGGCTTACGGGTATTGCTCTTGGACTACTGAATAATTTACAGTTGCGGAGCCCAGCCAGGTTCAGGTCATCGGGGTTCATGGGTTAATAACAGGTTTGGTTTTTGTTGTCAGCAGCTGCCTTGATAACATATGAAAGAATCCTATTCTGTTGATTAGATTTTGAAATGGATCAATTTTTAATCAGCAGAACATCTGACTCACTCAATAAGAGGAGCGCTGGTGGAGACAGGACGAGGGGCTCGTTATTTACAGCACTGTTTGTTTTTACTAATACGCAAATCCTCGCCGGGGCTGGAGCCCTGGCTCCCCCGAACGCAGTCGCTGGGATTATCAGCACGTATTGGGTTCATTCGGTAGGAAATCTGTGGTGCTGTGGGAGAGCTCCGAGGGCACGTGGGAGCTTTGATTTAGCGATCCGCTGTTATCGATGGAGAACCGTTTACTTATCGATCACTGAATCTTAGGTATAGAAGCATCTCTGGGGTGTTTGGCTCACCCCATCCCAAGCATCTCTTTGGGAGTTTGCCTGCCCAAGGGCTACCAAAAGCACCTTCAGGATGAGCCTGTGGGTGCTGGGTGAGCAGGGGACAAAGCCCAGTGGGAGGCAGAGAGATCCTGGCCAAATTCCTATGTGTGAGTAAGGTTTCAGAGGGAATAACTTTGATTTCATATAATATTAATGTAATATTCTAGTAATGCTAACAGAGCTGCATTCCCATTACAAGTTAAATACTGGGTGGGGACCTGGGCAGAGGCTCATTTATTTGTTATATTACTCCTATATACATCATATGATTACAGCAAGCATCCCAAACTTGACACATTGCATTGAACCTTGACAACCACGCGCGTTTCTTTTTGTAAAGACATGCCTAAAACCCATTTATTTTTTCCTCAATGGAATCCACTGTTCTGAAGCAAGTATTAACAACCACTCTAGGAGGACTCCCTGAAAATGAAGCCCTATTTTTTAACAGTGGAAAAGGTAAAAGTCCTGTTAATGTAACTTTGGGGAGAGCATCACTGGAGTATGTATGGCTCTGCGGTCGGTGGCTGGGGACTGTCTGTTGCTGGCAGATATAGATATAAGTAAGGACGCAGTGGTGCTGGTAATTTGCATGGTTTTGCCCTGGGTGCTTTGGGATTTTACTTTTCAAACTTGTGCCTTCTGGCAGTCTCCTTAACCTAAATAAACCTTTTCCCTCTTGCCACAGATCAATTAAGCTCGTGGCTGTGTGGGGGCTTGCTCCTGGCAGCTTTCCTTCTCCGTTTTTGTTCCTTGAAAGAGTTGCCTTTTATTTAAAACTGGATGTATTTATGGATTTATATATATAGCTTCGTGTTGGTTTGGTGAGGGAGTCATTTGAGCACCGGGAAAAGCGGGCTGAAGCCTTTGGGATGCTGGTGATGGGATGTGAGCACGGGGATGTGCTCCCTGGTCCCGCTGGGTGCTGTAGCCTATTCCAGCCCCACATGGGCACTCACATCCCCTGTGTTTGCTGACCTCTGGCCACAACCAGCCATGCTCCAAGGTCTCCTTTGGGGCTTTGCAGTGCCTGGTGTTATTACAGTACCATAAGCCCAAGGGCTCATTTTCTATAGTCTGGAAATAACACTGCAGGTAATGAGTGTTTGCTAATAGCCACAGCAATAGCTTAGGGGTTCTCGCGCCTGTCAGTGGGCATGGGCGATAGATCAGGTTCTGCTAAAAACATTAGCAACATCAGAAGGTTAAATATGCATATTATATCATCCCTGGCAGGTTTATTTTCAGGAGAGCAACGGGTGTCACAAGTTCGTGACTTCAAAATGAAGTTTATTTTGGTGATGGAAAATGTGCTTCTCTGTTAAGCATCTGCTGGTTATTTTCTGAGGAGAGGGGAAAGAAAAACACTTTTGCAAAGAGGAGAGGGGCAGCTGACCTGTGTTTTGTTTAATAATGGGTGCTTAGGAAGCATCAATGGAGGTGACGGGTCTATAGTGTCCATTGGACATTGGGGAGCTGCCCAGTTCTTGTGCTTGGGAGAGGCTCCAGCTCCTCTGGTAACTCATTAACTCTCTGTTACAAACCGCCCTTGTGTTTAGCAACAGAGTAAATGAATTGCTGATGAGCCCCTGGGTTTTAGTGTCATTGCTCCAGACAGGATTGACCCAAAACTGCAGTGGGAGATGGGCCCTGTGTGCAGAGTGAGCAAAGCGCACCGGTGGGGTTGGAAATGGGGCTTTGCCACTTCATTGGTGATTTAAAGGTCTGCATGGCAGTTGCTCCTTTGCAGCTCAGAGTTCAGTTTGGCTCCATGAGGTTTGTCCTTGTGACAGTCCCAAGGCTGGTGGGTACGACCCTGTGTGTTGCTTGAAAGCTGAGCTGATTTGATTTGGAGTTACTGAGATTGGGTTGCTGAGACCGGCACATAATCCTGTCCTTTTTCCTCCTCGATTTTTAAGCCATTTAGCTGGATATGAAGCCTCAGCAATCTGGGACACCACAGGGTATTTGAGTCCATCAGGTCTTCCTATGCAGGACATGCAGGTTGCCTTTTGGCAGCAGTCCTTTTCTCCTTACCCATCCCTTGCTCTTATTGAAGCATCCCTCCTTCCTACCATGCATAACCTGAGCCTGGAAGGGTTTCTGTGTTTCTGTCTTTTTTTTGGCTAATAATTAAACAATAACAGAGCCCAGCATCTCTTTATTTAAAGAGCAGATGGAGCATCCTATATATTAGTAAGGTCCTGGCTCCGACAGCGCCAGTGAGTCCTGGAGCTCAGGGTTTGGATGTGCCCCCTGAGGACTGTGTTATTGGGCAGGCAGCGGGCAGCACCCCATGGGATGCTGCTCAGAATTAGAAGGGCATCGTTAGGTAGAGGTGAGCCGAGATGATTTTCCTGCCTTCCCTTCCTATGCCATGGCTGAATCCCAGCGAGCTGCTTCAAAAGCCCTTCTGGGCCCCGATGGGTCCTCATTCCTTCCTGCTGAGTTGGCAAAATCCAGCACACGGTGGGTGCCATGGGCTCAATCCAGTGCTGAGCATCTCTCCCTGCATCCCGCCTCTGTGAGCAGCGACCGCAGGAGCTGCAGCTTAGATGGTTATAACCAACGTGAGGTGTTTCTGGTGGCACGCGTTGTAATGGATAATCCCAGGCTGCTGCTTGAAACAGCTATAAAAGAAACGAGCACAGGCGCTGGCTGCTGAGCTTGCCCGAAGCTGGTCGCTCCCTCCTCACCATCGTGATGCGCTGGGGCTGCAGATGCCATCACATCAATCATCAGCCAAATTCTTGTCTTTCCCGTTCTGTCTCTAACCGGCATCGCCATCTAGCAACTGTGCTGTTTACCTCCCACACTGGCTTCTCGTTGAAATGCCCTATTTTTGTTTTTTTCTCAAGCAGCTCCAATTGATAATTTAGCTCTGGATAAAGCAACCTCAGAGCTTTTTATTTCTCAGAGGCCAAACATTGATGTTGTGTGAAATGGGAGCTTTGAGGAGGCTTTGTATGGAACTTAGCTTCCTGAAAAATTTATTTACTGCGACTGTGATCTGCAGGAGTGAATTGATGTTTATCTATAGTAGTTCTTGCCAGAAAAAGAAATGCATAACTGCACTTTCTTGGGAAGCTTTGAAAGGCCTTTTAAATAAGTGTCTAATAGTAGGCTCTCAATAGCAAACAGCCAGCTTGATAGACAGTGTACAGTATATTAACTATAAGCAGGCCTAATCTTTTCCTCATGTTTTAGAGAACGCTTTATAACCTTGTGGCCAAAGAATTCATGATCACCAGGTACTTGAAGCTAAGCAAAATTATACTGGCTGTTACTGCTGTGAGATCGATACTGCTGGGAAGCACATGGGGCTGCAAGCTCGTGCTCGCAAACGGCAAGCTCCTGCTCGCAGCCCGTGTCCTGACTGTGGAGCTTGGATTTAGGTGGCTCATCCATAACATGGAGGTTTCCCTGGCAAGAGATGCACAGGGAGGGTGCTGATTTATGCAGTCTTTTTGCAGTTGCCACGGGGGAGATGGGAGCCCCAGCATCGCGCTGGGGTGATGCGCAAGTCCCAGTGTGGTGATGGAGCTACAGCAGAGAGCGGGGTTTGGGGCTGGTGGGATGGAGCCGGCTCACCCGCATCTTCCCATTGCTGGAGGTGGCAAAAATGCAGCAGTTTTCTGGCTGGTAGCATTTGCCCCAAGATGAGAGCACTGAAGTCCCTGGTGAGCATCCAGCCATCACCTTTGCTTGCAGTCGGGGGTCTTTGCTTTCTCCGGGGTGATCTCAGCCGCGTGCTTCAGTGCCCTCATTTGCGGTGATGTTTTTCTGCTTTCCCTGCCTGTGCTGTGTCGGATCCTGGGAGCTCTGGCCAGGAGTCAGGGAATCGATAGATGGTTAAGGTGATAAGTGGCTTTGCTAAAAACCAATTTTGCAAGAGGACTTTGCAAAGGGGTTAGTGGAGAGGATCTGCATCTACGGCCCAAAGAGCTCGCTCCAGCCAGGAGCTCAACTCCAACCTGAATTAACCTGGGAAGCATCCTCAGTGCAGGCTGCAGCTGCTCTTCTGCTTCTGTAAATCCATGTGGATCCTGTGGGAGGGTGAGCCCGAGGAATGGTTCTTCTTCCTCCAGAGAGGGCGTGTGGGGAAAATCAGAGAGGTGAACGTGCCTGAAGGCAATGTAGAATGAAACAAGCAGAATTTGCTCGGCTGGTAACTTCTCACTGCTCTCGGAGCTCCGGCTCTGCCGGCATTCCAATGGCAGTATTTACACAGGGATGAAGTGTTCCCATACGGCTCCTCCGGCGTGGCCAGGTCTAAGCAGGCTTTTCTCTAATCTCCACCACGGCTGGCTACTGCTTCCAGCTCTATTTTCCCTCGAACAAACATATTCGTTGCACTGTCAAGAAGATCCCATAACCCGTTTGTGGGGTGCTTACTGGTTTTGGCATAGCTGGGTGGGATGATGCTGTGCCGAGACATTGTCCTGCTTCCTGGCACCAAGCACGAGTGCCCCTTAGGCACCCACTTCATTGGGCTGGTGATTTATTTGAGGGTGTTGTAACGTTCCTCTGGTTCTTCTGTCCCTTCTGCATCACACATGGGCTGCAAGGCAGCAAAGGTGTGAGCTTTCCCGCCTATTTATTTGATTTTCCATGGGCATCAAGATTGTTTTGGGGCTTTCTGGTGTTTCTCAGTCTTGACTCATCTTTTCCTACCTACAAGGCCCATACTGCAGCCTCAGAGCACAGAGGCTGGTGGTGGGGTGAGCCAGCAGCAGTACCCCCTCTCCCCTCAGGCAGCGGTTCTTTGTTTTCCCTCTGTTTCCCATTCATCAGGTGGAGTTCCCCTTTGGCCAGTGGGCCCAGAAGGAGCATCACGGGACGCTCCTGCGTCGCTGTTGGGCTTTGCTTTCGTGCCATTATTTATTACTACACTGCTTCATTACACAGCCGCGGTTCGAATGCTGTGGCTGAAACCACCTTATTATTTGATTTTTCCTAATCATCATGGGGAGGCTGTTTCTGGATGCTGATTGATGGAAACATCTTATCTCCTCTAGTCAAAGTGTCTCCGCTTCGCGTGGTAATGAAATAGTTTGACACTTTGACACGAGTGTCAAACACGATGCAGACAGCGGAGGCTTTGATCTAGGTGCAAACTGGTTTCATTACAACAAGCAGAACCCCCCCTTTCATCCAGAGAAGGAGATAAGGGGTTTCAATTGGTGCTAAGTAGTAGCTGCTCTTAATGGGTTTAAAACTAAAAGTAAGGAAAACTATAAGACTGGAATAGTCAAGCTGTTCTGTCATGTTAGAAACCGGCCCCAGTGCTGGGCAGTGGAATACGGTAAAGCCAACAGGATGAAGGATAAACGTGAGAGAATCCTCCTAAAATAAACCAGAAATCTTCCCTTCTGGGAGATGTTTGGATTTGTTTTTCCCAATATTTCAAGCAAGAACTTCTGCAGAAATGCCTTTTCTGGAGAAAAATGCGTCTTGTTTTTCATGAAAGTGACGTTTTTGTTGCCCTTTTTTTAATGGAGAGGGAGGGCAGGCAGCCCTTTTGGGCACTCTGGTTTGGTGCTGTCATCTGCACCCCAGGTTCTGCCCTGTGGCTGCATCCAGGATGGCTCCAGGAGATGCTGGGGCAGTGGTTGAATCTGCGGGACAATGGCCCTCACTTCCCCATCCCATCCTTTTCCTGGGAAGGGGATGCAGCTTTTCCTTCTCTCCCCCCTTTTTCTCCCAGCCAAGCCTGGGTCCTGGTGGGAAGGATCCCAAACATAACCCCAGGATGACAAAATTCTGCTCAGCCGTGAGCTTTTTCCAAGACAATTTTGAGGAGTAACGGGTAAAATTCCTCCCTGGCATAATTCTGTTGGCATTAGGCTGCACTATGCCTGGCTTTGGCTCAAGTGTGGCTAATTAAAACCAGCAGCACCTTCTTTCTATTTCGAGCAGTGGGCTGAGCACAAATACCCCATGAGCAGCTGAAGAGAATCTAAGTGATGTATGGAAATCCTTTGGTTACAGCAAATCCTGGGGTTTGCATGGTTTCCTCTTCCCTCTCTGCTCTATGGACATGAGCGGTGCCAGCCTGGGCACTGTGTTTCGTCTGCTCACTTTTAACTGTTTTCTTAGTCTTTCCCCTTTGAATATCATGGATTAGATGATCATTGTAGGTCCCTCAACTGATCCATCACAGGTCCTGTGCCATACCTCAAGCCGTATTCCACCTTTCCCTTCCGAGCGCTGGTTCAGCAATCACAGCGTCCCTTTGGAAGTACAACACCATGGGACCATCTCCCCTCTCCTAAAGAGTGACTGTACATCCCAGGCAGCTCATCCTGGGGTTGTGGCACTGGGAACAGTCCCCTCCCTGCCCTTCCCACCCCATCACCAGCTAGGATCCATCCTGTCACCATCCAGTGTCACTGTGGGGGTCCCTCCATGGGCTGTGCTGACCCCAGTGTGATGCCCACTGCTGGTGACCCAGCACTGGCTTTGTCCCCTGTTCTGCCCTTGGGCATTGCCCCCCAGGGTGCCTCTGCCCAGAGCCATGGGGTGAGCAAGCAAGGAGGTGGTCACACATGGGCACAAGCACTTAATTTAGTGCCTCCTTAATTAGAGCAACAGTTCCTGCTCCTTGCCCTCATCCCTGCCCGCTTCATGCCAGAGGCTTGGGGCACAGCAAAATCCGCCCTGGGAGATGCTGTATTGGGAAATAACGGGGGATTTGGGGCTTAATTTTAGCCAGAACATGCGGTTCATTTTTAGATGCTTCTCAAGTCCGGTCATGGTGGTTTTGTTACAGTCTAGGAGAGAAAAGAATCCCCCAAACCCTAGAAAGGCGACGCGGTTCAGATGCTATCTCTCCGCAGCTGGAGTTATGGAATTTAATACAAGGAAGCTTCTGCGAGTTTCCTGCTCTGCATCGGAGCACAGAGAGCCTACATTTGAGATTAAACCTCACATTTCATTTTTATACACTGTGCTTAATCCAATAATGATTCCACGTTACAAATGGCAATAATATCTTTCAGCATAGTTAATCAGAAGAGACTTAATGCTGTCACTATTTATTAACCTTTGTTGAAAAGCAAGAAGTTTTCTTACTAATCTGTGATTGTTGCTCTTGTCAGGCTCTATCAAGTGCAAACCAGATTTGGCATTTGTTAAGCAGGGAGGATGTGCTGTGTTCCCTGCTGTCTGCTGCATCCGACCCGTGTGTAGGGATGTGGTCCTCTACATTGCAAGCAGAGGATGCTTTGGGTGCTGCAGGGTCCAGGCTGGCTGGTCCCCTGTCCCCATAAATGCAGCTCCCAGATGGGTTCCAACCTCATCTGCTCCTCCAGTTGCATAGATCCTGGTGCTGTATATAACCCTCAGGGTTGTTTTTTGGCTGCCTGACCTATGTTCCTGCATCCAGGAGCATCCCTGCTGTTTGAGCTTCCCAGTGTGGGGAGATGCTCTCCTGGATTGGTAGCACTGGGGCAGCGATGTTGGCCTCTGATGGCTTGCAGGAGGTTAAATGACTTCCAGTGGCTTCCCAAAAAGCTCAAGGCATCCCCTATACCCCACTGCCTGCATCCATGCTGGGGGAAGAGGGTGTTACTGGGTGGACTGAAGGGCTAAGGGGGTTTTGTGAGGATGCGGTGGCAGGGGGTGAGCTGAGGCGCATGGAGGTGACTTGTCCCTCACATCCAAAAAAGTCATCCCTTGCATCTGAGCATCACCGCAGTGCTGGCAGAGACAGGCAGGAGGCTGCAGGCAGCGTTGCCCTTGAAATCAGGTACCCAGGATGGTGGCCCGTGTGGCTTTGCAACCCCAGTAACCAAAACATGGGGTCTGGGAGCTCCGTGGTGATAAAAGGTCAGCGCGTGAAGGAATTTCAGCCTTTGATATTCTCCCGTTTGTCCCCTGTTGCAGGGAGGCCGGTGCTGGAACTGGTTGTAGGAGCACCTGGAATTAATGAGCCGGCTTGGTGCCGTGCAGAAATCGATGCTTCCTGCATTAATTGTGCTGTGTTTGAGCTCTTGGCTTTTTATTCTGAGTTATGTAGTTACAGGGAGAGATGTCTCTCTTCAGCAGCCCTCAGTCCAATGGGAACGGGTCCTTCTCCCTGCGCCCATCCTGGCTGTGTGTGGCACGTTCCCCATTGCTGCCGGGCATGGGATGGGGATGCCCACAACTGCCTGGAGTGGGAATACCTAAAACCACCACAAAAATAAACCCCAGGTGTCTGCTCCTTCCCCTGTAATCAGCCAAATGAAGCGACCACCAGTGATGGCCATATTATATGGCGGTGGGTGTATGGCTCAATGTGGAAAAGCCACTGGCACCCACCTTATGGCAATGCTGTGTCCAATGGGAGATGGATGGCCAGGTCTCTCCAGAAGGCTGATGTCTCCTTGCAGGTGTTTTTGCAGCAGCTTTTACATTTATTTGCAAATGATTTTGCATTTAATTGCAAACTGTTTGTATTTATTTGCAATGATTTGTGATTCCTGTGGCCAAGCATCCATGTGGATGCAGAGCAGAGTCCCCCAGGTCCCTGGGGCTTCAGGAGCTGGTTTGGAAGAGCAGGCATTGCTGGTATTTCTTATTTTAGGGTAGGCTAGCATGGAGCACTATTCTGATCCCAGCCTGGGCACTCAAACAGGTGCAGTTATTTTATACACAGCCACCAAGCATCCCTCTTTGCTAATGTCCTTAAAGCCTAAACATGGTATTTATATTTTTAGCAAATTGTTCTTTATGGTATTGATTTACATGTAATGTAGCCCTTGCATGAATAACTACCATAAATCTGGAAGCATTTCTTATCCGAAATAGCTACGAACTCAGTCAAATCCTTTATTTGTTAGGCACAATTATGGAGTTTAAGCTGCAAGGTGGAGAGTAAAACAGAAAGTGTGTTTTGTGTGGCTGGCTCAGAGCTTCTGCCAGGCAGAG
This sequence comes from Pezoporus wallicus, assembly GCF_028554395.1. NCBI lineage: Eukaryota > Metazoa > Chordata > Aves > Psittaciformes > Psittacidae > Pezoporus > Pezoporus wallicus. Next base: position 475,803 of record NW_026640928.1, read on the forward strand.
CACTGATCTGTGATAAGAGGTAAGGGTTAAGGTGATTTGATGAAATGAAAAAGCAGGGAATAAATTACAATGAATGGGATCTTTGATCTGGCCCTGTCGATATTGGGGATGGTGCCTGCCTCTGCCTCCTCTCCTGAGCCAGAGAAATTAACTTTTGAACCCAGTGGCTCCAATCTTTTTCTCCTGACTTTCATCCTTCGTGTTGATGGGCAGCAGGGACAGGCACTTGTTTGTTATCCTATTGATAGTGAGCCCAGGAAAGCCAGGCTTTGTGGACCCAGGGCTTACAAAACCAGTGTAAATCTTGTTTGGTATTTGTGAAAGAGCGATGGTATTAAACCCCCCCCACCCCAGCTCCTGGTGCTGAGTGCCAGACGTGGAGGGCTGGAGGTGGGAGGGCTGGAGGGCTTCTTGGTCTAAATTTAGCCATTTAAAAGAAGATTATGGACTATGCACTTGGGACTTTCGGAAAGGCTTTCGCAATAACTCCTGCAAGCCTGATGCCTTTAATCCTGAACTTTCATTTAAAATAAAGACATCTTTTCAACTCGCCTCTTTGCCTTCCTCCATCCACATTTGAGGCTCTTCCCAGCTTCACGGAGCAAAGACGTGCTAAGCTCTTTTAATTTCATATGAAGATAGCTGTTTTCTTAATGGGAAGGAAATCAAGTCAACACTCGAGTGTACACAGCAGTTTACCGCGATCGGAGGAATTAATCAGTCTATAAAGTTCACAATGTACAAAGAGGGAAGGGGGGGGGAAAACACCCGGGCTGATCAAACACGAGGCTCTTCTCTGAGATGGGAAGATAAAAGCCTTTTCCTCCGCGAGCTTCTCCACTATTGGCAGCCGGTGGGATCAAGCTTATTTTGTGTTGTGGCAAGCTCGAGATAATTAATGTTGTTGAAAGAGGGCCGTTGGGTTGGCGTCTAGCAGGCTAGCCCCCGAGTCTGGCATCTTGGGAAGCAGCAGCGAGTCGGGAAGGGGGGGCGCGGAGGATGGATGCGGCTTAGTCTCCAGCACGAGCAGTGGCTGGGACTTCACACAGATGGCTGGATGCAGGCCCTGGGAGAGGGAAAAATAAAGAAGAGGAAAGGAACCAGGAGGAGAGACAAGGAACTGGCTCTGAGCAAAAGTGGAACGTGTAGACACTGTGTTAGCAATACCATGATTATAAGATGCTGTGTTTGCAACAATGTGATCATAAGACTAACATGAGATAAGCCTGTGCAAAGAAATAGGAATAATGTCATAATCTTGTGATTAATACTCTATACAGAAATAAGGGAACCGAAAATTGCAGTGTGGCGCTTTGCAGGGCTGCAGCAGGGGCTGTATCCCAATAAAAGGTCTTCTCTTCACCTCACGAGAGGAGTCCGTGTCATCTGTCATGGCAGGGAGGGGGGAGAAATATTCCCCACAGAGGGAACTGCCAATTTAACAGAGCAATAAATATCATTGGGGGATGAAAAAGAGCATTTAAGAAGGGCTGCGGTGCTGCTGTTGCTGGGTGAGCCACTGCTCCCTGGTTCGAGCTATGAGGACGGTGCTGGTTTGGGATCTGGCAGCATAGAAAGGTTTGTGTTGGAAGGGACCTTATCATTTAGTTCCAGCCCCCTATCACAGGCAAGGACACCTTCCATTAGACCAGGCTGCTCCAAGCCCTGTCCAACCTGGCCTTGAACACTAGGGATGGAGCATCCACGCAGGATAACTCCTCCAGATGCTTTTGCGGGGCCAAATACCTCCAAACTCCTCCTGGATACTGGGAATTCTCGGACGAGGCTATGCAGACCTGCTTGCTGCTTGCTTGATCTCTCTCCTCTCCTAAAGCTCGTTTGGATATGTCCTATTATGGTGCTCGTGTTAAATCTCCCTGCACTAATAATCAATAGATGTATGGTCACCCAGGCTGTTTATGTATCTCTTCTATCACAGCCCTGACAACAGGAGATCAAGATGCGAGCAGGCAGGCTCATACATCGAGCGCCATTTAAAAAGTGGGATGAATTAATTGCCAACATTAATGACTGGGGAGAGACTTTAGGAAGCTTCAGCTGATGGCTGGGAGCCTTGGGCATGAGGCAAACCCAGCAGGTGGTATCTTGTGATGCTTCGGTGCTGATGTTACGGCGCACATCTGGGATGCTGTGGTCCATGGTCCCCATCTGCAGGAGACCAAGCAACGTTTGTAGGGTGTGATGGGTCCCTGTGTATCTGGCAGGGAATAGACCCGGAGAAAAGGTCTAGATGTGCTAGGAATGAAGGCATCGAGATGTATCTTTTCCCCAGTTCCTTGGGTCCTGCATCCCTGAGCATCCCTGTGGGATGATGCCTGACCTATAGGCTATGACGGTCCCGAGCCATCCCACCGGCACACTGGGGCTGCATCAGCATCGCTACAGCAGAGAGGTTGCAGCTGGGTTTGCCACATCCAGCTGTTTGCTAAAGATTGTGTTAATTATGATTAGTTTTTAATTGCTTTGGGGGTCTTTCTGTCCTTTCCCGCCCCCCTTTGAAGGAGCTGAGATTGCGCAGCTGATGGGCCCATCCTCTGCCACCTTTTCTATTCCAGTTATTTATTAAGCAGCATAACCAGAACTGCTCTCAGACAGGACTTGTCAGCTATAAAAGGCACTGGCAAATTTTATTAGTTGACAGAAGGGGATTTTTTTCCCCCTTCCTCCTGAAAATATTAAAAAGTCGTTTTAGTTTAGAAACCTAATTTTAATTTAGTTAGGTTTTAATTTAATTTGGTTTTTAAATTCATTTTCCGGCAGAACTCAATTTTTCAAGTGTAATTTGATGCCGTCAGTGGCTATAATATTTAATGTCCTACCTATAAATTGTGAGGATGGCTTTGAGATGATTTACAGGATCCAAGGGGATGAAGCCATCTCTTTGGCCTCGCACGTGGGAGAGGCTGGAGGGAAAAGGGTTTTATTGTGGCAGCTGCAGTGGTTGGTGCTGTTACCTACAGAAAGATGGGAAAAACCTCAATTTTCCTCCTGGATCAGTGCTGGTGGCGGATGGATGGGAAGCGAGATGGGTCTGTACTGAGTGGGGATTTGTACTGTGCTTATGTCTGTGCTGGGATATGGGGGACCTCAATGGAGGTGAAGTGGGTTTGAGATGGTGGCATCACCCCACAAACCCATCTGCTTTCCACAAAGCAAGCCAAGCCCTTTCTAGGTGTGGGATGCAGGCAACAGCCGACCACTTGAGGGGGGTGTGTGTGTGTGTGTGAAATCCAGGCAGATCCTTGGAAAATACAGTGTAATTGTGTAAGAGACCTTCTCGATTCCATCCATCTGAGCATCGCATCTAATTACTGGATTACAGAAGTCTTCAGACCATCTATCGAACATTATAAATGGGGATAAGATGATTCTGGTAATGGCTTAATAAAACAGGGGAGGTAGTTGAGGCTGTCTGCATGCATCTTTGGGTCGAGGCCAGATTGATTTGGCAGAGGAGGAGAAAGCCCTCGGTGCTTTGGAGAGTGTGGCCATGGGGAGGGTTTGGTTTTTCCCTCTTGGTTTCAGCTTCTGAGTAGCAGCAGTTGGCTCCTTTCCTTACCTGGGTGATGTGCCTGGGAATTCTTGCCTGGTGGAATTTGTCTTTGTTTTTTGTAAGGAAGCAGCCAAGCTGTGAGCCATGTGTGGGAAGGGAGCATTTGGGTCCTCCACTGTGGGGTCTGGGGAGCCTGGCATCAGGCTCTGCCTGCCCAGGCATCACTGAGGGGGTTGGTGGTTTTGGCTAAGGGTTGGTACAGCCATATCTCCTCTCGTATCAACAGAGCTCCACTGTATTCATCCCACTGGCACATTTAACGTGCCGTCGGGCAGGGAGCCCTGTCCCGCAGTGCCTGGCTTCCTGCAGGGCTGAGGCTTGGCCTTGGATATCCATTCCCCTCAGTAACGTTCTATTCCTTCAGTCAATCCAATGTAAGCTTTGTAAGAGATAACTCCAAAACCTGTCATGAAAACAGGCCAGGGAAATCCACCTTAAACAATTGTCCTGTGTGGAAAAAGGGGGCACAAGCACCATCAGCATATTAGACACTGGAGAATACTGTCTGCCATGGTCTGGGCCGTGCCACCCTGCTCTACGGCTTCTTGCAGTGTCCCCATGCTGACTCTGGGCTCCTGCATGGTCCATATGCTGCACAGGGGGTCTCACACCCCATGTTCAATCCCAAGGCTGACACCCCGGCGCCAAAGGTGAAATCCCAGCTCCCCACCGGGGTGCTCGTCTCTTCCCCATGAGATGCCATTGCCGCCCGGCGTCCCCCGGGTTGTCATGGTTACTGATGCATGGGACCCCAGAGACCTGGCTGGGAATTAATGGCAGGCCGGGATAAAGGATTCCTGTCTGGGCCGAGTTGATGGATTACATTGATGTGCCATTTGTCATACCGTAATTGTTCTGGCAAATGTAATACCCACTAGTATAAACATTGTGCTGCTTTGCTAATAAAACTGAAAATAGGAAGAGAAAGGATGATGCAGTGTTATGGTCAGTTAAAGAGACACCGCCTGCACTCCCTGCCAGCACTGGGGGCTTCTGCCTGGAAACCTGCCCTGTCCTGCCCTCTTCATCCATGGAGAACGGGCAAAGAGGCCAGCTATATCCTTGTGGGATGCGGGTATAGCCAGGGAGGATCTCAGCATCACTTTGCAAATCACTGGCTTTGTCTTGGGGGGAACAGACATCTTCTTTGCCCTCTAAATGGGGAGCCAGGGACCCCAGGGGTGCCCATGCCAGGGACTGAGCCCATTCCTCTCCCTGCCTTGCACATGCTTTAATCCATGCAGGAGGTAAACAAGGGATGCAGCGCGTTTGGCATCTCAGGGGGCTGCTCTCGCCTTGATGCTGCTTTATAAATGGGGGCAGGTACTGTCCCTAGGTGCTCCCTGCCCTTGTTCTGGGGACACCAGGGTCCCCCTGCCCTGTTGACTGATGCTGCCAGAGCGGTCGGTGCCCAGATCCCAGGCAGTTTTGCTTTCCAAGGAATCAGCCCATGGATGAGGAGCCCAGTGGTGATTTCAGCTGGGCTGAATCACTCATCCTCCTGCAAGCAGATCCCAGTGCTGGCTGTGGGGTGGAAGTGATGGAGAACGGCTGGAGAGCTGCCACCGGTCCTCAGTGATGGGACCTTCTGTGACTCTGAGGTGATCCCTGTGCATCATCCCTGCAGCCATGGGTCAGCTGGGTCATGCCCATGATCTGGAGGACAGGACCATCTCATCCCTTCCTTCTCCCATTTTTCTGGTGCAAAAAGCTACCGGGATGATGATGATAAGGAAGAGCAACCCCCATTAATGCGGCTTCCGCACCCCCTTCCTCAACCCTGGGCTACTTCAGAGGCATCGTGGTTTGCACAACCCCATCTCCAACTGTTTCTAAAGTTTCTGGTTGACCTGATTCATAGGGAGAGAAAAAAAAGAGATAAACACCCTTTCTGTGTTTGCAGTCATGTGTAATTTTTATCTCTTGACCTTTAAACGTAAGCAGCAGTAAAATGAAGAACTATGGCAGTCATTTAACACCCTGCCTGTACTAACTGGTTTCTTCCTGTGAGCCGTGGTTTTAAATTGGCTAATGCAGAATACTTGCAGAGCTAATAATAATTCAGATGACTTCTGTCAGCTATTCCGGTTTCATGGGTAATTTAGTAGTTGAATAAATTTTTACAAAAACCCATTCCTCCCCATGCCCTGTTATGAATCAGTGGATGGTTTACCATTGGCAGCAGTAACTGTAAGAAGATTTAAATTGCTACTGAAAAGGATTTGAGTGAAGGTAATGTTTTATAATGTTCTAAGCCATATGCACTACTTTCAGGCCTCATCAGTTTTACATTGATTCCTAGTGAAGTGTTTAATTGCATCATGAATGCAATATAATTCAGTTCTTTTTGCTAATATGGTATATATCTCAAAGTGATATACAGCGCTGACAGTGAGGACTCAGGATTTTCTTGGGGGTTTAGGATGTGTGTCTGTGTTTGCACGTGTGTGTACGCATCAGTGCATGGCCAGGAGATCTGTTCTTTGGGCTCCAGATTGGGAGCTCAGTGCCGGGTGTTGCATCCTTGGGATGTCCACATGGGCATCAGCACGTAGGGGAATTTTTTTCAGACATAGGTATGAGAAATACGTGTATAAAACGTATAAAAATATATTGAATATATATTAACTATATGTATTTAAATGTACATTAAAATGTATATTGAAATATCTATATAAAATGTGCTGATCTCACACAGTGACTGCTCTGCTCTTGACTGGTGCTCGATGGGCAGCTCTGCTCTGGCACTGGTGATGCTTTGGTCCTTCCTGGCCCCGATGGGCGATGGAATCTCTGTTGGAGGCACAGGCGTGCTGCTGTCAGAGCCTCACGGGCAGTGGATTAAAAGCAACACGCTTCCATGTTAACGTGAAGACGATTTATCTGAGTCCATAAAAGAGCTAATTAGGGATGCGGCAGATTGCGAACCCTTACCCGGCTGCTCTGTACCAGCGGTGGGGAGATGTGTGCTGGGGATGCAGCTCCGGAGCTGCTCATCCTCACATAAAGCCCATTCCTGTCCCCATGCAGTGGGATCGGCTCCAGAGCCACCAGTTTGTGCCTGCAGTGGCCCTGTGCTGGCCCTGTGCCCTTCCCTCTCTCCCTGATCCCTCTGCGCTCTGTTGCACAGGGACTTCCCTTGTTCCTTCCCGTTTTCCTCTCCCTGCTTGTGCTTGTTTCAACTTCATCAGCTAATTAAGAACCAGGCCCTGCAGAGCCCTTTCTCATTCTGATGGAGAAACTGAGGCAGGCTCAGTGCTGGCTGGGGTTTTCCCATGGGATTGTGCCAGCTCTCAGCTGCAGCCGAGTGAGCAGCCCCCATCTCCGCTGTAACCCTGATTTACCTGGCCGCATCCCATTCCCTCCTTGGCTTTTAATTCCCAAATTGCCACGGTTTTGCAAGGAGAGGAGCACCCAGTGCTGCCAGGGATGCTTCCTCGTTGGATGGGTGCCTTTGGGAATCATTACTGGATGAATGAGTTGCTTGTTCAGGATGCAGCACCTTTTAGTTTGGTTTGCATTTCACCGTCCCGAGATGGGGAATCCTGTCCTCGGTGAGGACCTCAGCACCGTGGGGCTAGGGGAGCTCTGGAGGAGCTTGGTGAGAGCAGGATCCAGCCTTACATTTGGAGTATTCCCACTGCAGGCTCCTCCTTGGCTGTGGTGCTCCCCACCCGGCGCTGCTGGGGCCGGGATGCATGCCGGCAGTAGAGCCTAATGCGATATCAAAGTCACTAACACGATTATGCTTATATATCATATTAGGGAAAATGAATACTAATTCAATACAAACTACTAATTCGGTAGAACAGAAAATTGCTGAGAGAATAGAAAATTGCTGAGCGTGCCGAAGCCGGGCGTTGCTCGCAGGAGACACGCTGCCTGCCTCTCCCCGTGCTGGGGCTGGGCTCTGCTGGTTGGTGCCGCAGTTGGCTGGGACAGCACGGAGCATCCCTGGGTGCGTGCTGATGCCAAGCTGGGAAGTGGCTCCCGGAGGTGGCTTTGCCAAGGAGCTGGGGAGAGAAAACCCCTCTTTGCTTATTGAGCCCGAAGCTTGTGGCTGGGGACTGGGAGATGTTAAGAGGGACTTGTGGGAGGGATGAAGCCCAAGAGCAGGAAAATGGGTCCAGGTGCTGGAGGGGAGAGGAAATAAAGCTGGCATAGAGGGTGAGCTGTCTGCCCCAGCCAGAGGAGGCTGCCTGGGGGAGCCAATGTATTAAGATGCTTGGTTTTTCCAAGCATCGTATCTCATCCCTGTGCTGGTGCTGAGCTTCAACTCTGTGAGGTCCGGGGCAGCATCCCTGCCTTGGGGCCTGTGATACTGACTGGTGAATGATTCCCATGGTCCAGCCTTTCTTCCTAGCATAAGCTCTGGATTTCCTCCTCCTCCTCACGGCATTTCTGTGAGGGGATGTTCCCCATTAGCATCTCAGATGATGCTGCTGCAAACTGGCTGTGGAGCCTCCTGCTCCTTGGGATAGTCCCTAGAGCCTCAGGTTTGTGCTGGGGACTTGAGGAACATCGGGGGTTTGGTGAGAGGCAGCTACCAATGCCCAAACTATGTGATGGGCTCTTTGGCTTCATTGGATTTCTCTTTCCAATTATTATTGCTTGTAGGAGTTTTCAGGCCATGGTGCCCATCCCTGGGTCATAGTGGCTGGCTTGGCTCCTCATCCATCACCACAACTAGGGATATGGTCCCAACGATCTGGTTGTGTGGTGGAGAGGCCCGAAATTTCACAAATATACTTCTGAATAAGGAATTTTCACTATAATTTAATTCATCTGCTCTATGGGGACAGAGAGGGGTCCCCCTATCCCATGTGTGCACCTTGGGACACAAAGAACCTGGTTGGGTTTGGATAAGCTGGGTATTTACCCAGTTCAAAGATAGCTGTAACTGGGACACGCAGTGTTTCTGTACTAATATGGTAGAAGAGTCTTATTGTATTAGCAATTTCCCATCAGATCATGTCATATTAGTATTGTATTGTATTAGTATTTGTTTTCACTAATGTGATGTGAAAGTTGCTAATATGATAAGACTCCTGCATTGTATAGTGAAAACAAATATTAATATGATAGGATGGAAAATAGCTAATAAGAAACTAAGTTGCTAATCTGACGTGATGGATCTCCTAAAGGAATTGGTTGTAGCTTTCCTGTACTTTTCCAGAGCCACCTTCAACCCTGCTCGGGGTGGCGGGGGAGATGGGAAGGCAGAGGCACTGATGGGTTTTAGAGCGATGAACCTACCCGGAAAGCAAGAGCATCTCTTTTGGGCTTAAATCCAGGCTTTTGTTGGGCAGGGGATAAAAAACATAAATCCCATGCTTATGGGAAAGTGCTGGGAGCCCTTCCAAAGGGTCCTGGGGCAAGGTGATCCCTGGAAAACCGGAGCAAAGATAAGTTTAGGAGTAGGAGGAATAGAATGCTCCCGAAGCTGCGGTTATGGCACACTCTATGAGAAGGCATAACCAAGGGTTTCCTAATTTTAGGTTGATTTTCCCCAGCCACCGGAGCAAAATATCACTGTCTGGCATGGCGAGGCAGGGTAGGTGAACCAGAGCTAAACAAAAATAAGCATTAAACAATTATTGGAATTTAGGTTTATTTAAAAACTCAGCAGGGGTGAGGGAATGAGCCACCTATTAGCGGGGAGAAAGCTATTGGGCTTTTTAACAACATGCTGTTTCTTGGCGGAGGCTGGGGCTTGGGCTGTGCACGCAATCATGTTATTGATTAAAGATGATGTAGCAGCAGCACAATTATATCACAGTTTGCGCTCGCCGCGGTGGTACCGTTGGCCTCTCATTTGTCTGGCGGAGATTGGATTGTTTGCCTTGCCCTTCCCGGGTGTCACGCGTTGCTCCCATGGGTCGGATCCCACGGCACCAGGGGAGGATGCCCCGGGGCAGGCGGGGGCTTGGCTTGGTGTTGTGGTGCTGAACATGGTTTTAATTGGTGCTTTCCCCTCCTTCATTTTGCCATGAAATGGTAATTCCAAATTCTGCCTATCACAGAATGGTTGGAGCTGGAAGGGACCTTTGGAGATCACCTGGTCCAAACCCCCTGCCAAGGCAAGGGGCACCTAAAGCAGGTTACATAGGAACGTGTCCAGGCAGGTTTTGAATGTCTCTGGAGACAGAAACAGTAATGGAACTAACAAGGGATTAGTGAGTTTTGGGAAGAATCAAGATGCCCCGGTTGGATCCATGGTGGCATTTGCCCTACACTGGAGGGTCCAGTGTTTCCTTGAGGATGGGATGGATCCAGCCCTGCGCTGCTGCAGACGATGTTTGGGATGCCATATGTAGGCAAAACCATGGGGAAGGGTGATTTTAAAGTGTTTCCAGAAAATTCCACGCAGGTATTAAGAGGGCCACATAGAGGCAATGGGAACAGGCTGCGTGGCACGCAGGAGCAAGCAGATAGCTCGCGGGGAGCGTGCATCTTCAAATCAGTCTATAATGCAATCAATTCTGTATATCCCTAGTGAAACAGCAACATTTATTTAACGTCTTTTATAGAGCAGCTGAGTTTTATCACAAATCACATTCCATTTCCATTCATCAGGGACCCCTTGAAGGCTAAAACGCACTTACTTTCCTCCAAGGAAGTTTACCAATTCTTCAATAAAGCCCCATTTACCTCCGTATGTAAAATTGACACATTTATTGAATATTAAACATTTGCTGGTTGCTTGTGAGCTTCTCTTGACTTTATCAGCTGCCCTTAAAAGTCGTTAAGGGAAGGATATATCAAAGTTGCAATAAAGGTGTGTTTATGGATGGGAAGGGGATGCTCGAATCTGCTGGAGAGGCTGGTTTATCCCATTTGGTGGCTCCATCTTCAGAGCAGTCCTCTTTCCTCCAGTGCCTCTTGGCAAGAACCACTTGGTAGTGGTTTTTCTCTCATTGTTAGAGAGGTTTTTCTGTGCATAAAAGCTGTTTGGTGTCAGGTGCTGCTCGGGGTTGTGCCAGGTTGCAAAGGATGCACTTTTCTAACCTGGAGTCAGCCGAGCTAATTAGCAGGAGGCCCAATAAAACAAGTTTTTCTTTTATCACTGTTACTAAGTGCTGTTGTAAATCAATTAAAATGTATTCTAGTAATTCCATTTTTCCTTGGCGACTCTGTTTAAAGAAATACCAAGCCATTAGCAGCATTCTGTGTATGTTTGATGGGAGCCTATCGAGCTGTTGCTGTGGAGTTTGGTGCCTGGCGATGAGCACAGGAGCATGCCCTGCCCCAGTCTCTTCCCACAAGCCACACCAGTCTCTGCCCATTTATTTGGAGAGAGGAGCAGTTCTTTGGAAGGTAGTAAGAGGGGAAATTCTTTTCCTTGATGCTAATAATTGTCCTGGTTATTAATCCCTAAAGAATCTGCATCCTTTTGGCACGTTCTTGGAGAGGTTTTGGGGAATATTAACTTAGGAGGACGTGAGAGCAATGTGTGGTGGTCCAGAGGTAAATGGACCATTCCCTGACCTCTGTGCAGTGAGAAAAACCTTGCTGGCTGGAGGATAAAATTTGCCAAGAGCAAAAACATTGGGATTTGCATTCTTTCCACGAGACTCCACTTCTCCCTCTCTCATTCCCTATCTTTTCTCTTATTTAATTCACTTTATTTTGGGTGGAATTTACAAATTTGGGCCAGCTTGCCCTGCTTTATGGATAATTTCTCCCAGGCCAGTGCCTATTTGGGGATGCATCGTTAGATAGGGAGGTGGCTGCTGGGTGGTTTCATGGATTCCTCACTATCAACAGAGCACAAACAGCCATTCACTGATGGCCAGCTTGACGTCTCAAAGACATTCCTGCTCTGTCAACCTGGAGAGATGAAGGGGCTACTAATCCCATCTGGAGACAAACATCCTTCCAGCCATGGGTTAACTCTTTAGCCCCATGTGGGATTTGTTCTGGCAGCATTTGGGAGAAGTGTCCCCAGCCCATCCTCATCCGGTGGCCATGCTTATGAACTTGTTAACTGAATGCTTGGGTGAATGGGGTGAATGGGGTGGGTTTTTGTACCAGCAGGAATAAGGAGATTTAGGGGTTGCTTGGTTGATTTGAAGGATTTCAATTTGTCTCTCTTTTGGAGCAAAGTGACTCATTCATGCCACAGGGATGCAGTTGGCTGCAGGATGGGGTCTGGCTCCTGCTTTGCTGTGATTGCGGCTCTATCTCTGGATGCTGAATTATAATGTTGGGTTGGAAAATTAAGCTCGCAGGGCTGAGACACCCAAAATTGTCCCAAATGGAAGAGCAAATGTGCATGCAGGGGAGTCAGCTCTTTCTTCACAGTGGAGGAGGATTTTGGGGGCACTTGTCCCTATTAATTTCTAAAAGGAGCTGGCATGATAAATGTCACCTAAACAGAGCTCATCTTGAGTGGGTAATAAAAGTAATATACAGCTGCCTCTCAGCAGCTCCTGTTTCACTGCCAGCCGAAGGGAGAAGCCCCTTTGCCAGGGATCCTGCTGCCGACACGACCCTCATTCCCGGCAAGAAATACCCAAAAGCAGCTCTGGGCACAAATAACCTTTCCAGTGCACCGAGAGGCTCTTCTTTATGGGTGAGGGAAAGTGCTTAAAATGCTTAGAGGGAATAAACAGCATTTAATGAAGTTACATTGCCACATAATGGGTATCATAAAATTGCCTTCATAGTACAGGGTCCCAGGATGGCTTTTATTATCGACTGAGCAGGAATTCTGTCTGTAAAGCTCCGGCAGCTGCAGAGAGGAGAATGCAAAGTCTTCTTAAATTACCTGATTGAAATAACGGGCAAATATTCTGCTTTGCTGCTTTGTTGAAGGCAAAGCTGCCTTTGGGGTGGTCTGTCAGACCTGGTTTGCAGCTTCTGAAGAACACAGGAGTTTCATTGCAGCAAAACAGATGTTCATCTTGTTTCTCTATCGGCTGTTTGATGAGAGATTTATTGCTCTTCTGCTGGGCTGGTGCTCCTCTGCTGCGGAGTCTATTAGGCAGCCCGGGAGCTGGCGGGGAGCCAGGGAAGCTGCGTTTTGATGAAACCCATGAAAAAGCCTCAGCTTGGAAGGCGCCAGTAATAATGCATCGGCTAGACTCTTCGGATCGGGCGATTGATTGCCGTGATTTGATTTATTGATCAATACCCTCAAATTTGGCGTCTGAGAAGCTGAACTAATCTTTAACTGCTGTGAACATCTCTGCCTGGTGGAGAATTAGAGCTGATAAGGAATGTATGAAAGGAATCTGAGCTTATCTTAATCACACAGTGCCCCGGCGCTGCCTGTGCCGAGCGGGAGTGGATGTGTGCAGAACACAATCACCAGGCAGAACAGAGCAGATCTATAAATTGATGGAATTCAAAGCCTCCAGCATCGATTACCATTATAACAAACAGTGGTGCGCTGAATGTCTGATTATTTTTAGACAAAGATTCTGTGCTCTCAGCAGCAATTTTGCTGATGCTGTCACTGTGTCAGATGTCTGTTGTTGATTGCAATTAGATGCAATACAAAAAAAAAGAGAAATTAAAACTATCTCTGCCTATAGTTTTATTTCCACTTATTAAATCTCCTCCTTTGTTTGCCTGCTCCTAATGTCTGCAGCTGGATGAAATATTGCGTTACCAGAAGAGATCTCTTATATTCAGTTGGGTATAATCACTTTACAGATCATTGGATTATATCTGATATGGTTTAGATAATCCAGGGGAAATGTGGGACATTTACTCTGCCTCGGTTAAATGCGCCCTGGTTTAGTGTTTCGAATGCAAATCTGCGTAACATTTGGGTTTCTGAAACAGGTCTGCAACCCTCCCAGTGATCTAATTCTATTAAAACCCTAATCAATTCCCTGTGACGTCAGCCCGCTTTCCTGCTGGTGCCGAATGTTGGGTCCAGCGTGGATTTATTCTGTCCTTTTTTTAACGGCTTTGGAGCTGCCACAGCATCAGCTTTAATGGTTTAAGGAATGGGTACTCTGAAATGGTGATGGGGTGTGGGCAGTGGAAAGCATGATGCGCTGGGCACCGTGGTTTGGTTTGCTGGGATTCTGTGTGCTGGGATCCCGTTATTGCCAAGTGCATCCTTTGGTTTGATGCTTTCCAGTTTCTTGCTGGTGCATGGCTGAGCAGATGTGTTTGGGCTGGTTGGTACTGTGGGAATGGCTCTGCCAGGGAAATGTGGCTGGAAAAAAAGGCAGTTTCTGAGATGGATATTCCTGATGATAAAAGCTTTTTAGGAACCCTCTGTGAAGCCTAAATGAGCACCTAGGACTGTGGGTCCATGCGGGCGATGCAGAGACACTGGGATTAGGGCAGTCCCTAAGGCTCCCCATTGGACCTTGATGGGTTTGTCCTGCTGGGCGCTGTATCTCCACACCCCCCAGTGATGCTGATACAAGCCCCCCACATTAGGGGAATTTCCCATCTGTATTTCACCCCACGGAGGGGGACGGGTGGCAAAGTGGTGGCCGTGGCCCTGGCCCTGACCTGGCTGCCGGGGGAGAAGGAGGTCTTGTCTGGAACGAGACCTCATCTTGCGCAGACACGTGTGGCTCGGGGGCTTGATGGAAAAAGGCACGGCGCTGGAGGAGTTATGTGCTGCTGGCAGCTGGTGTTTTCTTTCTTTGGGAAATCTAATATATTGATTAGCTTTCTTCAGAACAGCATCAATAAAGCGTATAATGGCATGGCTGGTGCCTGCGGCGTCTCCTCCCCTGGTCTGAGCCCCCCTGGAGCCGGGAAGGACCTTGGCTGCTCCGTGCCAAGCTCCGCGTTCCGCCGGCTGCTCCTCCCTTTCCTGGCAGCCACGGGCTCTGCTCTGCCCCATGGATGTGCTTGGCTGGACACCCTGGTCCTCTGCAGGGCCCTTATCCCGGGCAGCCTTCCTCCTCCCTCCTCCTCCTCCCATCCTCTGCAGCTTTGGCTTCATGGAAGCACTTGGCCAACCCCTGGTACGTATCTCCAGGGTCTGGCTGTGCCATGGGACACAGCTGCGATGCGCTCCTGTCCCTGTCATCCCCATCCCTGGGCACCAGCGGAGCCACCATCACCCAAGCGCTGGCACCAGTGATGGCAAACTGGCATCATGCCGGAGAGCTCATTGCATCCTGGATCCCTTCCAGGAACACATGGATGCTCTGCCCATGCCATTGTGGGTCCCCAGCACGGTACAGACTGTCCTGGCTGCAGCCTGGCCCGGGGCACATGGATTGTGGCTCCAGCCCCGTGGAAGATGGAAGAAGATAGGTTTGCCATTAAAGTGTCTGAGGGAGTTTAGAGGGTGGTTTATTGTTGTTTTTGCGGTTGGGTTTTTTTGAGCTGATTGATTGCCATAATGAATGGAGCCCAGAAATCAGCTGGAGCGGCGGCTCGAGGCTGGCTGCTGGATTTAAAGGCCTGGCTGCCTTCAAACCCTCTCAACGATTTCAGCTTTCATCTGTAAAATACGCAGGAAGCAAGCGGGATCTTATTTAGGGCTCTCCCAAGCCCAGATCTGCCCTCGGATGCCAGTGCCTGTAGGAGCCGGTGCCTTGCACTTGTCAGAGGCTGTGTTATATACTGCTGGCTTATTTATTTCTTTGTGGTTCGCTGGAGAGTGAATCCACCCGGAGCAATGGCCCGTTCCACCATGTGGTACATTGGCATCCTGCAGCAGGTAAAGGCAGCATCATCCAGGATTGATCCAATTTACGGATGCTTTGCTTTTCCTTTCAAGCCTGCTCTGCTCTTAAAGGGCTGGAGGAGCATCCTGCTCCCCCACTGCCCCGGGATGGAGGTGGGCAGGCTGCATCCCACCGGCTGGGAGCCAGGAAGGGTTTTCTCTCTTCTTCCCAAGCATCGTGCTATGAGCTCGCTTGAGAGAGAGATTTTCAGGGGCAATTGACAGCTGATGACTATGGGAAGATGTTTTCGAAAGGAGAAACAATTTGCAATAATTAGAAATTTATAAAATGTCTTTAAACATGGTGGTAATAGGGATAAGAAAACACTTGCTGCAATGTAATCAGTTATTAGCAGCTGATCATTTATCTCGATGGATAGTCGCTGCTGGTACACGAGACACGTGATAAAAGGGCTCTTGATTAACTAATTTGAATATCTTTTGAGAGCAAATTCCGAGTTCTCTTTTTCCTCCATTGTAACGGATCCGTACATCTGTGAGATAAACACTGAATGGATATGGTAATGAATATTATTCTGGAAGTGGAGCCCTCAAACGCTCCCGTCGCCGTCCCAGCCCTGGCCTTGGGAAGCTGCCCTAATAAGGAAGGGACCTTAAAGAAGCCAGTCGGGAGGAGCAGAGGCTGTGGGATGCGGGGATACAAGGTCCAGGAGGGCAGGGACAAGCTGGTCCCCTTCATCAGCCCCTCTTTGGGTTCCAGTAAGGAGCAGGATGGCAAGACAGCGAGGTGGTGGAGCAGCCACCAATCCAGCACGTGAGATAGCATCCCTTGATATATGGGATTGCTGAGAACCAGCATTTTCCTGTCTCCCGGGGAATGGAAATCTGATGCATGCCTCAAATCTCTGCCCTCTGCGAGATCCCATTTCGGCTCTTTTGATAACGGGCTGTAAACCCCAATTCCATTTTAGATGCTGAGACCTGGTGGCTCAGCATCTGTGCTGCAGGACTGTGGACCAGGGATGGGCCCTGGGGTGGCAGCAGTGAGACAGATCCCTGCTTCCTTTTGCTTGCTGTGTATCTGCCTGTGCTGGTGGTCGGAGGATGCGGGCACACTTGTGGAAGCAGGAAAACACAACAGACTTGTGTTTCTCCCTTTCTGGCAAAGGGAGGAGGCTGCTGCTGGGTAGGCTGAAATGGGATCTGGTCCCAGCCCCGTTTGGTTTCTCTGTTGTCTCCTGGCCCCATAGGAGCAGTTCCTGCTGCCTGCGAGTTATTCATGGTCCTCAGCCTCTAAGGGATTCCATTCAAATACTTGTCCATCCTTCCCCCATCCCAAATGTTACGATTCATGTAGTGGCTGAAAGCAGATTCCTTTTGGCCTCAAAAGCCCCAGATATTTTATATTTACGCATCATTTTCTTCCCAGAATCCCAATTTTTCCCTTCTCTCACCTCCCCCTTCCTCTTTCAGCTCTATCCCACACTGGGTCGTGGCTGTAGCTCCATCGCCCAGCATCCTCTCCCCATGTGGCCGGCAATGCTGCTGAGGGATGGGGGGCTGGATACAGTCACTCCTGCAGGGATGGGAAGGTGATGCTCGGGGCTGTTGGCGCTGCTCCTCCTCAGCTGTAGTTACTGCAGTGAGGAGCAAAGTCCATGTAGCTGTGGATGCAGTTTACAGGTAATTAAATCAGCTTGGTGAGGATTTAAACATTAATATTGATGCTAAAGTTTTTAATAAAATATAGGTAGAGAGAGAGAGAAAGAGGAATCGATTCCTATAGGCTTTTATTTTTGCTTTTCTCCTGCTTTATTGTCACAGGGAAAGGGTTGATAGATTGGTGAGCGTGAAATAAGGATGTCCTGTGCTGGCACAGGGGTCTGCAGATGAGGAGAGATATGATCCCAGAAGGACAAATTGGGGGAAACTGCTAGGAAAATGCATTTGGGAATGATCTGCATGGTGAGGCCGTTCCTGGGCATCTTCTGTGGTGGGCACAGGCTCAGCTCTGGGCTTGGGGCTTCTTGGGCATGGTGCTCAGCCTCCAAAGGTTACTTCTGTGTCCCACGTGTTGCTCTCCATCATGACTGGATCAGGACCAGCCCCTTGGACCCGACCACTGCCTGCGCCACCGGCATCACTCCCATTCCCAGCATAGCCCCACTGTGTCTGGGATGTGGGTCTCTGTGGTCCCCCCCATCTCACTGTGCCCCTGCAGTCATCAAACCCCTTTCACCCGTGCTCCTGTACTGCACCAGAGGTCATTAAAAAGATGCTGATGGTCGTTTTTCACTCCCTGCTTCTCTGTATACACACAGGACCCGGGTTTAGCTGCTTTCTCACCAATATTTTTTTATATAACAGTGAAATATTTATATTGTCCAATAAAAGGCAGTAAACTTGCAATCTCACGCAAATTCATCTGAGACCAGGAGCTTCCTCCTCAGAACTTTACACCAGCACTGACCCCTGGTAATTGGCTCCATACATCCTTAGCATCATGGATCTACATGAGGCATTAGGGGGTGATGGATGGCTGGGGTCACCCCACCTGCCCCACAGTCCCTCTAGCATGGTGGTCGCTGCCCTCCACGGTGTCTCCTCCAGTCCTGTGTCCCACCGGGTGGGTTTTTGGTGATGCCAGGGAGGAAGGAGCTGATCCTCTGTGATTCAGGTGGTCATGGCTTAAATCTGGGGTGCAAGGCTGGCTCCGTACTGAGAGAGGGGGTCACGGTCTTGAGGTTTTGGTGGGACGTGAGAATGGAGCAGACTACCAGTCCTGCATCTGCTGCTGCTCCTGGTGGTGGTGGCTTCCTCCACTGCAAACCCAGCTTGCCCCAAAACTGCCTGTTTTGGGAACCGGACAGGGATGTGTGGGGCAGGCGAGTTGGGGATGGGATGTGCATCGCCAGTGGCCGTATCTTGAGCCCCACACAGACACTTCTTGACCTCTGCCACCAGCACCTCATTCCCAATTTATCCAAAAGCAATTAAGAGCCTCCCCCCACCTCAGGTCTGATGGTTTCTGTCTCTCCCCACTTCCCAGGCAGTAATTAGAGTCTGGCTAATGAGGTTTTCCTGGCGGGGACACGTTCTCGTGCCGTATCTCCCCATCAGACAAAGGCTTTGCCATGGTTTATGGTGCCAGCATCAATTCTTTCCGGCTGTTTTCACCGTGATACAAGCCAGATAGGAACCGGGGCATCCCCCAGCACGTCCAGGCTGCAGGATTTACCGGGAAGCACCGGAGAGGTCGTGTCCCATCGCATCAACACCATCATTTTTATCAGTTCTTTATTTTTCCTATCACATTCCACCAAAATTAAAAAGCCATCTCTATCTTAAAATCCTTATTTATGAACACTTAAGCGTAAGTAAGTCAGCGTTGGACGGCTTCCCTCCCCGCTGATGGATGTAATCTGGCACCGGGGTGGACCGGGAGGGAAATCTGGCAATACAATATGCTGTGCTTGACTATTTTGACACTCGGAGTGCGATGTTTTTTTTACAGTTACTGATGAGCTTATGGCACTGCTCCTTTTGGAGAAGCGAGGAGGAGGCTGGGGCTGGGAATATTGATTAGCAAGCTCCTGATAATCTCAACACCCCTCTCGGCTTGCCTTTTCTTTTGCAGGGAATACAGAATTCCTTCCATTATTCATATAAACCCCCTCATCGATAGGGCCAAAGCAAAGCAAAATCAGACCCGGGGAATTAGATTCCTGCAGTCTTAAACCCCAGCCTTCCCAAACTGCCTTCATTTTACCATTTCCCCTCTTTTTTTTCCCCTATTCTTTTGGGGTTTTTTTTTTGTTCCAGAAGGAGCTTAATTCTGTTGCTTTGGTGCTGGCCGCATGATGGGGGAAAGCACACGGCCTCGTAAACATTTAATTGAAGTCAGCCAGGAATTTAAGAGGAATGTACCTGAGGTACAGGAGATTTGCTGTTGGAGAATTAACTCAGCAGGGCGGTGATTTCCCTCCCTGGCAACTAGGTTTTTGGGAGCCATAGATGTAAGAGACTGACAAGAATGGAAGCTGGTTAGCCACAAAGCCAAATCTCAGCCCCTAAATTTGGGGTACGGGGATTTATGGCTCTTGCTGCGTCTTGTAGCTCCTTTGGATGGGGTGAGGGGATGCAGCATCCACCGGCGTGCAGCATCCTCCCGGATGCGTCGTGGCAATGCAGGGGGAAACGTTGGGTTTGGAGGCGTTTATAAAAAGCAAGCGTTGAGCACTCGGCGCCACGATGCTGGCACCCAGCTCGCAGCCCAGATGGGGGGAGATGTGTTGTTTTTGAAGAAATAGGGGGAAAAAAAAAGATGAGAAAAATAAAAAGAGCAACTCTAAAATAGCTCCTCGGAGGCTGTGTGGGGAGGGGTGGTTTCTGCCTGCCTGGGTGGGAGGAAAACTGGCAGCCTGCGAGGGGATGCTCAAAGGAGAGGTAGGCAGGACCTGCCCTCTCTCCCCATCATCCCACCCATGATCCCAGCCTCTTCCCACCCTGATGGTTCTTGGGGGGTTGAAATGGGAAGGGGAGAGTGCTGGGAGGGCCAGACCGGACTTGGATTGGTGTGGCCAAGGCACAGGGTCACTGTCCCCAACCCTTGAGGGGTTTCTGCAGCCCCTAAAATCTGTCTGCTTTGTGTCCCTGGATGGTAACGGGTGGTCCTTGTGCCACACATGGGCATGGTTATTGGCATGGTTATTGGCAGGGTCCTGCTGCTGCTGAGCTCCTTGATCCCCCCTGAAGGGATGGAGGTGCTGCCTTGAGAGGTTCCAGGCAGGAGATGGAGTCACCACTGCCAGGAGGTGACTGGGAAGTGCCATGATGTGGCCAGGAGATGCTGTGGTGTGGCTGGGAGATGCCGTGATGCGATCAGGAGGTGCCATGGTGTGGCCAGGAGAAGCTACAACGTGACCTGAAGGTGCTGTGGTGTGGCCAGGAAATGCCATGATGTGACCAGGAGGTACCACAGCATGGTCAGGATGCACCAGATGAGGTTGCAATGGGTGATCTGAGGAGCAGCCGAGCACTGGGGTGAGACAACATGGTCCCAAGCCACCACCTTGCTGCAGGAGGCACCTATTCCTCCATCCTCCAACCTGATCAGCCCTGTACCCCTATCACATCCATGGCAGCTCTGTGGGTGCCTTGGCTTTCTTTGGTCCCCGATGCTGGTGAGATGCATTGCACTTCAGGATACCTCTTCTTCTCCCTGTCTTTTTAATGCTCTCTCTTTGGGGGCTGCTTTCTTTGCTCCTCTAATGTGCTTCGATGGAAACCCCTGGAGAGCTGCCGGTACTCGGAGCTTGCCAGCAGCGACACATTAGGATCTGTCATCTGCTGAGCATTACCTGGGTTTAAATCTGTCTCTTTGGAGCCACGGAACTGCATAAGAAAATATTAAAGTAAACAATAAGTGGATTTACACAAATGCGACTGATTTCCATATTTTTCATCACTTCATTTTATTACTGGGTTTACTGATACGCTCATTTATTTATAGGGCAATCCAGTATTGATTCATTCCAATGCACCATGCATAAACACATAAAAGAGAGTGATAACAATAGGAATACATTTCCAGTCCTTTAAATACTGCATTTTTTCCAATAGTCCTCATTAGATCCGCTGCAAGGATTGAGCTATGTCCTTTGGGAAGCCCCAGCCCCTCCGCCCAAGTGGCTCTGGATTTATGGGGGTGTAAAGGAGAGCAGGATGCAATTCCCGGCTGACAGCAGCCGCTTCCCGGGCTCTGCCGCCTTCCCCCAACCCCGGGGTATCTTTTTCACGGGAGGTTTTGGGGGATTTTATCCCAAAAGGTGGATGCTGCACCCCCGAGGTTGGGTTTCTGGGCTGCTTCAGTGTGGGATGGACACCAGAGCGATGCTGCTTCTCCTGGGATGAGGCTTGCTGGGGCCTGGGGCCTTTTTCTCCACCCTTCTTTCCCCATTTTTTCCCCTCTTTTTTTCTCTTCTCTATTTTTGCCCTCTTCTTTTGTCTCTTTTTTTTTAAATTTTTTCTTTTTTTTCCCTTTTTTTTCTATTTGAAAACATTTTCCCCATCCTTTCCCTCCTTTCCCCTTTCTTTTCCCCCCTTCTCCTCCCACTTTTGCCCTCTTTCTCCCTTCTTTTTCCCTCTCTTTTCCCTATTTTTTCCCCTCTTTCCCCTCCTCCCCATCCTTTCCCGTTTCATTCTCTTTTCCCTCTCTTCCCCCCTTTTTACCCCATTTTTTCCCTCTTTCCCCTCTTCCTTCCCCCTTCCTCACATTTTTAACACACTCCAGTACATTTTTCCCCACAAACCTCACTTCCCACCGCTCCCCATGAATATTAACAGGGAGAGCAGAGCTCTACATCACCTGCATCACGGGAAGGAGCCCGTGGAAGCGTGGTGACGGATGGCGAGCGCTCCCCCTCCTCTCCTGCTTGTAAATGGGAAGGGGAAAAATAGCATCTTGAAATATTAACCCAGGTGGGGGCATATGGGCTGTTCAGGCCGTTTCTCTCTGCCATTCCCCAATGCATCTCATATACATTTAGGCTCCTGCATCCTTCCCATATATATTTTTCTCCTCAAGGAAGGAGAAGCAGGGCCAGGAGGATAAATTGTGACTGCAGAGAATAAACCCAGCTTTTATTCCCCACTCTGATGAGCGAAAGGGCAGTTTCTTTCTCTCCCCCAAAGCCGCCCGTGACGGCAGTTTAATGGCAACAGCTTGAGACGGACAAAGTTTGAATATCCTTGCGACGGAGAAAAGAGCAAAGCGAAAGCCCTGCTAATTACAAAAGTTGCTTTATGAAAGATAATTCAAAGCAATAATTTAGCAAACATAATCAAGTAGCGCAGATGGGGATTTTGATGAATAGTTTGCAACATGCAATTAGCAGCTCTTGCAGTTACATATCATTAACCCTCAGAGCACAAAAATTATTTTCTCATTATTAGATGAAAAGGTAAAATTAAGCTGACTAGACAGTAAAGGAACAAACTACAATTAATTACCTTCATTTATTACAGTCATTATTTTAAACTTTTTTTTTCCTTTTACTCTGATAGATAGATGAAAACATCTAAATTAAAAGTTTTGTTCTGCTAAATGGGAGGTGAAACTTTGCGATGCTCCGGGTGCACCCGCATCCCAGCTCCATCCTGGACCCGGGGACCAGTTGGGACCCCATCATCACCCTGCTTCGTCTGTGCCAGCAGTGCTGAGCCCCGCTCATCCCTGCCCATCTCCTGGATTGCTGCCACCAGCCACATAGGGAATTCTGTGTATTCTTGCAGGAAGAGGATGTTGGGGGCTTGCAGGAAATCTGGGAGTGAGCCCATTCGGGTGGCACCTTCTCATGCTGATGGTCAGAGATGAGCCTGTTCCTTCGAGCCGCCATGGGTTCGATGCTGAAGCCTTTCGTTTCGGTGTGTGCGTCGGTAGCAGATGGTTTGGAGTTGCCAACTGTCAGCAAATGCATGGAAAAAAAAATAAAGGAAAAATGAAAGGGAAAAAAGAAGAAAAAACCTCAACTAAAGCAGTGAAAAAAGGTACTAAATTGTGATGATGGGGATGGTAAAATAAGCTTGAAATATTTTCCTTTCCTGCTGTGTGACTGGAGGCTGCAGCTCACCTGGGGACGGTGTTGGGAGGAGGCAGGAGGATGCTCCTGCCCGGCAGCGTGCTGGCAGGGCCAGCGCTGAGCTGGGGGCTCAGCCCAAGGAATCCTGCAGTGCATGGGAATGGGAGAGCTCCAGTATCTCCTCCTGGAGCCAGCCAGGCTGGGATGCTGCGGGAAAAGGTGGGGGAAAACTAACCTAATGAGCCAAGCATCATCTGCCTCAAGAACTTTGCCAAAGCATCATTGGACTTGTCAGGGAGTATTACAACAAAATTAAGAACCAGCAGTGATTTTCCTGCATTCGGGATCCTTTGCTTTATAAAGTAAATTATTAATGCATTTTTTTCCTCCGTTAAGCAGTTATTTGCTGCAGTCTCGGTATATTTCTCATTAGAAATAACATCATCTGAAGAACTTCTATTGATTCTTTTTCCCCCCCTTTTTTTTTAATCTGCGAGTCATGAACGTGAACAACATATTTCTGTGATGTTCCCTTTAACTAGAATTCTCAGGCTTTATTTTTATATTATTGATCTTTTTTGACATGAATTGCTTTTTGGCCTTGTGAGAACATTGGGAGCTGCTTCTGCCTTTGGAGGGATGGGCATGGGGGTGCAGCAGGAGGCAGGGTAGGTGTGAGAGGGATGTGTGATAGGACCGTTGTGTGCAGTGGGTCTGTGCGTGTGCAAGGGGTCTATGGGTATGCAATGGGTCTATGGTTATGTAATTGGTCTATGGGTATGCAGTTGGTCTGTGTGTGTGCAATGGGTCTATGGGTATGCAATGGGTCTATGGGTATGCAAGGGGTCTATGGGTATATAATTGGTCTGTGTGTGTACAGTGGGTCTATGGGTATGCAATGGGTCTATGGGTGTACAGTGGGTCTATGGGTATGCAATGGGTCTGTGGGTGTGCAATGGGTCTATGGGTATGCAATGGGTCTGTGTAGGTTTGCAAAGGTTCTCTGGGTATGCAACAGGTCTGTGTATGTGTGCAATGGGTCTATGGGTGTGCAACGTGTCTATGTATATGTGCAATGAGTGTGTGTGTGTGTGATGGGCTTGGGTGTGTGATGGGTCTATGGCTGTGCAACAGGGGTGTGTGTGTGATGGGTTTGTGGATGTGTGATGGGTCTTACGGGAGTGCAATGAGTTCTTGAGTGCACAATGAGTTTGTGGGTGTGCAATGGGTTTGGGTGGGTGTGCAAGAGGTCTCTGGGTGTGCGATGCAGGTATGTGCGGATACGTGATGGGTCAATGTGGGTGCGTGATGGTCTTGTGTAATGGGTGCATGATGGGTCCATGTATGTGTGTGATGAGTCCGTGTCCATGTGCAGTGGGTGTGTACATGCGTGCAATGGGCACATGTGTGTGCACCATGGGTTTGTGTGGATGCACAATGTGTGTGTGATGGGTTTGTGTTGTAGGTTTACATGCGTGCGATGGGTTTGTGGGTACCTGCAAGGGGTCTGTGGGTGTGCGATGGATCTGTGCTTGGCTGTGACAGGCTCGTCCACATGCAGTGGGTCTCTGTATGCGTGATGTGCACATGTGATGGGTTTAAGGGGTTATTTGGATACGGGACGCCGGGGAGGCAGAGAAGGATGAGGTGGGAAGCAGAGAGAACCCAGATCCTTCCCCTGGGGCTGGCTCTCCCCCCTCGCCCCTCCGCATCCCTCCCGTTTCTCCCCAACTTCTTTACACATCAGCAAAAAAAAAAAAGAAAAAAGAAAAAAGCAAGGAAAAATAGCAAAAAAAGCCTTGAATGAATTTTTTCATCAGTTTTCTTCAGCATTTGGGGTCTCTGCTGCCGCTTTCTCCCCCGACAGCTGTTCCTCTCCACTGAAAAAAGAGCTCATTTGTGGTTTACTGCCACCAGTATTTAGATGGAAATAACCCACTACTTATCCTGCACTCGATCTCATGGATATAAGAATAAACTCACCGCCGGTGCAATGCAAATCCCGCGCCTTTGGAGAGGAGCTGCTCAGACAGTGGGTGCTCACCGCCGTGCCGGGAGGAGAACCGCCTGCGCCGGGGGAGTTTTACCACTTTGTCACTCAATTATAGGAATATTGCTGCTTCCAAATGTTTAAAAAGTTGGCTTCGGAAGGTATAATCATGGCACAGAGGCCAGCCTGACAATAGTAATTAATTAGGCTATTACGCATTCCACAGTGATAATTGCTTTGCTGGAAAGTCACCAGCCATGAAAAGGACCCAGCGCGTAAATGTAATTTATCACACGGCGGCGATCCCGCGCCGCTGCCGTGCCTCACCTTGAGCCCGGGAATGCTGCCGAGGGAGGTGGAAGGGGGGAGAAAATAGGAATTAATAGCACATGGATCCGTAATGCGGAGGCAGAGCGGTTGTGGTGGGCTCGCCATTGCTGCTGGGCATGGTGGTGATGACGGGAGTAGGGATGATGCCATCCCGACCCCACCGTGCTTGTGGCGATGTTCAGCTGTCCTGGTTTTAGCCATTTTCTGCTCTTTTCAGCAGGATGCTGGTGATGTTGCCCTCTTGGATGGGGTTTGGTCCCCAAGGAAGGAAGGATTTGGGGGGGGTTTATTACAAACCCCTGATTTTGGGGCTGATGTGGGCTTTTTCTGCTTGTTTGTTCAGCTCTATGTGAGAAACAACAGTGGTTTCAGGGTGAGGTGTCCCTGTGCAAGACTTGGAATCTTCCCTGGCATTTTGGTGAATTATCCCCATCTGGAAAAGGTCATTGAAAAATTGAAATACCTATTTATTTGTATCCATATTTAAAACATTACCTGAAGTTTATTGGGCCCAAGATGCCTTGCCTGAGGGAATGGCCCCAAAAGCCTCCCCAGCAGCAAACTATGGGTCCTGTGGCTCCAGTTAGGATGCTGATGGTATAGTTAATGGGGGGGAAGATGGGCTGAGTGGATGGTCAACCCCTCGCAAGTGCCAGGAGGAAACCTAGATCCATCCCCTGTGGTCCTCCTCTCCCATTCAACATCCCAAGGATGCGGGAAGTGGGGATGATCACACAGCGCTGATGCCGTGGAGCACCCCAGCACCGCTGTGTCTCTGCATCCTGCCAGACACCCTGGCAAAGCTCCCTGTGCCACCCCACCACCGCGTGGTGTCGGTGCGTTCAGCAGCCGCAGTGCTGTCCTGCTGCAATGCACAGGCAGTGCCGCTCACCGGCTGCTTTCTGCCCCCCCCACTATTCCCCACTTCATTATTATTATTTTAAAGCACCCTGAAGCCAGGTGGTTTTTTGCAGAACACTGAAGAAAAGCCCCCAAATTCCTCCTGTGCTGGAAACGTGGCGCTGAGAAAGTAGGTTTGTGTACGAGACGCTATAAAAAGCCCAGCTTATACAATTTTAACAATAGAAAAATGATCTTTGTGCTCCAGTGCCTGCGAGCTTGGAAGGAGAAGGCGGTTTGCTCAGGTGGCTGTTGGGTTACAAATGAGTGGTTTGCTTTGGGTTTGAATGACAAGCAATGGAGAGCTCTGGCTGGAGGGAAAAGACGCTCCGCTGCGGGAGGCGTGAAGTTTGGGCTTTGTTTGATGATTAGTCCATTGGTGGCTTAAATGTGTTTTGATTGACTCACCCATAGTGCATCTGCCAGCACCGAATGCTGGTGGGCATCTCACCCTCCATCACGGGATGGTGTGGGTGCCCAGTTTGGATCAAACTGGGCATGGAGTCATAGACTGGTGTGGGTTGGAAGGGACCTTTAAGCTCATCCAGTTTCAACCTTCCACTAGAGCAGCTTGCTCCAAGCTCCTGTGTCCAACCTGGCCTTGAGCACTGCCAGGAATGGAGCATTCACAACTTCCTTGGGCAGCCTGTGTCAGCGCCTCAGCACCCTCACAGTAAATAATTTCTTCCCTATATCTATCCTAAATCTCCCCTGTTCAAATTTGAACCCGTCACCCCTTGTCCTATCACTACAATCCCTGATGAAGGGTCACTCTCTAGCATTCTTGTAGCCCCCCTTCAGATGCAGTAAGGCTGCTATAAGGTCTCTACACAGCCTTCTTTCTCCAGGATGAACAGCCTCAATTTCCTTAGCCTGTCATTGTCTTAGCCTGCATTTTCCAGCTGGGAATGGGTTGCCTCCATCCCCAGCTCCTGCCCCTGAAGCAGCAGGGACACAGAGGTCTATGTGTCCCACCGGTGCCCCATTCCACAGCAGAGTGTGCCCGGTGGGCAGCAGCTCCCACCCTGAGGTGTTGTCACGCCTTGAAAAATTAAGGTGTGTAAATGATTCATGCTCATAAATGTTGGATGGAGCGTGCGGCAGATTGAGATGCTGTTCCGTTATTAGCGATGCAGCACACCGGCTCCCCACCACCCACCCGGCGCGAGCATCGCCCGCAGCCAAGGGGGACAGGGACGTGAGATGGAGGAGATGTCCCAGCCCTGGTGCGAGCATCGCTTCTGGCCCAGCATCATGCTGGGAGCGTGGCTGGGGAGGGCTGTGTGGTGAACCCAACAGCAGGCGAGCTGCTTTATTTCTTATTGAAGCACCAACATTAAATTATAATTTTCATTTACTCAGAGCACATCAATGATTTAGGGCAATGTGACGTGGCCGCGGTGCAAGGAGTTTAGCCAAAGGCAGTGAGCGGCCGTGCGGGGCATGGGGTGGATGCTTGGTGGGACCCATGAGCCCGTCACGGGTCGCACCAGTGCATCAGAGCCAGTTCCCTCCTCCGAGCCCATCTCTGACCCCCGTTTCCCGTCTCCCTGCAGGTGATTGCACTTAGTAAGAGAAGCAAGGAGGCTGAGACGGCTTTCCTGAGCGTTTACAAGCACTTAATCGAAGCTCCAGGTAAGCAACACGGTGGTGACCTGGCTGCCTAACGCGTTGCGTGCCGAGAGGAGCCAGCGAGGACCGGCCGTCCCCGTCCCGCTGCGGCTGGTCTCACCGACCTCGGCTCGCGCATGGTGCTCTGGAGATACCAGCGGAAGAGAGGAGTGGAAACAGCTTTTGCCATCGCTGTGTTTCAGCCCCTGAGCCAAATGCATCTTGACATTAGGAAAGGAATACATTTGCTCAGCCCTTGTAATAACACTGCGGCTATCCCCAGTTGTCTTTTTGACGGTAAGTTAACCGAAACGGCCGAGCGCTGGCTCTCAGCACGGCTCCCGGCACCGCCTGTGCCTCGGGGATGGCTTCCCCTCTATCACCACTGTGCTCAAAGCCTTGGGAGGGGGAAACTGAGGCACAGGGCAGCCCTGAGGCTTGTGTTGGCATAATGTGAGGGGATGGGATCCCCCTCCCCATTGCTCCCCACTCCTCGCCGTGGGCTCTGCTGTGCTCTGAGCCAGGGTTTGGCTGCTCAGGGCATAGAGCATCCCTCAGCATGGTGAGGATGGAGAGCTGCGAACGGCTGAAGATGCTCAAAAGGGCTCCTGCAGGGCCACTAATTCATTTTCCAGACATTTAGGAATAACAAAATGTTTTAATGATTTCTTAGGGGAATTAGGGAGACGTATTTTTGTCCTCATTAAATTTTCTCCTGTGCTACAAGAACCAAATGTCAGCTCGGTTTCCAGAACCCAGTTATCTTCCCTCCCCACCTCCCCTCGCTCACCCACCATGCTCCTGCTGCTTGCACACGCATGCACACGGATGCACACACATTCACACACATTCACACCTCAGAACTGCTCCCTTCTGGTCTCTGCCCCCCTCTTCGTCCCTTCTCTCCATCCATCTTCCGCTCCCCTCTTCCCTTCTGCTCCCCAAATCGTTCTGTCCCCGTCTGTTACATGTCCATGTGTCTCTTGACAGGCGAACTCTTTGTGGAATACTTTACAAGCCCCACATAAGTCCTGATTCGACAATTTTTGCTTTGAATGGCTGCTGTCAACACAAATCTCTGGCAGAGACTGTAACGGAGCCTGATTGCTCAGCAAGTATTTTGATAAGTGAGCTGGCTGTGTGTCTGTAATTACGGGAGAAAACCGTAAATCTTTTGGATATTGTTCACACAGATGTGGCGTGAAGGGAAGGGGGGGAAGCAGTAAAATGTGTTAAAAGCATAATTAATGTCATTGTTGTTGGGGATGATTTGATTTAAGGCTGGCTTTGCCTCGTGGAGGGATGTGTAGGGCACCGGTGGATGCGTTTGAGCAGGTTGGGATGGGGCGGTGGACGAGGTGATGGCCCAGGGGAGAGGTGATGGCACTGGGGATGTGCTGTGGAGGTACCATGGATGTGCTGTGCATGCACAGGGAGGCACCAGGGGTGCACCATGGGTCCGCTCTGCTCCTCTTGGACCTGGCTATCATCATGGACCAAATGTCACCCTTCAGCCCCACAGCGCAGAGACCTCCCCTGAAAGCTGGATCAAGCAGCCAGGCCCTGGCACAGGGATGAGCTGCTGGTCCCCAGGGACACGGATGCTTCCCTGGAGCTGTGCGTGCTCAGGAGAGGGTGATGAGCTCCCAGGGCACCTCCTGCCCCATCCCACCATCACACAGTGCCTTGAGCAGCTCCAGTGGCTGCAGGGTGCTGCGGTGGGGGTGTCCGGGGGGGGGTCTGCTGGTGGCTCAGACCCCATCTAGCAGGGGAAAGGCCCTGGTGCCAGGGCTGGAGACGCCAGGAAGGTCCCCTGCCCACCGCCCTGTCCCTGCTGCAGCAGTACTGGTGCCACTAAAGGACAGCCAATAACGCCAGCTAGTGGCAGCACTTATAATATCTATAGAAGCACAATATATATAGTTACATGTATACAAATACACAGATATGTATATATACAGTGGGCGAGTGATAGATAAGCAGGTTCTGCTCCGCTGGCTGTGCTGTCGGGTGGGCAATGGTGCAGCTCCTGAATGTGTGGGAGCTGCTGCGGGTGGATGCACTGCTGGAGCATGAGGAGCATGAGGAGCTCCAAGGTCCTGTTTTGGCATAAGCCTCTCTTGTGTCACCCATCACAGCTCGGGGCCATGACCCACAGAGGAAGGGACCATCCCCGGTGTCATGGGCAGTGTTCTGAGCCCTCCTGTGGCTCAGAGAGTGATGGCATCCATGTACCTCGGTGTGAGCAGATGATGTGCTTGGTTTGGGGTATATTCTCTCTCCAGCCCTGCAATAGGGAGGTTGGAGAGCTGGTTTGTCCACCAGCAGCATGAGCAGGGTGCAGGCGTGGCATGAGCTTGGTGCCTGCTTCCAGTAGCTCCTTAGTGGTGGCCCCCATAGACAAGGACAGAACTTTCCCACGGGATGGGCAGCGTGGTGTTAGCATGATGGAATTAATCCAGCCAGGTGTTTTGCATCAGCGCTGCCTCACCTGATACAGGAAGTGGAGCTGAAGCGCTGCTTGCTGTTTCCCCTTCTAAAAGCTCCGTTCCCAACCACTTCATCCTGGGCTTTTGGCTCCAAATGGGAAGCAGCGCGCTGGGGGATTGCCCTGGTTGTATTTCAGCAGTGGGACTGCTGCTCATGGGAGTGAAAATGCTGACCCTGGAGGCTTTATCACCTAGGCCAGTTCCTCCCATCTTCTTCCTCATCATAGAGGTGAGAGGAGCTGCCGGTGTGGATCGAACAGGGCTTGCCCTGGTGTTTATCCCTGTGGAGATGGCTCAGGGGCTGGCACGGAGCATCCTGTCAATGCCCCAGGGCTGGGGGAGTGCAGGGGGACCCCCGACCCCTGCAGCCTGTGAGCTGGGGCCCTGGAGGGCTGGGTTTAATTAACTATATCGTTATCTCATCTCATGTACTTATGGGTGTTATTAATGGCTGTGAGTGCATCCGGTCTGGTTCCGGGCTGTGCTGCATCACCACGACCCTCTGATGGTTCACTCCTGTGTCCTAGGATGGGGAACCAACTGTAGGATACTGAGCCAAAGGATGCCAGGAGCAGCCCGGGAAGGTCCCAGCTGGACCTGAGTCCTCATTTTAGTGCCAAAGCCAGCAGTGTCCTGGCTCAGTACCCGCTCTGGATGCATCCTCATGGCCAGCATCTGGGCACAAACCTTTTATCCCAGCCCATCCATGGAGTCTCTGTGACATCCAGCAGAAAGAAGGGAGAACATTCCCTATGGAGAAGGATGCTCCAGGGGCTTTCAGCATTAGCACATGGGGTCTGGTACTCACTGGTCCTGCAGGGAAGCCACGTGGTGGGTGCTGCAGTAGGACCCTGCACCCCATGGTCAAAATGCTGTTGGATGGCAGGGCAGTAGAAGAGCTGTTCTGTGTCCCATTCCGAGCAGTTGTTTGATTTCTTTTCCATCACCATTATTATTTTTCACCCTTGGATGCCTGCCATGCATCCCTGATGTACAGTAGCACGCACGGCTCCGTCCCACTTCCCTGTTTGTCTAACTTTTTGACCCTGGAGAATTCAAATCTATTTTCTTTCCTCTTCAAAGAAGGAGAAAAAAACCCACCCCACCAAACCTATATTAACCTGGCTCAATAGGAGGCATTTTCTTGAACTTATTAAAAAATCCAGACTTGTAAATTAATTTGTTCATGTTGTACAATGGCAGTGCAGATGGACTCATTAGCATGCACACAACAAATAATTATAGATGAATTTTTAGCTGGCCTGCTTAATGGGCTTGCTGGGTTAATTATGTCAATGTATAATTACATCAGCCCTGGGAGACATAATGGCACACCCTGCTGAGCAGACACTAGCTAATGATGGTGTAATGCTGACAGAGGGAAGACGGACGGCTCTGAATGCACCTGCTTACCTCGGCACAAACCGCCATTGTCTGCGCCCAAACGGGCCGGCGCTGGTGGCACTGGGGCCACTGGTGCTGTGGGTACCACTGCCTCGCTCATGGAGGTGATGCTCCCTCGTAGCCTTGCCAGTCCACTGGGGATGGCGATGGAAAGCGCAGGGCTGAGGGGTGTGCCCGGGGTACTTGGTACCCCGAGGGGTTCCTCAGGGCGAGGAAGGCACCCGCTTTGGTTATGAGTGTAATGGGGGTGGTGAGGAGGGTGGGCATTGGGTCTGCAGGGAGGAGGGAGAGGGCTTGTGGTGGGCATCCCTTCTGCTCACCACTGCATCCCGTGTCCCGCAGATCCTGCTCCTGTGCTGGAGGCCGCGCGGAGCCTGGAGGACCGGCTGCAGCAGCTCCAGCGCCTCGAGCCTGAACCTTCTCACCTGAAGGATCTCAGCCGCCCCTGGAAGAAGCACCCGGAGCTCATCAGCACCAAAGGTACCCCCTGTCATGGCCGTTCCTTCAGATGAGGGTGGCAGCAGTCCCAAATGGGTTCCCTCTGAGCATCCCTGGGGCATGGGTTGGGTCTCAGGGCCAGGACCTGTCCCGTGGTCCCTGGTGGCCGCTGCTGCTGTCCCCTGTGCAGCTGTATGAAACGTGTCCCCCCGCAGAGCGCAGGGAGGGGACGTCGCCGGCAGTGGCCGAGCCCCCACAGCCTGGCATCGAGGGCAAAGCACCGTGCACAGAGACCCTGCTGCAGAGCAATGAGGCAGAACAGCAAAAGTACGTGAGTACCGGGGACGGGGTCCTCTTGGGGTGCTGCGGGGTACGTGGTTCCTGCTCCCGCATGGGGACGTCTGTCCATCCTTCCCTCTTCTCCTTCCCTTTGCACCTCCTTTGTGGACACATCCTGTCTAGAAACCTGGTACACATTCTTAGGCATCCATCTGTCCATCCATCCATCCCATGTGGGTTTTGGGCAGTGGCAGGCATGGGCAGATCCCTCCAGCACACCCTTTACACCGTCTCCCTGGCACGTGGCTTTGCTCAGACAGAGGGGTTAAGTCCAGGTCGTTGGATGAACCTCATTAAATGGCCTTTTAATTTGGAGGCTCCCGGTTTTCTCAGGGCCTTCATTGTTATTCCTTAACACGCTGCAGCGGGAAACAAATGAGGAATCTTTAAACCCTAAATTGCAGATCTCTGCGAATAAGTTCCTGCAAGT
The DNA here is from genome assembly GCF_028554395.1 of Pezoporus wallicus. NCBI lineage: Eukaryota > Metazoa > Chordata > Aves > Psittaciformes > Psittacidae > Pezoporus > Pezoporus wallicus. Next base: position 508,502 of record NW_026640928.1, read on the forward strand.
GCGGGCTATAAATAATGCAGAATAACTTTTCCCTGATTGCTTCCCCCTCCTCCAATTAATTACAGGCGGGGTGGGCTGCCGTCGGAAGGGGTTCAGCCATGGGGAGCAGGGACCATTTTCAGCCCAAAGCAAATTCCTTTACATCTGGGGCAAGGCAACTCTTAACATCAGGGGGTAACATGGCTTGAACACGTCCTGGCATCCTCTGGTGGGTATTTCCTTGGTGTCACGGAGTGATGGGGTAGAGGAGGGGATGCAGCGAGGGGGTCTCTGTACCTTGGGGGCTGTGGCATCAGCAGCTCACTGGTGCCCGTGTCTCATAGGGGACTGCAGGAAGCACAGGTCACTTTGGCCGCTCGGCTTGGGGAGGCAGAGGAGAAGATCAAAGTGCTCCATGCAGGTAGGGGGGCCGGGGCAGGGGCTGCTGGCCGTGGGGGGCCAAGCCCCAACCCCATGGCTCACCCTCCTCTTCCTCTTCCCAGCGCTGAAGGCCACCCAGACGGAGCTGCTGGAGCTGCGGTGTAAATACGACGAGGAAGCTGCATCCAAGTGAGTCACTGGCAGTATCTGGTTGTGTGGGGAGGCTGTTGGTGTGCCAGAGGCTGAGCCGAGCTGCCTGCAGCAGCACCAGGACAGCCCCACGGTGCTGCCAAGTGACTTGAGGAGCTGAGATACTTTAAGCATCCCAAGTCACGGGGACTCCCTGTATCTAAGATGCTGCGGCACCTGCAGGAGCTCTCGCCCTCCATGGAGGGCTACGATTGTGCCTCCATGCTGGCTGACACCTCTTGCTTTCTCATCACAGGGCAGACGAAGTAGCCATGATCATGACAAACCTGGAGAAAGCCAACCAGGTGAGCCAGGAGCGGGCTTTCCAGCCAGCACAGGGCACGTACACTGCTCCCCTTCCATCACATTGGGGCTGATGGGCTTTGCCCCTCAGAGCATGCACCCACCATAGCATCCCAAGCATCCATGTGGCCTTGCTGTCCGTCCTGGAAAACAGAAGGGATTCCCAGGCTCTGGGACTGGGAAGCCCTATAAAGGATGGTGGCTCTGGTTTCCTTTGCCTGGTGGCTCCTCCAGCCCAGCCCAGTGGGACCCCCTGTGCCCTATGTTGATGCTCACTGGTGTGTTTGGGCTTCTGCCAGGTTCCATTCTGGCTGCTGGAGCTGATGTTTGTCACCTCCAGCCTCTCCTGGGCATTTCAGAGCACACCCACAGCACCCTGGTGCTGGTGTCTGGTATAATTACCTCCAGTCCTACCCATTCCTATCCATCAGTTTTACTTCATTCTGAAATCGTAGGGCCAAATAAATGCGCATGGGTAATAAAAGAGGCTTAAAGAGCAGTTTGCATGTAAATAAGGCCTTTGGGGTGGAAAAAAAACAGTGTCCTGGACGTGGTCTGCGGGCAGCGTCCAGGGATTGGGATCAGGATGTGGGGAGAGGAAATACGCGGAGACCTTATGGTGACGGTGGTGGGAGCAGGATGCTAGGGAGGGACGTGCGTCCTGGAGCCCCGCTGGGCGCTGTGCGGGGTGGGACGAGCTGGGGGTGCGTGTCCTGATGCTCTTTGTGCTCTCCTGCAGCGAGCGGAGGCGGCGCAGAGGGAAGTGGAGAGCTTGCGGGAGCAGCTGGCGGCTGTGAACAGCTCCCTGCGCCTGGCCTGCTGCTCCCCGCCGGGCGCTGCTGGGGTGAGGGCACCCCTCTGGCACAGCAGCACCCCCAAACCAGCCAGGAGCACCCCTCGGGCACAGCAGCACCCCCAAACCAGCCAGGAGCACCCCTCTGGCACAGCAGCACCCCCAAACCAGCCAGGAGCACCCCTCGGGCACAGCAGCACCCCCAGACCAGCCAGGAGCACCCCTCGGGCACAGCAGCACCCCCAGACCAGCCAGGAGCACCCCTCGGGCACAGCAGCACCCCCAAACCAGCCAGGAGCACCCCTCTGGCACAGCAGCACCCCTAAACCAGCCAGGAGCACCCCTCGGGCACAGCAGCACCCCCAAACCAGCCAGGAGCACCCCTCGGGCACAGCAGCACCCCCAGACCAGCCAGGAGCACCCCTCGGGCACAGCAGCACCCCCAAACCAGCCAGGAGCACCCCTCAGGCACAGCAGCACCCCCAAACCAGCCAGGAGCACCCCTCGGGCACAGCAGCACCCCAGCAGAGCTGCCAGCATCCCTCGAGGCCAGCAGCACCTCACCACCATGGCTGGCAGCACCCCTCATGTCTGGGAGCATCTGTCATAGCCAATAGCATCCCATCACACTTGGGAGCACCCTGTCATAGCTAGGAGCACCCCATAGCAGCCAGGGGCACCCTAGCACGCTCAGGAGCATCCCACTGCACTGAGGAGCACTCTATTGCATTCAGGAGCACCCACTGTATTCGGGAGCAAGCCCAAAGTGCCTGTGACCAAGGCATTTTTCCACTGTGGGGTGTAGCATTGGCCATGTCCTATCTGCAGTCCCAGCCTCCTATGGGAGAAGGGGAACAAGCACCCCATGGCAATGAGCAGATGTACCTGGGAGACCTTTAATTGCTTAGGAAGGGTCTGTCCCTCCCCAGGGCTGCATCACCCACAGCACTGAGTGCTGCGCTCCCCCGCTGCCCATGGGGACATGTCTAACGGGGAGGGCAGCCCTTGTCCCCACATTGGGTGACCGGGAGCTGACGGTGTCCCCTCTCCCGGCAGGACAAAGTGAACTATTCCATGTGCTCAGGGTCGAGGCTGGAGGCAGCGCTGGCTGCCAAGGACCGGGAGATCCTGCGGCTCCTGAAGGACGTGCAGCACCTCCAGAGCTCGCTGCAGGAGCTGGAGGAGTCCTCTGCCAGCCAGATCGCGGAGCTGGAGGGGCAGCTGGCTGCCAAGAATGAAGCCATTGAGGTGCGTCCTCGGGGGCTTCACAAGGAGGGGGGACGTGGGTCTGGGTGTGCACGGGGAGCCGGTGCGAGGAATCCCCCCCCTCTGCTCTGCAGAAGCTGGAGGAGAAGCTGCAGGCACAGGCGGACTACGAGGAGATCAAAACAGAGCTGAGGTATGGCTTGACCAGCACCCTGCCTGCTTGCCCCCTGCCCGGGCGGGTGCCGCGGGCATCCATGGCGCTCTTCAAGCATCCCTAACAGCTTGACAGCAGCAAGAAGCCATTCCTGCTGAGTCACCCCCTTGTCTCCCTCCCAGCATCCTTAAGGCGATGAAGGTGGCCTCCGCCAGCTGCAGCCTTCCCCAGGCAAGTGCCGCGGCGCGCGCCAGCACGCTCACCGGGCTATGGCGCCCGTGCCAGCCCTGCCGCCGGTGCCTCCGCCGCCCTTTCCCATCTCGGCTTGGCTCCTTGCAGAGCATATCGAAGGCAGAGGAGGCCCTGCTGCTGGGGAAGGAGGCGTTCTACCCCTCCCAGAAGTACCTGCTAGAGAAGCCCAGTCTGATGGCCAGCACTGGTAGGGTCCCTGCATCCCGCAGCAGCCGGGAGCATCCTTGGGAATGAGGGTGGAAAGGCAGGATGCTGCCCTGGCTGTGGAGCCAACAGCAGGGGAGGGTTTGGATGCCACCTGGGGAAACTGATGCTCCACTGCAGGGCTGTTTCCCTCTCTCTCATTCATCTCTAGAAGAGGATCACTCTGAAGACGAGTCGGGGAAGGACTCGCTGGGCATGGAGCAGCCGTACCCATCCCCGCAGCACGCCCCGGCGGAAGAAGCCGCATCCCCCACTCCCATCCCACCTCTGCCCGGCCCTGGCTTGGCCCCCGATGGACCACGGACATTCTCCTTGTCCCCCTTCCCAGGGGGAGAGCGGCTTTCAGGGGACCCCAAGGCCCCCCAGCTCCCACCACCCTCCTATAAGGGCGAGAACACCGGTGTGGGGCCGCCTTTCCCCTCCGGCATCTTCGGTGCCAAAAGCAGCACCGCGCTCCCCGGTGTCACCGCGCCGGCCGCCAGCCCGCCTGGAGAGCCAACTGAGAGCAGCACCAACAGCAATGCTGAGGAGGAGCAGTTGGACACGGCCGAAATCGCCTTCCAGGTGAAGGAGCAGCTGCTGAAGCACAACATCGGGCAGCGGGTGTTCGGGCATTACGTGCTGGGGTTATCGCAGGGCTCCGTCAGCGAGATCCTGGCCCGGCCCAAGCCCTGGCACAAGCTGACGGTGAAGGGCAAGGAGCCGTTCATCAAGATGAAGCAGTTCCTCTCCGACGAGCAGAACGTGCTGGCCCTGAGGACTATCCAGGTGCGCCAGAGAGGTGAGTGGTTGGGGTGGCCCTGGCCAGCGGGGTCCTGCACTGGGATGCTGCATGTGGTACCATGGGATCCCATCCCGATGCATCCCGGTTCACCCCAGCAGCACCATGCCATGCAGGGATGCCCAGCAGCCTGGCATGACAAGACAGGCGGGGGGGACACACACAGGGTCACCAATGGCACTCAGGGATTGTCCCAGTGGTCTCCCATTTGCTTTGGGGTGGGATGGAAGCAGCTGCCAGTGGGATGGAGCCCTGGCAAACGGTAGCAATTAACAACAACCCACCCTTATGGAAGCTGCGTTTCCGGCCGGGCTTTGCTCATTTATTCTGACAAGTGCCATTAAATTATTCATTGGGCTGTTCCGTGGTGATGAATCAACGTGTTTGGGAATATTTTGTTCGAATAATGAAGTGTTGATGCTGCGGGACCTCGGCGCTGTGTCGGCACCACCATGAAATGGTGACATCTGGCTCCAGGGACAGTGGCAGCAGTGGCGGCTGGTCACTCGTGTCTCCTCAGTGGCACTGAGCACTGCAGGTCCATGTCCATGCTGGTGTTTCAGTCCAGGGGGCTCTGATTTATCCCTGGATCCAATCAAGCATTACCCCTTCACCCACACAAGCAGCGCCAGGGATGTGGGACAAGGTCCCTGTGCCCATGTCTCTGCTCAGCACCCTGCGTGCCCTTGGATGGAGAGATCAAGGTGGCTGGGAGCTGGGGCAACCAGGTCTTCCCGTGCTCCAGCAAGTGACTAATCGGGAGTGACATTTGTCTTAAAACCAGCATCCCTAAAAATAACTGAACATGAGGAGCAGTAAATACTTCTTGACATACAAGTGGAGCTTGTAAACCAGCGCCGGTGACAAAGCTGTTATCCTGCCTCTTTGATCAGGTAGCATCACGCCACGGATCAGGACACCAGAAACCGGCTCTGACGATGCCATCAAAAGCATCCTGGAGCAGGCCAAGAAGGAGATCGAGTCACAGAAAGGAGGTAGGTGCCAGTGTGTTGGGAGGCCCTTGGGGTGGCCAAGCCCCCACTTTGCACCCATGGGAGCAGCACCCAGAGGGGTACTTGTGGCTGCAGGTCCCATGGGGGAACCCATGAAACACCCACAAAACCAACAGAGTGTCCAGCACAGGAGTTTCTGCATCCCCTAGGAAACGTAATTCAGATCATGCCAAGCCTGGCACTCACGGTATTCCTGAACAGGGTGGCCCTGGGCACCCAGCATGGAGCAGCATTGGCATGGCCAAAATGGGCCTTTGGGGGCATTTTTCCCACTGACATCCATAGAGGAAATCTGGGGTATGGTGGGAAGAAATGCTGGTCAATAGGGATGGAAGATTACTCCCCATGCAGCAGCGCTTGCATCTGGGCTTTTGGAAACTTTGGATCTACCCTTTTCCTCCCCTGTGCCCCAAACCAGATGATTAAATGAGGATGCAAGATCCATCTGGCACAAAGAATCATTAAAGCAGCTGCGCTCGCAGTCAATTACAAGAAACGAAATACATTAGAACAGGTAGTATGCTGAGAAAGCAGAATCCTGGAGAATTGAATTAGACAGGAATGGTGGAAAAACAGACAGGGAAAACAAACATGTTTGTCTATTTCAATCTTTGGTAATGGGATTTATTTTGCAGTCGTCAAAAAGGAGGCTTTGAGCTTTGCGTCGCAGCTTTCGCTTTGTGGGTGCTGCTGGTCCTTCTGATCTGCACCCATGCCATAGAGAGCGCTCCAAATCCCTTTTCTCCTGCGTTGTATTATGGCCACATGGTAAAACAACGTTTGCTGCTCCTCGGGGCTCCCCTCACCCCTTTTCTTTCCAGGGGAACCCAAAACACCATCGGCATCGCAAGCAGTGGCCAATGGGGCAGGCGGCAGCAGCTCGGAAGATGCCATCAAGAGCATCCTGGAGCAGGCGCGGCGGGAGATGCAGGCGCAGCAGCAGGCGCTGCTGGAGATGGAATCGGGGGGCAGCGGGCGCCCCGGGGACACACCACCCACCGAGCGCTCCACGCTGGCCACTGTCAGCCAGAACATTGTCCCCACCTATGTCAAGCAAGAGGAGGGGAATGGGGCCAGCCCTGGCCCCCCACAGACACCCCTGGCTGTCCTCTCCCCCGCCGCCTTTGTCCAGAGCATCATCCGGAAGGTGAAGTCGGAGATTGGCGATGCCGGCTCCTACTTTGACCAGCACTGGGCATCGGAGCGGAGCCTGCTCAGCCGACCTTACACCTCTGTCTCGCCTTCACTGTCCTCCTCCTCCTCGAGCTACTCCAGCATGGCCAATGGTCGGGGCTGGCCGCGGGGTGAGCCCAGTGAAGGGGGCACCAATGAGGAGGAGCTGCCGCCGGCAGATGATGAGCCACACCGGCTCACCGAGGTGAAGGCAGAGGGAGCCGGCACGGAGCCGGCTGCTGGTGGTCGCCTCTCTTACTACCCCGCCTATGTGCCACGGACCCTGAAGCCCACGGTGCCGCCGCTGACGCCGGAGCAGTACGAGATGTACATGTACAGGGAGGTGGACACGCTGGAGCTGACCCGGCAGGTCAAGGAGAAGTTGGCCAAGAACGGCATCTGCCAAAGGATCTTCGGAGAGAAGGTACCAGCCTGGAGAAAGGGGGTCTGTTGTCCCCCTTGTTCCATGACCCCAAGCCCTGGGCTCGTTAGGGGCCTCCGCCAGCTCCTCTGAGGGTGGCCACTCTTCCCAGTGGGTTTCCTTTTGGAGGATGCCAAGTCCTCACGGTTTGACTCAACCCCAAATGGTCTCCCAGTGGTCATTACCAACTGGTTGAAGGTGCTTCCTACCAGAAACACCTTGTCCCCTGCGCAGAGCCCTGCAGGGACCATCCTCCCATCCCACTGGGTTTCCTAGGAGGGCCCACCATGGTCGCAGGACCTATGGCTGAGGCCAAGGGGTTTGGACATGCCATGGGGCCATGAGCGCAGCAGTGGGTGGCAGCCTCCCTCGGCATGGGGACCGAGGGCAGGCAGCAGCCCAGTGCTGGTGGGTGACACATGCACGGTCCCTAGGTGCTGGGGCTGTCCCAGGGCAGCGTGAGCGACATGCTGTCACGGCCCAAGCCATGGAGCAAGCTGACGCAGAAGGGTCGGGAGCCCTTCATCCGCATGCAGCTCTGGCTGACAGACCAGCTGGGCCAAGGCATCAGCCAGCAGCCGCCACCTTCCCAGGGTAAGTGCCACCGCAGTCCCTGCGGTCCCCAAGTGCCATCAGTGCTCCCAATGCTTCTGCATGCATTCCCTGCATCCCAGCACAGGGCAAGTTCATCCTCCTCCCACCCCAGCACTGGAAAGAGCTTCCTCAGCACCTACACCCCAGTCCTGGCAATCCCCTTTTATCCCCCTCTCCTCTAATGCATCCAGCTCATTTTAAACCCCCTTAATTAGTCACTTAGACAATTATGGGCTGTTATACAGATCCTCAAAAGTTATTTGGTCAGAAGGGGGGGTTGAAATTACCTACGTTAATAATAATAAAATAATAATAAAACCAGAAATCTTTGGCTTTGTGCCTGGCATAGATATAGATACAGATATGAAATAAAACTGGGTTTTATTTTATACATCAGTGGTGTTTTCTCTCCTTAATTCTTCCACTGGCTCCTCCTGCTTTGCCATAGCTGCTGGTGAGACTTTGCCAGCATCCCCAGAACATCCTTCCTGCTCCCGCAGGGTCCCTGCCCTCTCCCATCCCACCCCACCATCCCCGCTGACCCCTCTGCCCTGGTGTCACACAGCCAGCCCGGTGGAGCCCCAGCCGTCCCCCTCGCCGCCCCCCAGCCCCGCTGAGCACGAAAAGGGCTGCCAGGAGCCCCTCACCCTGGCCTTGGAGAGCAGCAAAGAAAACCAGCAGCCCGAGAGCCGGTCCACGCCTGCGCTGGGTGGGAAGATGTACCCCAACAGCCAGGGACCCGTGGGCATCCAGGAGATCGTCGCCATGTCCCCGGAGCTGGACACCTACTCCATCACCAAGAAGGTCAAGGAGGTCTTGACGGACAACAATTTAGGTGCGGATCCTCTCTCCGCCCGGGTTTTCGGGAGCTGCTGGTGAGGCTGCATGGATGCATCGCCCCAATTCCCGTAGCCACAGACCCCTCCTTGTCCTCTGTGGGTGCTCAGTGGGATCCCGGCATGCTGGGGAAGATGCTGGCTGGGAAGCGGGGGTGCTCCCGCTCCATGGGGGCACTGTAGCACCCACCACGCTGCTCTGCCCCGCTCTAACCACCTCTGCTTCTCCTCTGCCAGGCCAGCGGCTGTTTGGGGAGAGCATCCTGGGCCTGACGCAGGGCTCGGTGTCCGATCTCCTCTCCAGGCCCAAGCCATGGCACAAGCTGAGCCTGAAGGGGAGGGAGCCCTTCGTCCGCATGCAGCTCTGGCTCAACGACCCCCTCAACGTGGAGAAGCTGCGCGACATGAAGAAGCTGGAGAAGAAAGGTGAGGGCCAGGGTGGTGCAGCCCCAATGGGACCGGGGTGCTGGGCAAGCAGGGGGGCTCCCCGGGCACGCAGCTGGGTCTCCTCTCCTGCAGCCTACCTGAAGCGTCGGTACGGGCTGATGAGCGCCGGCTCGGACAGCGAGTCCCCCAGCGCCCGCTCCGAGTGCGCCAGCCCCAGCCTGCAGCCGCAGGACCTCAGCCTCCTCCAGATCAAGAAGCCACGAGTGGTGCTGGCCCCAGAGGAGAAGGAAGCCTTGAAGAAAGCCTATCAGCTGGAGCCCTACCCCTCGCAGCAGACCATCGAGCTGCTCTCCTTCCAGCTCAACCTCAAGACCAACACCGTCATCAACTGGTTCCACAACTACAGGTATGGGCGCTCCTGGGCTGTGGATATCTGATGGTGCTGAGCCACAAAGAGGGTGTTGTTGTTGCTCTTCCAGTCCTCCCAGTCCCTCTTGCGTAGATGGGAAGGTGCAGACCCACGCGTGGTGCTGGATTGCAGCTGTAATGCAGCATGCGCCCTGGTTGATGGGTAGGCAAGAGGTGTTGACCAGCTTGACCAAGTCGTGTTGAGCATCTAAAGCAATTACCATGCTCATGTCCACTTTCTCACTGGTGTGGGACACCACTTGCCGCTGAGCAGGAGCTCTGTTGTGGGTGCAGGAAAGCCTTATGGAGGCTCCTGGAGCACAGGATTCATCCCCACAGTGCGGGAACAGCACAGGCTTCATCCTTAGGCAGTGTTCTAGGTGCATACATGGCTCCTGGGTCCTCTCCAGGCGCACTCCAAGTGCTGCCAGCTCTGAGTCAACAGCCCAGATGATGTGTTTTGCTCCTTCCCCTATAGAAAACAGTATGAAAACATATACATTGACTAATGGTGTTTTCAAGCCCACAACCTTTCCACTCAAATGGTTCCAGAAAAGCCTGTAACGCAACTGCTCTGAAGAAACCTTTGAAAAATGATAAGTATTAACAAAAACTGTCTCAGTTTGGCTGGAAACAGCCCCAAAGTGTTGCAAAACACATTCCCCGTGTTCAAGCAGTGTGTTTTTCCCAAAAATAAGTGTTTTGAAGGCCAGCAAGGTGGGGTTTTTCCATCCCAAGCGGTGTGACTGCATTTTTATGGCTGGAGATGCTTTTCCAAGACATGCAGTGCCTGTTGAGTGGGATGATGGGTGTTGGCCACCGACCCTCCATGGCTGTATCCCGACAGGTCACGGATGCGGCGGGAGATGCTGGTGGAGGGCGCACCGGACAACGACACAGATCCAGAGCAGAGCAGTGGGACACCCATCCCCGTGCGCCGGGCCCCCCATAGCCCCGATTCGGACACGGAGGACCGTAAACCTGTGTTTGGGGGGGGCGAGCACCCCTGTGCCGCTGTGAAGGTGAAGGAGGAGCAGGGGGAGGCAGGTGGCTGGGGCCGCCGGCGGGACTCACACAGCCCAGCCGGGGCGGCCGAGGGCACTGGACCCCCGCAGGAGGATCGGGGGGCAGCCCCCCAAGCTGCTGCCCCCAGTGCTGGCAGCCTCCCGCGGCGGGGGGGCCGTGCCGGTGCCGCCACCACAGGCCCCCCACCACCGCCACCGCCGCATCCCGACAGCTCCCAGTCCTCATCGGGGTCATCCCGTTGCAGCTTGGAGGTCTCCCCAACATCGCCCTCGGCAGCATCCTCGCCCGGCCTCGCCGGCTCAGCCTCACCGGGGCCATCGTCCGCTGGACCGGTGTCACCAGCGCTGCCGCCGGCGCCCGGCCCCCGGCTCAGCACCAGCGTCCAGCGGCGCCATGAGAAGATGGCCAACCTCAACAACATCATCCACCGCCTGGAGCGGGCTGCCAACCGCGAGGAGGCCCTTGAGTGGGAGTTCTGAGCCCTCCCACACCCTGGAGATATATATAGACACCCACATATATATACATATATTTTGTTAAATGCAGCACGCACCGAGAGGCGACAGGCAGCCGGCGCCATGGAGCAGCCATGGAAAAGGGGGTGGCCCCCATGACGAAGCCACATCTCCCCCAGCTTTGTTTTAAATGTGAAAAACTGGGAACGGTTTTAGAAAAGCAAAAAGCAAAAAAAAAAAAAAAAGGAAAACAAAAAATATTTATAGACCTCTTTTAGATATTTTAATAAAAGGATACTTTGGAATTTATTAACAGCTTAAGCTGCTTTGATATTAAAGATAGCTATAAAATGAAGATGATGTAGCAGTCGTGTCATTAAATGTACACTGAAGTCTTGTAGTTTGCCACTGGATGAGATTAAAAACAAAGGAAAATCCCCCAGGAAAAGACTGAGCAAAGCCATCGAGAAGCACTATGAGACTGACCAAATGGACTGAACGTTTGCTGAGCAGTTTCCACCTCTGTCTGTAAGACACCGCATCGCTTCTGCCCCAGCCAGAGACTGCGACATAGTCCCTGAAGACTCTAAAGCGACCCCCCTGATGCCATCGAGTATGTATTTAGTTCTGGTGGTTTATGTTCTTGGAAACCTTTGTAACACAGAATGTCCCGTGCGGTTGTATATGTTGTAGAGATGTCTGCACTAGCCTCCTGGAACAAGATGTAGCATGGTCCCAACGCTGTCCCTCGTGCTTCCTCCAGCCGGTAAGCAGTGGCAGCCCCGATAAGGCACGGTGCAGCTCCTGCCAGCTCCCAAAGGAAGAGGAAAACCAATGCAAAAGCAATGAGAGCAACCTGTGCTTGTGATTTTGGGAGCGAGACGGGAAGAGGTACCTGGGTGTGATGCTCAGGGGTGGCTCCAGCTCGCTGGGAATGGGTATCCATTGGATCCCAGTTCCCCATGCTCTGCCATCGTCTGTTTGGGAAAGAAGAGATGGAGCCTTTGAGCTTTGCCCTTGGGGCACCAGTGCTTGGGGATGAGCACGCAAAACTGAGCTGCCTGCTCACAGGGGGTTGAACCCTGCTCGGGGCTGCTCCCAGCATCACAGCCAGCTCTGGTGGCTGAAGCACTTTTACTTAGGGAGAGCACCCGAGCAGGAGGAGCATCCCCTCACTGCAGCCGTATTCCCAGGCAGTGGCTGCCCATGAAGCCAGGATGAGGCCCGGATTGTCACACCAGGCTCCTGCCTGAATTGGGCAAGCTCAGACCTGAATTGAGCAAAGCACCATTGAGCTTTGGCTTTCCAGGGCTGACCCCGTGCCACCTCCCAACCCCACCACCACCAGCTGGGCTCTGCTATCAAAATGCCTTTAAACACCATGGGGTGGCCCATGCTGGGCTGCTCTTCCCTGTCCCCTGCCCGCATGGCATCAGCCATCACCCAGCGTGGCCACCGCCATCGGGAGGGCTCCCTGCAGGCTCTGAGGCTATGCATTGACTGATTTATACGTTTTTATCAGAAGAGAAGGTATTTTTATACATGGGTGGTGGTCGGTGAGAGATGCTAAAAGTGGAGGCACGGCTCTCCTTGCCCACCTACCCTGCCCCAGAGAGCCCCAGCTTGCCCATGGCCACTCTTTTCCCTGCCACCACTCTGCAGAAGGTCAAGATATGATCATTGCTCTTCTCTGTTGTGTGCTAGCGGGAGCTTTAGTGGAATGGGATTCAAGGAAGCACTTAGGATGGTCTCGGACGCGGCAATCCTGTTGTATTAAAGCTGGCGGGACATACCGGTCACGTTTTTGTTAGGCTCATGTACTGTACTTCTAAAGTTTCTATGAGATCGATGAACTTTGTTTAACAATTTTGGAAGGAGCAAGTTCTGTAAAGAGCCACTAAATACAGAAGTTGGATACGACCCTGCCCTTGGAGTGTGTTTTGTCTGGAGGCAGATGGGATGGGAGCTTGGTGCCTGGGTTGATGCTGGAAATCACAGCCTTGCTTTGGGTTTGTGGCAAGAGCTCTCACCACCATAAACATCTCCTGGTGGTGTGAAATGGCTCAAGGTGAGATCATAGAATAGTATGGGTTGGACATTCAAAGGTCACCTAGTTCAACCCCCTGCAACGGGCAGGGATCCTGCCCTGTGAAAGTCCTGTGTTCATCCCCAGTGTGGGTTTGCTCCTGCCCCTTGGGTAACTTAGCATCCTTTGGCATTAGGTTTGGCTCAATGGCATGGCACCCTGGCACAGCTCTTCTTCAGAGCCGCCCATCACCGGGCATGTTTGCAGCTCCTGACACGAGGCAGGGGTGTTTGCATTTGATGGATTAATAAATCCATATGTCGCATATCTGTTCAAGCTTGTTTGTCAGCTAACATGTTGGGATGGATTTGTTTCTAATAAATATCTGAACGTCTGGAAAAGCCGGGCCAGCTGCCATGGAAACCAGAACCTTCCTCCACAGCCGACTGATGGGGCCACGTTAACCTTCTGGATGCTGTGGGTACGGCTGCACCCCACTGCCCTCGGCAGCACCACTCCAAATGCCAAAACACCAAGTGGGGTGGCCAGGAGCAAGGCTCAGGGTTCTACAGTGCTCTCAGCAAGCAAGTGACCTGCCTGGCTTCGTGCCTCAGTTTCTCCAAGAGACATGGACCTCAATGATGTTGGCAAGAAGCTGGAGATGTTCATGGAGGTGCTGCAGGCAGGGACATGGGGTCATGGTGGCCACTTCCACTTGGCACCAACACTGTCACCAGCAAGGGGACAGGTAATTTGTCCCTGGCTAAGAGCCCTTGTCAGATGGCTTGGGATGTCCCACCAAGTGCACAGGGCAACCTGAACAGGAGCACCCAAACCTGAGTGGCGTCACACAGTGCTGCCTGTAACCCTGGTTTTGATGGGATAGTTGTAACACCCTGTTGAACCTGTAATGAACCAGCAACTCATACTGGGGCACCCAATACCACTTCCATGGGTGAAACTATAGGAGCATTGTGCTCCCAGTCATTTTCTAATGCCCAAACCCCCATGTTGATCACCTGTGCCTGGCTGTTCAAGCCATCACAGAGAAGCAGAACTGTGCTGTCCCTGCCATGGTACCACCCTGGCACTGGGTATCCTAATATCCCCAGTGTGGCACCATCCTAGCCCATCCATCTCATCCCATCCCTACAGGCATGTCAGGCTCCAGGGCACTGCAAGACCCTGGCGTTGGCTGTGTCCCACTTGGGTGACCCTGTCGCTGCCCAGCCCCATGGAAGGAAGTGGATTAAAGGCACAAACAAGAACCTGGCACAGGCAGGAATTTCTGAAACAACTTTTATTGTAGCAAAGTCTTGTGCTTGTCCCAGTGGGGCAAAGGGAGCCAGAGCCACCCAGCTCAAACCCAGGTCACCTCCAAGCCAGCAGCCTTAGTGTCAATCCAAACCACTGGGAGCAGAAAAGAGCACCACTAGCACGAGACACTGGCTTCACTCCGGTTTGGCACATGAATCATTCGACACGCTCCGTGCTGACACACACGTTCCCATTACCACCATGAGTGATGCTTCCCCTTAGGAAGCCAGCGCAGCGGTGATGCCCTGCCCTGAAATACCCATCCAGCACAGGGGTGCCTGCAGCTGCAGCATTCCCTCGGGCCTGCCCTCACCAGGGGTTCACCCAAGGCTGCAAGCAGCGATTGCCCTGTGTGGAACACCCTGGGCCGGGTGTCACCAGCTCCCCGGGAAGCTGCTGCTGTTAAGGAAGGGCTGCGCTCAGTGATATTTTCATTTTCAGACCACATCCTGCTGGAGCAGAGGGATCCGGCCGAGCTCAGTGCAGGGAGGGGAAGGTGGTAGCAGGGTCCCTGGCTGTGGAATACCCACAAAGGGGCTCAGGCCAGTGAGATCCCATCCAAATCCTTCTCCAAAAGTATTGTCCGTGTATGATACCACTGCAAGAGCACCAAGAGGTCCCACCAGACTCAGTGCAGTGCTGGAATCCCAGCAGGCATCAGCCAGGAAGTGGTTTGTAGCTTGCTTGCTTGCTGGGCAAGGCTTGAGAGGCAGGAAGCATCTGCTGCCTTGGCACGAGATGCCCAAAAGCCTGTCAGTTCCCAAAGCCCAGGGGCTTCATGCCATCAGTGCTGGACTGGTGTTTCACCATCACAGAGCAGCACCGGTGTCCCTCACCGCTGAGCCCTTGGTGGCACCATCAGCAGTGTCCATCACCACCATAGACAGGGCTGCACATCCCAGAGTGATGATGAGACTGATGCAGCACCAACAATGATCATCTCCTTGTTACGGGTCCTGGTGGGTCCCCAGGGCTCAGCCATCACTCAGGGCTGGGGACCACGCTGCCCCTCCAGCCAGTCCCGCCGCAGCTGAGCCACCTCCCGGCCGTACCACTCATGGAGCCGGCAGAAGGAGGACGGGCTCTCCACCACTGCACTGCCCACCTCGGTGCTCGATGCCCGCCTGCGTGGTGGCAGCGGCGGTGGCAGCAGGTTCCCATCGCCAGCAGCATCACCACAACCTGAAGCTTCGGGTGGCCGGTTCGCTCCCGATGCGTTGTTCCACACAGCACAGCCATTCTCCTTCGGCAAGACAGCGGGCAGAGCCGGCAGCCGCTCCAGGGACCGCTCCAGCTCCGAGGGCTTCGGCTTCCAGGAGCTGGGAGACCCCCGGCATCCCCCAGCACACCCACGGGCCATCCCATAGCTCATCTCCTCCAGCTGCTTCTCCAGCTCCCGCACCACCAGGCGCATGTAGTCAAAGCTGGCTCGTGAGAGCGACTTCACCCACGACTCCATGGCAGCCTGGCTCTCTGCCGCCAGCACGTAGGTGCGGGACTTGGTGCCACCAAAGCGGATGGCGAAGGTGAATTCCTCGGCCGAATCGCAGAGCTCCACGGTGCAGCCCTCCAGCACGATGACACCCACCGGCTCCCGGCTCTCCCGCTCCTCGAAGTAGAAGAGCATGTTGCCCTTCAGCACGAACCAGCGGCGGTGGTACGCTGTGTGCCGCTCGCCGCGCTTGTAGAGGAAGCCGGCGTTGTCAGCCGGGGAGTCACAGGTAGCATAGAAAGCCAGGCTCCGCTCGTTCAGCTTCATGGCTCCGTGTCCTGCAGGGATAGAGGATGGATGCTGAGGATGAGTGTGCTTTAATTGCACTGTAATAACCCATCGGCTTGTTCTTGGCAGCAGCAGCCTTTGTGCCCAGGAAATGGAGCTGGTGAATAAACAGCCCCGTGATAGCCGGGATAACTCCGCTTCCAGCTAAGGTGCTGTGGCCGGTGGGTGGCTCAGGGCTCCGTGGAGAGGGGATTTAACCCCAACTGAGTGTTTTCCCATGGAGGAGCCCCAGGCAGGGCTCACAGTGCCCCACGTCACCCGATGCAGGTGACCTGACCGCCAGCACCGTGTTTGCCCCGTGCTGCTTCGCTCCTCCCTGCTTCACACAGGGAGGAATTATGACCTGCGCCGCAGATTCGGCTGCGGCTCCAGAGAGCCGTGGCCATGAGCCCGGTCGCCCGGGCAAGGCCACCCTCCCCTTGTCCCCTAACCAGCCGTGGCCTCGCTGTGCCAGGCTTTTTGCCTACCTTGATTCAGCTTCTAGCTCCGGTCTTCGGCATCCGCCAGCATCGCTGATGTGAGGGCGGCTGTGGGAGCGCTGGATCCGGGATCGGATGGTGTAAGGAGACTGTGGGGTCCGGCACCCTGGTGTTCCCGCTCCGGCTGATGGCTCCGGCGGGTTTCACCGTCCCCCAGCCTGCACAAAGCAGATGGGCACCAGGATTATTGTTTTCCCATTAAGCCACGTAGCAGGGATCGAGGAGATGAGACGGGGGCTCTCTGGGCTCCCAGCTCCGGGGTGCAGTGGGGACCCTTTCTCCCCGGTACCTTGAGGATCTTTTTGGGGTCCCCAAAGTCTTGAGGATGTTTGGGAGAGGAGGACCCGCCCCCCACCCCTCCGGCTGCGGCCCTCTCAGCCCCGCTCCGCCTCGGGGCACCCCCGGCTCCCGGCCCCGCTCCCGGTCCCGCTCCCGGCCCTGCACCCGGTCCCGCACGGCCACCTTTGTCCTCGGTTCCCCGCCACCTCGGCTCGGCTCGGGGCGGCCCCGCGGGCGGAGCGCTGCTTCCTCCCGCCTCCGCCGCAGCCGCCACCGCCCCTCACCGCGGCTTGGGGCGGCCCCACGGGACACAGAGGGGGGGCCCTTCTCCCGGAGGAGAAACCACTCCGGAGCTCGGCCCCGGTGCTGAGGGGTCCTGGCTCCGTGCCACAGCTCTGGGCAGCGCCTGAGGGAGGTGGGAGCATGGATGTGGGGATGCAGGGGGTATGCGGGTCCGTGGGTGTATGTGTGGATGTAGGCATGAATATAGACACAGATCTATGGATGGATGTAGGCATGGATGTACACGTGAGTGCACGTGTGGATGTAGGCTTAGAGTACGCATGGATGTACACGTGGATGTACTCATGGGTGGGAAGCCTGGAAGCTTAGTGCTGAAAGTGGCTGTAAAACACTGAATTTTTGAGTCAGGTTTTTAGGGCAGAGTCCCAGAAGTAGTGCCCAGAAGCATCCAGCAGGGAACAGGAAGAGGTTGATGGATGAGAGGGCTGAAGATGAAGGCAACAAGGCAGAGGTTGGTCCTGCATAGGTGGGAGATGCTGCAAGGGACCAGCTGCTCACCTGAGTTTTCAGCCATGTCTTTGGGAGAGGCTGGACCAAAGCAGACAGGGAGGGGGTCTCTGCCTTGGTGCAAACGGAAAGGAGGAGCTGGGTGGGCATCAGGGGGAAGTTGACAACTGGCCCAAGGAGCTAAGAAGCACCCAGTGAAAAGCTGGAACTGCCAAGCATCGCGCAGCCACGTGGGCAGAGATCACATCCCGCTTGCTCCTTCCTGACCATGGATAATGCCACATGGCACTAGAGCTGCTGCTGTGCTTTTGCCCCCGTGGCCAGCGCTTGCCCTCTCTGGCAATGACTGGATGATGCTGACCACTGAGACTGGTACCCACATCCCAGGGCAATCATAAAACTTTCAGCTGGGAGTAGCCTTCAGGCTGACTTCTGCTCTTGGTTGTCCTTTCCTGCTGAAAGCATCACCAGCTTGAGGACCATCTCAGCAGCACCACTGTCCACGCCGTATCCCAGTAAACACAAGCAGCAAGGATTTGCTCTCCTTATCATTGTCCCTTTCCCCCGGTCTCTTTGTTGCCCTGCTTGGTTGCGTGTATGTTTTAGCAAACAAGGTTTTGATGCTCATTTTGCAGGGCCCCAACTAAGAAATCTTGACATCAGTAACCTCTGCCACAATCACCACTGCTGCAGGTTGTGGTCCTCACCTCGCCTCCTCATTGCCCTGCACAGCTGCTCAGGGCTTTGCAATCTTCTGCTCATGGCGGTGGTTTTCAGATCACTGAGGACTTTTCCCACCACCTTTCTCTTTCGTACTATAAAGAGGGATTTAGACCATCTGGGCTTTGTCTTCCTTCCTGAGTGGAGCAGGCTCTGTTCAAGGCCACTGGTGGAAACCCTCAGCTCTCTCTGAAGCACTTATCTCCCTGCCTTGCGGAGACGTGCCTTTTCACATGGCAAGATTAGGAGATGGAAGGACCATGGGAGAAGCAGTATCGCTATTAGACCTGCTGGGGTAACTGATTAAAGGGCTCCACGCTCCTGGCTCTGGGACTCTGAAACCCTGGCTGCTTCCTGCAGCCCCGTTGGCCATGTTAGCAGAGGTTGTTCTTCCACTGCAGCCACTTCCCAGGAAGCCCTTTGAAAAGTCCCCCCTATTCCTTAAAAACCACAAGCAAAACTACTCTGTGAGTTTTTGCTTCCCTTTGGGTCTCCTTTTGGGATGGTCTCGTGTCACTGCACAGGCTCCAGCACTTCCCTTTCTGAGCGGCTCCATCATATTTTCCCTTCGTTGTTCCTCCAGCATCCCTCCAACAGGGAGCCCAAAGCCTGTGCCTCAGTTTCCCATGTCAAGTCTTGATGGGAAAGATGGGGAAATGAATTCCAAGGCTGAGCTTGACCAACAATAGAGATAAAAGGAGAAGAAAAGGGTCTGAAAGGAGGTGAGGGGCTTTCACTTTGGATGTGGGCTGCCCTTGGCCTCTGGTTCCTGTTGTCCCATGACTGGTGACTTGGTGCGGTTATGCAGCAGCGGGTGCTGGATGAGGTGAGTGGGAGCTCTGAGTCACAGCGGGTGCTGGCTCAGCAGCGGCTTCCTGGGAATCTGGGGGTGCTGTGGGGATACCCAGAGGCTGCTCCATGCCTGGTCCCCAGCCGGGGATGGAGAAGAGGTGCGGGTCTCCATCATGAGCACCAGTGAATGGTCCTCAGGCACCCCAAAGGGAGTCACCCACGGGGATCTCCACCCTGGCAGCCCGGGGGCCGGGGACCCCCCCACCACCACCGGGGCGGCTGCAGTGCGGCCGGTGCCCGGGAGAGGGCGGATGGAGCCCAGCGGCGGCGGCAGCTCCAGGCTCGACGGAGCTGCGGGGAGCAGCCAGCCCCGGGAGCACCCCCTCCATCAGCACCCTGTTCATCAGGACCCAATCCGTCATCACCCAACCCACCAATTCCCAGCGGTCTGAATGGATGCAGGCTGAGATTTTGGGTCTTTGCATGGCCAATCCAGGGGCACAGCACCGGGGGGGGGGGGAGTCGGGCTCTGTTTCAGTCTTTCCCTCGTTGGAAGGAGATGGATTGGGAATGGATGGGGTAAATGACTGGGGTGTATTTTAAACCACCAGGAAAGATGGAGCCCATTGGTGGTGTCACACAGATGCCCGTTCACAAATTCAGATTCCCATAACCAAGCACTTCTAAATGTCACCCCCAGACACGGTGGGGGAACATCTCACTGGGGGGTGGCAGATATCACCTGCATCCAATCACATCCCACCCTGGGAAATGCAGATGTGCCTCTTCCAAAGCACTCCACGCACCCTGAGACCGAAGCAGGCCGGAGGGCTGGAGCTGAAGGGGGAAGTGGGAAGGATGTTTGGAAGCTGAAGCTTTTAGAGGAGAAGCAAGCAGCAGTGGTTAAAGCGGAGCCCGGTGCCGAGCGGAAGGGAAGCAGCAGCGTGTGTGTGTGTGTGTACAAAGGCATCTGCGCAGCTCTGCATAAACAAACAGCAAAAGCAGAAGTCGGTGGCAGTGAATTAGCAGTTGGGGACTGTAGAAAATCCATACAGGAAGCAAAACAGAAGAGAAATCTCAGGCCACGGGGACTGAGGACGCTGAGAGGGCGCTTTTGAAATAGATGAAGCTCATCGAGTGTGCGATAGCTGCGGGCTGGGACGGCCGCCCCGTGGGAAGGAGGGCAGGCACCGGGCTCCCCCGACCGCTCATCCGTGCTCAGGAAAAGAGCCAGAAGGTGCAATTATGCACAAAGGAACAGCAGGAGGAATTCAAAACCGGCTTTTAAGGTAAAATTTTATCATTTCAGCCACTCTCAGCTGTGTGGTTTGGGGAGGGCTGGTTGGATGCAGAGCTGCCTGGATGCCCAAGGAGTGTGTGAGGTTATAGCCATGCAGGGAAGCTCAGATCTGGTCCAAGGCGTTTGTGCAGCTGGAGGAGGGCAGTGGGGTTGTGTCCACCCCAGCAGCAGCCCAGGGCCATGGTCTGGGCATGTCCAGTCCCAGGGAACAGCGCCAGGTCCTCTTTCAGTCTCCTCATTGGAAGGAGATGGATTGGGAATGGCTAGGGTGAGCGACTGGAGTGTATTTTAAAGCATCAAAGCCCGTTGGTGGTGGCACACAGGTGCCCATTCACACACAGCTCAGAGTGCCTCAGCCCGCTCTCCAAGGGCAAAATCCTGCAGCTTCCACCCTCCCAACACCCACAAATAGATCTGTGGTGGCTGTAAAATCCCAGCTGCCACTTCCCTGGGGTTTTCCAGCTTGGTGTGTTCTGGGTGAGCGCCAGCCCTGGGCAGGGCTGCTCAGGGTACTTTCCATGGGGTCTGAAGGCAAGGAGAGCCCTCCATCCCTAGTGCTGCTGAGGATGAGGGCCCAGAGGAGCTCTTGGGACAACCGTTGACACGGATGGGAGATGTCAGTGAGCCAGATATGATGGCACAGAGCAGAAGCCAGCCCTTTCCTGGGAAAAGGTGCGGTGCAAGTTTATTATCCCCTCATTTCCCATGGCTCGCAGGATGAGCTGCTGCAGCTCTGCTCCCATGGGGTGGGATGACAGCAGCAGGATGACCGGGCCTGGTTTGTGTACACACACACACACACACACAGAGTTCCCAGCCCTGCTTGGGGCCGGAGGGACACTGAGACTGCTCTGTCCCTCGCCCACAGCACAGGACAGCCACAGGCGCTGTGGCCTGACCCGCTCCCACGGGGTGCAGGCAGAGCCCCGCGGTGCCTTTCACTGCAAGATGATTTCCTCAGCTGAAAGGCAGGGGAGAACGATGAGAAATGGGGTTTGAGGCAGCGTCTCGCCCACTGCTGCCACCGCAGAGGTCCCTTGGGACCCAGCCTGTGGAGCCGTGGGAGGGCACGGCCGGGCAGGAACAGGAAAGGGGGTGTTTTCCTGCACATCCCTCCCAGGCTCCCAAACGACCCCCGGGATCAGGCTGGGGCCGGGCGGACGGGACTGTGATGACCGAACCCCCGCAAACCCACAGAGGGGAAAAAAAGTAATATAAAGTAATAAAAACTTTAAAAAAAAAAAAACAAATCCAACAAACCAAACCCAAAGCAACCTCCACGAGCGCAGCCGGGCTGTTTATGCCGCTGCCTCCGCGGGCGCGGATGCGATAAGTTAAAGGCACCGGCTGGGAGGGGCGGAGCGGTGCGCACCCGCGGAGCTGCCGGCGGGACCCGGACGGACAGCGCGGCCCCTCCGCTCCGCCCCGCACAGCCCCCGCCCTCGGCCGCACCGCTCCGCTTTACATAACGCGCCCGGGGCCGGGGTCCGCGTCCCGCGGCTCCGCTCGGCGGAAATGCGGAGCCGCCTGCCCCGGTTTCCTGCCTGAGCCGTCCCGTCCCGAGCTGTCCGTCCCGTCCCGTCCGCCCGGTCCCGGCCCCGGGCGCTCCGCCGCGCTCCACCATGGGTGACCGGCAGCCGGACGCCTTCTCCTGCAGGTAACCGCGGGCGCGCAGCGGGACCGGGCCGGGCTGGGCTGGGCTGGGCTGGACCGGGACGGGACGGGACGGGCGGCCCCGGGCAGCGGCCGCTGCAAAGTGAAAGTGTTGGCGGCGGCCGGGAGGGGGGAGCTGGCCCGGAGCTGCGCCGGTGCGGACCTCCCTCTTCGCTGCCAGCCCCGACCCCTCGGGTCTGCCCCCTTCAGCTTCTCCGCTCCCCGTTTCTTTGGGGTCCCCTTCCTCTGGTCCCCTCCTTCTACCCTGTCCTCCCCGTAACCCTTTCCCTCGTAGGCGCTCCCGATCCCAAGGGCCCTGTTCCCCTGTGAGTGCTCTCAGTTCTGAGGATCCCCGTCTTCTTTGCACCCCTTTACCCCACAATACCCCATCTTCTGGGATCACTCTCTTCCCCAGGTCCCTCATTTCCAGCACCTTTATTCTGGGGACCCGTCATCCAGTCTTGTCCCTCTCCTCCATCTGCCCCTTGCAGCCCCCACCGTGGAGGTGGCCTCTCTTGCAGGACACAGGACCATGCGGGGTGATGCCCGCCACCCATGCAGGGTGCTGCCCTGCCCATGGGGGCCATGCCCTGCCTGCTCACCCCACTGCCCCTTTCTCCTTTGCCCCCGTGCCTGCTGCCAGCACCAAGCGGAGGTGCCAGCCGGAGCCTGCCAAGCGGTTCCTTTGGCTTTCTGCTCCCTGCAGACTTTGTTGGCTCGCAGGCACTGCCTGGCTTGGCAGTCGGGGGGGCTCAGAGCATGAGACCGATGCCCCGGAGGACAACATCCCCGCGGCCTCCCTTGCACTTGCCAGCGTGCCCGGTCCTGTTCATGCCAAGCCCCGGTGGGGTCACCCGCAGAGAGCCCGGACCCGCTGGCTCCCACAGCAGCAATAACAGGGTCATTGCTGCCTGGGCTGGGATTTACTGTCAAGGAAACGGGGACGAGTCCGATATTGTTGTTGCAAATTGATTCAAGATGTGCTGGAGTTGTGGGCTGGTGGCCCAGGGACTCTTCGGGTGGTGCTTAGGTAGGAAAAGCAGCTGGAGGAAGAGGTGGCCGGCCAGGGACCTGGCGCTGCCGCCTCTTGCGTGTCCCTGTTTGCTGGCAGCGATTGGAGTTTAAAGACCAATGACATTGCTGGCAGGTTTCACTTTTACTTGTTTGGGACTAGATCAATGCCTTGGATTTCTTTTTAACTCGTTTTTGGTGCGGGAGAGCCTTGTCCCGGAGCGTTCTTCCCACCCCCAACACTGCTTTTATTCTCTCCTTTGCCTTTATGTATTTATTGCCTCTGGAAAGATCTGGTTTGGGTTTGCCAGAGCCCTCAGGGCAGCGGGTCTGCCAGCACCACGTATTGCACTGGAGAGATTGGGGCGCAAGTGCTGGTGGCTTCTGAGGGGTCGTACATCCTATTCATCCAGAGCACCCCCCCCCCCGGCCCCACACCCCTGGGGCTGCCGGGGGCTGATGGGCACCACAAAGGCATGGGGATAAATCGCAGCGGGTGAGACAAAGCGAAAGTGCAAGAGCTCGGTGCTGGCGGGGTTTGTGGTCCTGCCGCGGCTTGGCGAGGAGGAAGGGCTCAATCCAGCCCTGCGGATGCTGCTGCAGTGGGGAGGGAGAGCCGGGGCTGAGCTGCTCCCCAGGGACCTCTATCAGCCGCTCCCATGGGAGCACTCCCTGCACCCGGGCTCTCCCACGCCTGCACCATAGAGGTTCATTTAGTGCAGCAAAACAAACCCTGTCACCCCATGAGGTCACCCCCTGGCTGGGCTTTACCCCCCAGGCAGCAGGTGTAGGGGAGTGTCATGGTATAAACCAGGCTGCCGGGTGCCAGACGCCACGGTGATGGGCGCTCGGGTGCACAGGGGCAGGCAGAGGCTTTCTAGGGATCAGCTGCAGCAGCTCATCCTCATGAGCTCCTGTAGGTCGAGCGAACGTGGAGCTTGCATTTGACCCAAGGTGGGTTTGGGATGGACTGTCCCCATCCTGTCTGTCCAGTGGAGTGATCAGGGGAAGCCACATGGGTGGAATCCGTCTGGATCTAAACCATCTGTGTCCCCAGAGGTCTGTGGTGCTGCTCAGCCCATTGAGATGTAAATTAAGGCCAGCCTTGGCCTTCAACAGAGCAAGTTGTGTCAAATGAGAGGGGTGTGCATGGCCTGCAAGAAAGGGGGGGGGCAGGAGAGCAAATCAAGGCCCCCCAGCCTCCTCCTGGCTTTTAACCTGATTTCCTCAGAAAACACAGCCCCTGTGGGGATGTGATGGAGGAATCTCTCTAACCTGCTCCTCTGCTGCTCTTTGATTTGTGGGTTTGCTTCAGCCACAGAAGAGAGGGGAGGAAGGTCCTGAGACACCCAGGGGTCCTCCAAGTTGTGTGGAAACAGCCACTGGGTTGCAGGGAGTGATGGTGCTGTGCCATCACCCTATATAAGACCCCAGATAATCCACACCACCACGAGGAGCTGCTCCTAGAGAGCAGAGCAGGGCAGTGCTGGGCAGTTCCTGCTGTGGATTCTGCTGGCATTGGCTGCTTTATAGGGATGCTGTAAATATAGAGGCGCTGTTTTGGAGCGCCCTGTCACCCTCCTTGCCTCCTTTGGAGTCCCCATGCCCTGGGTGCATGGGCTGCTGGAAGGAAGAAGCAGCTTGACTAAAGGGCAGCAATAAGACTTCATGGGGCTTTCCATGGCCATGCTGCTCTGCGTCATGCTGTGATCCAGCTTGGAGGAGGGTGAAATTGGGATGGTCCCCTCTGTCCCCACCCTCATTCTACATCAGGAGACTGCAGCCAAACCCTTTCCCACCTCTCCCCCTGCACCAGCCCCTCCTGCCTTGCTGAGGGGCTGCATCTCCACCCCCAAATGGTCCCTTTGTGCACTCTCATCCCAGTGTTACATCCAGCCAAGACTCCAGCATCCGCCACCCTGGTCCCCAGGGGATCGGGATGCAGAGAAAGGCTCCACCAGCACCCTCCTGGGGGGATGCTCTGCACCACCCAGCCCTTGTGAGCCCATCCGTGTCAGGCTGGATCCCCTGGGGACCTGCATCCCTCTGAACCCCCCCAAGGACCTGCATCCCCCTGAGTCCCCCGCACCGGATGCTCTCCCATTGAAAAGTGCTGTTCATTGTAACTCAGCCTTTTATAGCTGCCTCGCTAGCAGGGTGCGGGGCTGTGCCAAGACAGGCTGCTGCCGGCTCAGAATAGCTCTTTTCATGGAGGACATCCTGGGAAGGAACAATGTTCCTGCTCTTGGGATTGTGGGAACTCTGTATTTCTGCCACTCGGCAAGCAGGGAGCTATGGGGCTGGCGAGGGCGTCTCCCAGCCCCTCGCTTTGCTCCCTCCTCAAAATAGTGCTGGGGGTGAGTGCTGAATAGCCTCATGCTTCTAAAAAGGGGCTGAAAACGCCGCTGGCCGCTTCTCCTCCGGATTGGGAACAGTAGTTTCTGGGGGAGCCGGCACATCAATCGCATCAATCACAGTTCCTACTTGTGCTGCTGGCGTGGAGACCCACGGCTCTAGGGCTGGGGCTGCTTTCATTTTCGGATCGTGGCTGCACATGCTCCGGGGCTGCCTGTGCACAAGCAGGAGCTGAGTTTGCTCAGTGCCGTGGACTGAGTTTGGGCTGAGGCTGGGTTTGCAGTGCTGGGTGCTGTAGGGTGCTCTTCCCATTCAGCCATGGCCCCCTGCATGGCTGTGCTGTGCTGGGAAGGCGGTGGGATGGATCCCGCAGCTCCTCCATGGCATTGCTGGTTCTGAACCTCGTCCTTCCAGCATCACAAAGGCACAAATAACCCATTGCCGGATCCGACCCTGCCGCAGAGACACTCACAAGGTTGAGCAAGAGTTTAATGGAATCTCCAGGGGTGGCTCTGCTGCTGGGCTGGATCCTGCACAAGCCAGGGCTCGCCATTCCAACCCGCATCAAAGTCAACCCATGGCCGGTCTGTCCTGTCCCGCCCCGCTCTTCCTGGAGCTCCGGGACCAGCACCCCAAAACAGCCCCGAGATGGGGCGGGCTGGGTGATGCATGGCTCCTCCAGTGCTTGGGAAGGATGTCAGCCACGACAGTGACAAGCCCCTTGGCTCGGAGCTGGCCTGCAGGATGACCAGGAGCCTCTTGTAGGAGCGTATCAGGTATAAGGGATGTGGATGTATATTCTGCTTTCAAGCCACTGGATGCAGAATTCAGGCATTGTGGGCTGGAGCAGGGAGAAACCCATCCATCAGCAGGCACTCACATCCCTGTGGCATGTCCCATGGAGCCAGGTGGAGGAGCGGGATGCTGCTGCAGTAGCTCAAGCATGGATTCATCCCGGAGAGCTGTTTCCACATGGGAAGTACACCTGGTAGGAGCAGGGAGGACAGCGTTGCAGTTTGTGCTGGCAGGAGGAAGTGCTGGGGATGTAGTTCCCATTGTCAATCCAGTTGGAAAAGCACGTTGCTACCGGAGACGACCTTTGGCTGCTTCCACCGCGTGGCTCAGGCGAAGCCCAGCTATTCCCATGCTGGAAACCATTCCCAAAGCCGGTGTGGCGCAAGCCCCAAACCTTGGAAAGCGGATTCCCTGCTTTGGGAATCTCCCCCCATGTCTGAGGAGTCATGGGTGCGGGTGCCCCGCTTCCTTCAGCGCTTTGAGGGAGCATCCCACGGAGCGTGCCGGCGGCTGTGGCGGCGATTCCCGGGTGCCGGGAGGAAGCGGGAGGGTGCTGAGTCAGGGCAGGCTGGCGGCGCTGATAGACGGGGCCCCGCCGGGGTGTTCGGCCAGGCCACGGCCGGGCGCATGCCCAGCGCCGGCCCTGAGCCTCGGGTGGCTCTTCTGGGAAGCCGGGGCTGGCGGGGGGCAGATAACATCTCCCCTCGCTGAGAAACCTCACGGTACGTACTAGGAAGGGCAGCGGGTGGGCAGAGATAGAGGTTGGCTTCCCGGCATTATCACCTCCCTGCCTGCAAACAAGCTCCACCATTGCCGCACGCTCCCCGTCGCCACGCTCGCTTCCACCCGACCCTTGGGTTTTCTACTCGATTCTCCCTCCCCATGACCAATGCAATCACTTTTCCTCCCCTCCCAGCAGCCCGGCGCTGCCGGGTGCCTGCCGTTTCGGGGAGGCGGTGGTGGTGATGGTGGTGGTGGTGCCTGTGCTGCTGTAGCAGAATCCGGCTGGGTTGGCCGATGTTTCCTGCCTGAGCAGAGTGCATGGCCCCGATAAGTGCGGCGCCGAGCACAAGGTTCAGCAGCAAGCAGCCCATGGGGAGCACCGCTGCCGGGCTCAGCCACGCACACCAGTGCGACCGTGGGTGCCGTCAGATTGGCCTCGCACCAAAATCTGCTCCCGGCACAGATATGGCGTGGTTTGCCAGAGCCTGATGGTCCATGGGCAGCCGAGCATCTCCCCCGGGACACATGCTCATGGCTGGCAGTGCCGGCAGCGTGGCCGTATCCCCCCCTCCTCCAGCCGCAGGGATCTGGCAGCTCTGTCCCTGGATTCCTGCAGCTTTTCCTGCCGTTCCCTCCCCTCCCGCCCCCACTCCGGTTTTATCAGCTGCATTGAAACAGGTCCCTAGAGGGAAACCCATCAGCGCTGCGAAGCCTTGGCAGGAGCTGAGCGGATGTGGCCCGGGCGGGCGTCCCCGCTGCAGGCAGCTGTGCTGGCAGGAAGCCCCATAGACACCCTGCTCTGGGACCTGCCTGCACCCCACCTCGCAGGTGGGGAAACTGAGGCACGGCTCTGCCAGGTGGGGATGGGGATGCTGGGGAGGGACTCTTCATCAGGGACTGCAGCAATAGGACAAGGGGTGATGGATTCAAACTGAAACAGGGGAGGTTCAGGCTGGATATAAGGAAGAAGTTCTTTACTGTGAGGGTAGTGAGGTGCTGGCACAGGGTGCCCAGAGAAGTGGTGAAAGCTCCAGCCCTGGCAGTGTTCAAGGCCAGGTTGAACAGAGTAACGTGGTCTAGTGTAAGGTGTCCCTGCCCATGGCAGGGGGTTAGGGCTAGATAATCTTTAGGACCTTTCCAACCCAAACCATTCTGTGATTTATGATTCTATGCAAGGTGCTGCGGCAGGGCTGGGTGCTCCAAGTCCTGTCTGGCATGGCTGGTCACTGAGCCATAGTGGTTCCACTGTGCCACTCACCGGGAAGCTGGCTGTCCCCAGACTGGCTGCAGCATATCCCATGCTCTACCCTGGTGAATGAAGTGGCTTTGATGGGCACCAAGCCAACCACGGTGCTCCCCAGGCTCTTTGCCCTGTGGTACGTGTTGGGACTGGTGTATGGCCACACTGGCCGGGGGTTGCTGGGACAGGAGGGAGGCATCAGGGCACTGGGGCTCCCCTGACCCCGCTGGTGTGCTCTGTCTTGCAGCGCATCCGCCTCGCTGGAGCCACGGCAATGAATGGGCACGCTCTGCCGGCCGGCACGCCAGCGCATCCCCGGGGCTGGCATGAGTTCTGCGAGCTGCACGCCATCAGCACGGCCAAGGAGCTGGCGCGGCACTACCTGCGCTTCGCCACCGAGCACCCGCACCATGACCTCCTGGCCGCGGAGAACTTCTCGGTGCAGTTCACCGACCTCTTCCAGCAGTACTTCTGCCATGAGGTGAAGGAGGGATTCGCCATGAACCAGCTCCGCATCCTGCCCGCCGGCCCCGCGCGGGATTACCGGGAGACGCACCGGCGCCACACGGATGCCTCCTTGGGCCCGGTGGCCACCAAAGCCGAGGCGGATCCAGGCTCTGAGCCCCCCGGCCGAGCTCCCGAAGCCACCCCATCAGGGCTCCGCAAGTCCTGGAGCTCGGAGGAGCTGCTGGGGCCGGCACGGAGGCCTTTCTCGCTCAGCCAGCTGCGCAGGAGCTGGCGCAGCCTCTTCCGACGCCGGTCCTCGGATGCTCTCCCTGCGGATGGGGATGGGGACGCGGCGGAGGCAGCGCTGAAGCCGGGACTGGGGAAGCGCATCCTGCCGTGGGGGCTGTCGCGGGAGCAGCCCCCCGAGGTGCGCAAGGAGGGGGTCCTCAAGTACGGGCTGCTGGATGAGAGCTCCTTGGACAGTGGGACGCGCTGGCAGCGCTGCCGCCTGGTGCTGCGGCGAGCGGGGACGTCTGATGGCGAGGAATACGTGCTGGAGCTCTTCGACCCACCCAAGGTAAGGACCTGCTGGTTCCTGCCCCTGTCAGCTGGGTGATGCTGAGGGCTGGGGATGATGCTGAGGGCTGGGGATGGTGCTGCGGGCTGGGGATGGTGCTGCGGGCTGGGGATGATGGTGCTGGTTGGGGATGATGCTGAGGGCTGGGGATGATGCTGCTGGTTGGAGATGATGCCAGGGTACCAGCATGTCCAGTGAGAGGAGCAGGACCGTGCTGCATCCCTGACCACAAGGGTTTGTCACCATGAGCAGCATCTGGGCACGAGCCCAGCACCCAGATGGGTTTGCTCTGCTGCTGCTCTCCCTCATTTGCAGCCTCGCAAGGCTGGACTCAGTTTATTTAAGACCTCTGAGAAGGAGAACCTGTGTTTGGGGGATGGACGTTGCTGTGACCATGTGCTGAGGGCGATTTGTGCACTGATTATCACAGTCAGTCAAGGTGCAATTGTGTTTCTCCCTGCTAGGACCCCAAACCTGGGTTTTCCAGCATCTGCCTTGTGAGATGAGGATAGAGCCTGGTGGCCTCCATCCCGCTCATCCCCAGTCCCACAGAGCCATCCCAACAAGGGTTTGGCACCCCCCAAATTCACCCTGCCTCTGGTTTGCTGGGGCTTCAGCAGCCAGGGCATTGGCTCGCCTGGGCAAGCTGGGAAAGGAAGGGGAAAAGTCTTCCTCTGCTCCCCATGGGACCTGTAAGGGAAGTTAATTTTAGGTTCGTAAGTACTTCTGTAGCTCAAAATTCAGCTCTTGGCTACGCCAGGGAGCTCCCGTGGTGCTTAGAGGCTGGCTGGAGCGGAGATGATGCAGGATGTGAGTGAACAGGGAGCGATGCAGGGGGAGCTGGGGGGGTTTAACCTTTCAAAAGGCAGTTCCTCCCCATGGCAGGTCCCACGCAGGCAGCATGGGCTGCGTTTTCCCTCTTCTCCCCTTTTTTTTTCTGTGCTTGTTTAACTCTGATGACTAAACTTGTGCTTCAGAAGGAGGAAACCTCAGCTGGGGCTGGAGCTTTGTCCCTGCCTCTGGGCTGTGTTTGCTGCTCACTGTGGCAGTGGGGCCAGGCAGCAGCTGGTTGAATTCCTGCTGTTTCTGTCAAATGGCTCCAATATTAAATATTAGAAAGAAAAAAATAAGGAAAAACCACCAAAATTGCACAGTCTGGAAGTAAGAGCTGGTTTTGCTCCATCATGTTGTTAGGTTGCATAGGAGTGTGTGTCCCCATCCCCGGCCATGGGGAGGTCTGGCTCTGAACAGCATCACTTTGGGGTGCTTTGAGGATGCTCCTGGGCAGCATCACTGGATGCTGGCGTGGTCCATACCCCCGCTCACCAGGATGGCACTGGGCATGTCGGACCATGCCGCAGGGACCAGCCTGGCCAGTGGGGAGGAGGTACCTGATGTTATTTCATGCACTGCTGCCAGCTTTGCTCCTCCACATCCTCAGTGGCTTTGCCAGACCTGCCCTTGGGGCTTTGCAAGAGCCAAAACTAAAGCCAAGCAAGGGGATGCTCCCCTTCACAGGGTCCTCAGCACGCAGGGCCTTCCTGGGCACCCACTTATGCCCCCCACCACCCAGAGGACAAGCATCCCACTGTGTGCTGCCTGCCCACAGAACCTGGTGCTTACAAACACTGCTTTTGCCTTTCTTTTTCCCCTTCCCCCCCCCCCCCCCTCCTTTTTTCTCTATTTCCCCCCATCCACTTTGCTTGGGAAGCAAGCCCAGCACACAGCACATTCTTCCTCCCAGTTCCTTTGACCCACGGGCAGGAGGCATTTAAAACAAGCCATTTGCAAGTTCACCCAGTGCTCTGCAGCGTTATTCCTTGCAGTGCACTCCAAGTCTCCATCCTGCAGAGATTTCCTGGTGAGATCCCATCCCCGTGAGGCCGGGGACCCTGTTTCTCAGCCAGGTCTGTGGAAGGGGGGATGTTCCTCCCTGGATTTCACGAGTCTCCGCAGTAAATTGCTTCCTGTGCAAATACTCTCAGGGTGGGTCCTTCCTCTTGAATTAACTGGGCCAGGGCCAGATCCTCTCTCCTTTACAGCACACTCAGTCCAGCCCCTTTTCCACCAAGTGTAGTTGAACTCTGGGGGTGCTGGAAAGCCCCCACGGTGCTGGTGGGTCCCCGCTTCCCAAACCTATCAAGAGGCAAAGAGAGGAGCGGGAGCAGAGCAGCTCGGTGGTGATTTACTTTTGCTTTCTTTTTCCTTGCAAATAAATACTAGGGAAGGATGCAGGGAGCCCCCTCCCCTCCATGCTCTGCCCCACGGTGCTCACAGGGCTTTGCCACTGCCCGTGTTGTGGATCTGCTCCTGATCTGGTGATGCTGTTGGTCGTAGGATCACACTGGTTTGGGATGGAAGGGACCTTAAAGCTTGTCCAGTTCCACCCCCCTGCCATGGGCAGGGACACATTCCACTGCCCATCCACAGACCTTCAGACCCTTTAGATAGTACAATGTAAATGGAGATTCGGCTCAAGCTCATGGCTTTAGAGAATCAAGCCAGGCCTCCAAATACTTAGCACCTTGCAATGACCTGGGAAGGGCAGGGTGCCTGCGGGAAGTGGCCATGGCTTGGCCTCTGCTCCCTCATTTTGGCAGCTTTTATCTTATTCCCTCCCTCTACTTTCTCCCTGGTGCACTTCAATGGGGCCTCTGAGCCTAATCCCATAACATGCCTGGCATCAAAGGGAGCAGGGTGCTTTGAAGGGCCCTAATCCCATTTACTGCTTGGGTGGCCAATGCTGTGCTGGGTGAAGGGGTGAGTGTCAGTGAGCAGAGCCGGTGCCACCCGTGCGGGCATCCCATTCCCTGTCATGTCACTGGAGCTTCAGCTGGATGGGATGGGGTTTTGGGCAGAGGGAGCAGCTCACATTCCCGTGCTTGCAGCCGCTGCTGGATTGGTTTTGGCATCGTTCCTTCCTCCCTCAAGCGCTGGAAAAATGATGTCGCAGAGGAGGGGTTTGGAGATGCCTGGATGCGGAGCTCTCCTGGGAGCCCATCTCAGCCTGGCTGCAGGGCACCACTGGGCTCAGGGCACCGGGGTATCTGTAGTGCTTGTACATATGGGGGTATATAGAGATGTGCACAGGAAAACCAGTGAAACCCTGGGCATGGGCCTATGTGTGCAGCCCAGGTGGATTCTCTGATGTCTGTAGGAGGGCAATGCTCACTTGCTTTCCATGGGGGCACTAAGGACTTTCTCCTCTACCATGATATTTATTCCTGTATCTCTTGTAGGTTTGGGTAGCTCCGAGGCCTCTTCAGCTTCACAAGTTTAAGGCAACCTGCAGGGGTTCGGGGCTGCCCTTTCATCAGCTGAGCCCCAAGTGCCTTTTACATGGCCGAGCCCTGAGCTCCATGAAAACCGTGATTTGCAGCGGAAGCCTCCCGAGCCGTTTCTGTTGCCCAGATGTTTTCACAGGAAAGGGGAAGGGAAATGGGATTTGCATTTGCACTGCTTGCTTTATAGCATTTTAATGAAATCCAGCGCATCCCGTAAATCGATGGCACGCCGAGACAGGCCGGGAAGACTCCTTCCGGAGAGAACCCGCGGAGCCTGTGTCATGGCTCGTCTGCAGCCGCGGCCGCAGGAGCAGTATTTTTATCTCTGCTCAGCGTGAGGCTGCTTTGACTTCCTTTTTTTCTTCTCTTCTTTTCTCTTTTCTCTTTTTCCTCTTCCTTTCACCTGAAGCTGGTTTCTGAGAACTGCCGCCTCCTGAGCATCAGGTCCTGCACCGCTCGGCTCCCATTCGCAGTGCCTGGGACCAGGCGTAGGGTGAGGGTCATCCTGGTGCTGAGCTCCCCATCCCCATTCCAGCTCCTCCTCGAGCTGCTTTGGACCTCCAGGAGCAATTGGAGTTCATTCAGTGAGGATGTGTGGAGAGGCAATGGTGGAGGGGGAGATGCCCTCAGGGATGGAGAGGCCACATTATGGGAAGCCTGGATCCCAGCAGCAGCTGTGTTTGCATCCCTATCCCAGGCAGGGATTTGAGCAATCCCTGTCTTTTGCAGCACAACACTTTGCTTCCAATCCAAAACATGTTTCCTCTTACTAGTGACCTACAATTGTGCTTACAAACTGGATGTGCCCAGTTTGATGCACAAATGCCCTGGTTGCTGCTGCAGCACCGTCAGCTCCTTCATTCCTCTATTCCCACAAAAACAACCAATGCAAAATGGTCTTTTCTTCCCAAGGCCACCATGAGCAGGGTACCCACTGCCTGCAGGCAACGGGTACCTCATGAGAAAGGCTTTGTACTGATGGGAAGCATCTCAGCGTCCCGTCATCGCGTGGCCCAGGGAAGAGCATGTTTGTGTCGATCTGGATCCCATTTGGTGTCCTCCATCCTGTGAGCTGGAGCAGACTGGACCACGTGTGCTCCTACCCTTGTCCCCATGGTTTGCCCAGGGGCAAGCCGGCTGCACGGCATCTCATTTTCTCTCTTTGTTGTCATGAAAATGTTGATCCCAGGCTGGGATTTGCTGCCTTGTTCCTCTATCCAAGAGCAACCCTGTTGCATCATCCCTTGGCGGCTGGACAGTGGGTGGCCAGAGAGCTGCATCCCTCTCCTGGCATCCCCTTGGGTTGCATCCCCAAGGGACCTCATCCTTCTCCTGGCATCCCCAGGCTGAAACCAGGAAACCTGCTATGGGGGAAGAGCTGGGGGGTTTGGTTGTACTGCGATTCCCTTGGGAAAGGCAAAGCATCACCCAAAGGTGCCTGGAGCCGCACCGAAACCCACCGCAGACTTTCACTGCGGAGCAGGGCGAGCAGCACATCCCCAGCTTTGCTTTTGGTGCCGTGCTGCTCACTGTTCTTCGAAGGCAAAGGGCTGGGGCATCCTTTCAGCTGCTTGGTGAGATTTTGGTGGTGACTTTCTCTATATTCCCCCCCTTCCCCCCCCCTATATTTTCATTTTGGGTATCGCAGGGTGGGAGCGCGATGAGACAAAAGGTTATTTGTCATTTATTAACCACAACTTTTTCCATCCTTGGTCATGCACGGAAAAAACACTTTTAGCAGCTTAACCACAGCCCTGGTGCTAATTGCTGAAGAGCAGAGTTTCTTATTTTGGAAACCGTGTTGCTGGGATGGGGCTTGGTTGGGTTGTGAGGGGATGGGTGCAGGATGAAGCAGCCCCAACCTGCTGCATCCCCCGGTGCTGGGGTTGTTGGGGCTTGCAGGAGAGGGGCTCAGGGGCTTTCCTTTCACTTTAACCCCATCCTTTAAAGTCCACCCTGCTGTTGTTGGGGTGCTCATCCCACTGCTGTGACCCCCATGCTTACGGCAGTGATGCTTTGCTGCCTGCCAGCACGTGGGATGCTCATGGTCAGGGCTGTCTCACAGGGATGCTGCAGAGCTGCTCAGGTAGGAGAGCACCATGGGCAAGCTGGGGATCACTGAATCATAGACTGGTTTGGGTTGGAAAGGACCTTAAAGCTCATCCAGCTTCAACCCTCTACCATGAGCAGGGACATCTGCAATTAGATCAGGCCCTGTATAACCTGACCTTGAGTGTTTGCAAGGGACAGGACATCCATCACCTCTCCAGGCAACCTAGCCCCGTGCCTCATCACCCCCATTGTAAAAAATTCCTGCCTTGTATCTCATCTAAATCTACCTTTTTTTTTCCTTTAAAACCATTATCCCTTGTCCTATGGGAGCAAAACATGGAGATATGAAGAGAATCTCAAAGAAGGGGACTGGGAAAGTGCTCAGGGTCTGTACTCAAGCCTCCCGCAGCTGGGGATGCAGGGTGCTGGTGGGTGCTGGGTCCCGCTCAGCCCTGGCACCCGGTGTGAGGTGCCCGGTGGTGTTTTCTTTTGGGTGGTTGTCTCTTTTTACCTTTTTTCTCGTTCTTTTTACGGCCCAGGATGTGGTTGTTGCTGGGTGTTTCGAGGCTGAGCGCTGCTTCTCTCAAAGGTAAATAGCAGTGAGAGGCTACGCAGGGGCTGGAAGGGTTCCCCCCTCCTCGCCGCTGGTCCCGGCTCCAACCGATGCATGATGGATATCGTGGTGTTCAGTCTTGCCTTGAGATGATGCTAAAAATGAAGCATTTTGGGGCAAGATCTACTTCATTCATTTGGGCAGAGCAAGGTGATGGTGCTCGCTGCTGCCGTCAGTAGGTTTCAGAGTGAACAGATTCCTGCAGGTGGTGAGGTGGGGATGAGCCACCCAGTGAGCTTCAAGAGGCTGAGCTTGGGGGCCCCTGCAGTGTGTTTGGGATGCAGGAGGCACATGAGATGCTGGGGGTATGCAGGGAAACGTCCCTCTGGCTGATACAAAACCCTTGAGTAAGGTAAAGCCTCGGGGCGATGCAAAATCCTGGGCATGCTGTGGGGTCCGTGCTGGATACCCCCTGTTCCCCATCCCTCTGGGGCTGGGGTTTGGGGGTGGCTCAGTCCCCGGCTGCAGCCGGCTCTGCTCGTACGCAGGCACCTTGTTGATTTTCCATGCTTGTTGTTTATTCCAGGAAATTATTAAAGCAGCCCACGCTGGAAGCGAGTTTGGCTTAAAATAAGACACAAATGAAAGGGGCTGGCAAATGCTGCCTGTTTACAGATCCTGTTTATAGCCCTCGTCTTCCCAAACCCTGCTGCGAGTGAGAGCCGCCGGGCTCTCTGGTTTTGGGGTGGTTTGTAAGGTTTTGGAGAGGGAATGTTGACTCATTCGCATGGATGTCTGCGCCTCTCAGTGGATGTTTATCAATGCACAAAGCAGGGCCATCAGACCCGAGGATGGGGTGGGGGTTTCTATACGGAACCCCCAAATCCCTCCCCATGGGTATGGATTTGCCCAGTGGCTCTTGGGCTGTGTTTTGCCGCGTCCCAGGTTTATTTCCATCAGGATTGATGGGGTCTGGGCTGTGTTTTCCTGCTCGGCAGCCGCTCAGGATGGGAACAGAAGGCGCTTTGTGCCCTGGCCACCCCCGAGCCAGCGCTTCAGGCTGGCACAACGGTGCCTCTTGTCACCGCGGAGCCTGGTCCCCTCGGGGATGGCTCTGTCCCTGCCGTGGGCTGTGGGGATGCTCGGGGATGCGGTGTCTTGGAAACTCTTTTGTGCCTCTGGTGTTGGTGGGTTGGGATGCGCTGGGGTTTCGGATGTACAGAGGGGAGGGTTTGGGAGGTAATGGCTGGGGTCTGGGATCACCTCTTGTGTTTCTCTGCTTAACAGAGGCAGAAAACCTCCTACCTCCAGTTCCACAAGCCCAGAACACAGCCCCCTGATGGTGCTCACTGCTGCTGTCAGTAGGTTTCAGAGTGAACAGGTTCATGCAGGCGGTGGGGTGGGAATGTGCCACCCTGGGGTCCTCCCCAAGAACTTTAAGGGGCTGGGCTGAGCTCGGGGGGGGGCTGCAGTGGATTTGGGTTTCAGGAGGCACATGAGAGGATGGGGCTGTGTAGGGTAATGGCCTGAATCAGTGGGATCCCAGGCCCTGTCCCCAGCACTAGAACAGAGGACCCCATGGAGTACTGGGATTACTGGAGGATAAATGCTGCGAGGCTGAACACGGGAATGAGCAGTGGTGGAAATCCCTGAGGATGAACACTGGCATTAGCCATGGTGCAAACACCGCTCCCAAGGATATGTGCTGGGATCATCGCTGGTGCAAAGTCCTCAAGGATGAGCATTGGGTTTAACCACAGGGAAAACCCCCAAGGCCAAACACCAGGATGATGTGCCCTGCAAAATTCCCGAGGATGAGCACTGGGATTACCGCAGTGGAACCCCACAAGGATGATCACCGGTGCAGCAAACACCTTGTACCCTCCGGCACAGCCCTTGGTGCCCCCAACAGGACCCTGCTGCTGCCCTGCACCGCAGCAATGGACGTGTTTCCCCTCCAGTTCACCCAGCATTCCGCTGGGATAAGGCTGTGTGCTGGGAAACTTCACAAAACTCCCTGGGGCCTGTGGGTGCAGGATGTGGTTTGGCAGCAGCACAATCCGGTGCTCACAGTGCTATGGGTCTCGGTGGCCATCCATCCATCCATCCATCCATCCATCCATCCATCCATCCATCCATCCGTCACACTGCAGCTCCGGCTGAGGTTTATCCCTTGTGTACGGGGTGCTTGGTGGGCTCTGGGATTTACAAGGAGCGATGGAGCTCGCCTGTATCCATCAGGGTCCTTGCCCAAGGGCCTGTGGCATGTCCCATGGTGTGACTCAGAGTGGAAGTGAAAGAGCAGCGCAGGGAAATCCCTGCACATGGAGGGGCCAGCGCCGGCGCCCGCTGCTCTCGAAGGATTTGCTCTCTGCTCTGCACAGGGCCGTGTCGCTGCCATCATTGCCACGCCAGTATCATCATCATGGTGCCGCTGCCATCATCACTGTGCCACTGCAGCCGTCATTCATCACCATGCCACTGCTGTCATTGCAGTGCCGCCACCGTCATCACCATGCCATTCTCATCACCACCACTGTGCCACCACGGTCATTGCCATGTGTTCTTCCCATCATCCATCACCATGCCAGTACCATCACCTCTGCACCACCACCGTCATCGTCGGTACCATCACCTCTGCACCATCGCCCTGCCACCGCTGTCATTGCTGTGCCACCACTCTCATCCCTTTGCCAGCAGGAGCCCGGGCACTGTCCGCATCCCCTGCGAAGGGCGGTTGGCTCCAGCTCCCTCCTGTGCCTTATGGGTGGTGGCAGCATTTGGGGACCTGGCAGTGGTTGGCTGAGTGGTGGTGCCAGCATCCTGCTGGTGCCGGTCAGACCTGGAGCTGCTGCTCTCAGACCTGGGCTGCGGCCCTCCCGGATGTGGGCACTGTGGCAGTGTGATTTCACTCTCGTTCTTGGAAAGCTCCTGCCTGCCTCTGCACCGAGCAGGGAACGCTGTCCCGCATCTGCTGTGTCCCCTGTGCAGCATCCGGGCCGTGCTCCTTGCAGCAGCGCCTCAGAGCATCATGGCAGGAGCTTTCCCAGCCCGTGCGAGTGGGCTCCAAGGAGTTCTGCTTCCCAAAAAAGCATCGATCCAACGTCTCCTTGGAGAGATGCACGGGGGCCGCGATGCTCAGCAGGTGTCCCACACCGGGGAGCAGGAAAGGCGAGCGGGAAGAGGCTGCGGAGGGAGGATGCCGGAAGGAGCCCGGTGCCCATGGCTCTGGGGCCAGCGCGGGTAGCAGGGAGCGCGGTGGGGCAGGAGCTGCGGTGAGAGCTGCTCGAGCGGAAACGCAGCGGCTCCTCTGCGCCTGCAACGCCCCGGTGCAGCTGTGACCTTGGCCTCACCTTCAGCTCGTGCTCCCGGCGCGGGATCCTTCCTGGAGTCATCAGGTGCCGGCAAACCCGGCTTTGACCCGGGCACAGTGCCCGGTGCATGGGGCTGTGCCGGCATTCCCTGTGCCGTGCTGGTGCTCCCCGTGACAGGGGTGCAGTGGGGTGCCCTTCCCCAGTAGGATGCTCGGGGGAGGGAGCAGGAGGGGGGTTCATCCTGGGGGTGTTTTCATCCATCTCCCACTTTTCCCCGTGTCCCCTGGCACTGGCCGGGATGGGGCTTCCTGATTCTAAACTCTGGAAGAATTCCCTGCTAAGCGCAAAGATGCAGATCCCTGGGGGTTAAGGAGGTGCCAAGAGCTCCTCCATCCCCAACCGATCAGTGTCCCCATCGGTGGCTCAATGTCCCCAGCAGTGCCTGGCTCCTGGGGAAGAGGGGGCAGCAGAATCTGGTGCCCTGTGAGCTGGAGATCACCGGTGTCACGTCCCAGGATGGCCCAGGGGTCAGGACCAGGACTGTGCAGCGTTGGTACGGTGCGGCTGTGTTCTGGGGTGCTGCTTCATGGGGTATCGTGGCCCTGGGTGATTTTAGGGGTGCTCAACCTCGTGCTGGGTTTTTTTTTTTGTAGTGATAGGGAGGAATGGGTTTAAACTTAACCAGGGGAGATTTAGGTTAGATGTAAGGGAGGGATTCCTTACTGTGAGGGTGGTGAGGGGCTGAAACAGGCTGCTCAAGGGAGTTTCGAATGCTCCATCCCTGGCAGTGTTGAAGGCCAGGTTGGATGGGGCTCGGAGCAAGCTGGTTTAGAGTAAGGTGTCCCTGCCCATGGCAGGGGTTTGGAACTGGGTGATCTTAATCAAATCCAAACCATTCTATGATGCTCATGGGCATAGGGGCTGAGCTGGGGCAACATCATGAGCATCCCCTCCTGAGCATCCCAAGCTGGCAGCGAGGAGCACCCAGCCCCGTGGTGCTGCTGCTGTGGCACCTCTCTTGCTGAGCAGCAGCCCGTGGGTGCTGGGTGAGCACGCGGTGTGTTGAGTGTGCAGTTTTGCTTACCAAGAAATCCCTTTCTGGGTACCAGAGCCGGGCATCTTGTGGTACAGGGGGTGGGGGGGGGCAGGCACACCATGCTTGTGGTAGGCACTTCTCCGAAGCCAGACTGCTTTTTCGGGTGCCATTATCTCTCTGCTGCATCATTTCCTTCTCCCCTTCCTGCTCCCCATCCGCACCATCCCCGGGGAGGGACGCGGAGGGCTTCGGCGAACTCCCTGTTCCTGGAAATTCCCCGCTTCCGAGGAAAGCAGGAAGCCGATCCCAGCGCCGCGGTCGGGATGCGTGCCAAGACAACGCTGCAAGCGTGGGGACGTGCTGGGTGTCACAACCCTGAGGGGTGGGGAAGCAGCCAGGATGGGCAGCCCCCTTTGGAGTTGACACAGGGCACGGTGGTTATCCAATGATGCAGGAAAATGGAAGTCCTTCGGGATGAAGGATTGGTGCTACCGCAGCATCTCACGGCATCCTCAGCCCCATTGGCGACAGTGATTGCAGCTGCAATCACTGTCGCCAATGGGGCTGAGGATGCCGTGCGATGCTGCGGTAGCACCAAACCCTGGTGCATGAGCGACTTCTAAGAACTTTCTTTTCACTGCTGATAAGGCCTGATCCTTCTCGTGCTGCGTTTCCGGCCCCAAAGTACACCGAGTGCTCAGTTGAGAGCGTGGAGGGAGGGAGGGAGGGAGGAGAGATGGGGGATGGACATGCTACTGGGAGTAGCACAAGCTTGGAGCAGGATTGGGGCACTTTGGTTGGCAAATGCTGTTGGGCATCCTCATAGCCTCCCCGACTGGTGTGGGTTGGAAGGGACCTTAAAGCCCATCCAGCTCATCCAGGGACCCCTTCCATTGGAGCAGCTTGCTCCAAGCCCCTGTGTCCAACCTGGCCTTGAGCACTGCCAGGGATGGGGCAGCCACAGCTTCTCTGGGCACCCTGTGCCAGCGCCTCAGCACCCTCACAGGGAAGAACTTCTGCCTAAGAACTCAGCTCAGTCTCCCCTCTGGCAGGTTAAAGCCATTCCCCTTGGCCTGTCCCTACAGGCCCTTGTCCAAAGCCCCTCTCCGGGTTTCCTGCAGCCCCTTCAGGCACTGGAGCTGCTCTAAGGTCTCCCTGGATTCTTCTCTTCTCCAGGCTGGATGAGCATGGTACCCTGTCCTTTTGTCCATCCACAGACTCTTTAAATGTGGCTTGTGTCTGGCCATAGGGATGAGCACGGAGGGGTTGGGATCCAGGGGTCCCCCAGGGCCTTTGGCACTCAGGGTGGTCCCTGGCACCCCGGATACACCCTGATCCCAGCGGTGGCCAGCGGGTGCCACGTGCCGCAGCCTCACTTGCTGGCACATGGAGCGTGCTGCGCAGGAGGGGAACCGAAAGCTGCCCGGATGGGTATTATTAACCTCTGTGGAAGTCCGTGCTCAGCACTTTGTCATGTGCCTGTGTCAGCAGCCGCTGACCCCTGCGCCCATCTGCAGGGGCTCCCTGCCTGCATCCCAGTGTCCCTCCCCATCGTGGGTACATTCCGTCTCCCTGAACCACGCTGCCATGCTGGAACCCCCTTCTCCCTCCTCTCCTTCACCCCATCCCTTTGCTGCGGGTACCAGGATGGGTCCCGCTCTGTGCAGGCTGTCCCAGCAGTGCCATATGGGGTATTTCCATGCCACAAGGGGTATTTCCTTGCTGGTGGGGTATTTCCCTGCAGAGCCGGGTACTTCCTTGCTGCCTGCTGTGCTCTGGGTGGCTCCTGGCAGGCTCAGCCCTGTCCCCACAGTGCAGTGGGATGTTTGGGGGTGGTTCACGGAGCTGGGGCTCAGCTCATCCATCCCATTACCCTCCATAGGGCTCCAAGCCAAAGCTGCACGCTGCCTGCTCTGCCGTGCAGGAGGTGCGGAGGTGCACGCGCCTCGAGATGCCCGATAACCTGCACACCTTCGTCCTCAAGGTAAGGACCAGATGAGGGGCGCAGACCCAATCCCGAGGCTTTTCCCACCCTCCGGAGCTCATGTGGTTGCCAAAGGCTCCTGAGCCAAGTTTCAGTTCCTCTTCCCAGCCTTGGACTGGGGAAGAGTGCATGGGGGGTGCTCTGCACCCGCTGGGGTCAGGGCTGGTGCCCAGCATGGGTGGGAGGGATTTGAGTATAGAACCATGGACTGGTTTGGGTTGGAAGGGACCTTAAAGATCCTCCAGCTCCCACCCCTGCCACAGGCAGGGACCCCTTCCACTGGAGCAGCTTGCTCCAAGCCCCTGTGTCCAACCTGGCCTTGAACACTGCCAGGGATGGGGCAGCCACAGCTTCTCTGGGCACCCTGTGCCAGCGCCTCAGCACCCTCACAGGGAAGAGCTTCTGCCTTATCTCCAACCTGAACTTCCCGTTTCAGTCTGAACCCATCACCCCTTGTCCTACCGCTACAGTCCCTGATGAAGAGCCCCTCTCCAGCATCCTCACACGTACCTCTCTTTCTGAAGCCCCCTCTCACGTCCCTCTCTGATGTCCCCCAGGTCACCAACGCCACCGACATCCTGTTTGAGGCAGGGGACGAGCAGCAGCTCAGCTCCTGGACGGCCGAGATCCGGGAATGTGCTCGCAGGGGGTAAGCTCCCGATGGATGCCCCCAAGCCTGGGCATGGGGATGACCCTTCCGTCCCCCCCCAGGGCTCAGCCTGGCTTCTCCCATCCCGGCAGGTCTGACGGTGGTGACCCCGAGCTCCTGGCGTGCTGGCACCCCAACCCTGCAGCCTCCAGCCCCACCACCAGCACGGACACCCAGGGCCAAGGTGAGCAGCGGGGACGCCCTGGGGATGGGGCATCCCTTGCCGGGGGGGGGAGTCTCTGCATCCCACCTGGCTG
The DNA here is from genome assembly GCF_028554395.1 of Pezoporus wallicus. Classification (NCBI taxonomy): domain Eukaryota; kingdom Metazoa; phylum Chordata; class Aves; order Psittaciformes; family Psittacidae; genus Pezoporus; species Pezoporus wallicus. Next base: position 550,430 of record NW_026640928.1, read on the forward strand.
ATGGAGCATCCCCATGTGCAGAGGGGAGGTGGATGGGGGCGACGGGCAGGGGGTCCCCGCTTCCCAGGGGCACTCATCCCTATGCCCTAACAGGGGCGATGCCAGGGGAGGCGGCAGGGCCGAAGATGGAGCAGTTCCTCTCCTCCTGCCCCTGGTTCCATGGGCCCATCTCCCGGGTGAAGGCGGCTCACCTGGTGCAGGTGGGGGGGCTGGAGGGACACGGCGTCTTCCTGGTGCGGCAGAGCGAGACGCGCCGCGGCGAGTACGTGCTCACCTTCAACTTCCAGGGCAGAGCCAAGGTACGGGCGGGAGAGGGGGTGGGATGGGGGTGGGAATCTCGCGGGAGCCCTTTGAGGAGTGTTCCCCCCCGCAGCATGGTCCATGTCCCATCATCCCGCCCCGTGGAGATGCTCTTCCCTTGTGGTCCCTGCCCTGGTGCTTGCAGCGGGCTGGTGAACCCATACCCATCCCTGGTGGGGACAATCCATGCAGTGATACAGGCACTGAGGATGCAGCACATCATGTTAAGGCCCTTTGTCCCCCTCCACCCCAAATATCCCTGTGTCCCCCATCATCTCCTCCTGCAATGGTGCTGGTAGAAGGGTAACAGGTCCATGTTTCCCCCCACAGCACCTGCGGCTGGCACTGACGGAGCGGGGCCAGTGCCGCGTCCAACACCTCCGCTTCTCCTCCATCGTGGAGATGCTGCAGCACTTCCATCGCTACCCCATCCCGCTGGAGTGCGGGACAGCCTGCGACGTCCGGCTGTCCAGCTACGTTGTCGTCCTGCCCCAGCCCCAAGGTACATGGGGACGGAGGGATGGGGACGTTCCATGGGGTGCCGGAGTGGGGCTCTTCATCAGGGACTGATGGGACAAGGGGTGATGGGTTCAAACTGAAACACGGGAGGTTCAGGCTGGATATAAGGAAGAAGTTCTTTACTGTGAGGGTGCTGAGGCGCTGGAACACGTTATCCAAAGAGGTGGTAAATGTCCCATCCCTGGCAGTGTTCAAGGCCAGGTTGGACCCAGGAGCTTGGAGCAAGCTGCTCTAGTGGAAGGTGTCCCTGCCCATGGCAGGGGTTGGAACTGGAGGAGCTTAAGGTCCTTTCCAACCCAAACCATTCCATGGTTCTATGGAGTGCAGGAATGTCCCAGCAGGAGGGTCCTTGGGGTGGATGCTGGTCCCCTGGGGCTGGGCAGCCGCCCATGGGATGAGGGGAAGCGGAAGCATCAGGGAAGCAGCACAAAAGGTGACTCCCAAGCTCCCACCTTCCTCTTTTGAGAAAGGAGAAGCTGCCCCAAACCACTGCAGATGGGGGGGGCACAGGATGCATCCAGCACCACACCCGATACCCGGGAGCAACAGGGCAGGAGCATCCCATTGACCGCCCATCTCTGCCCTTCACCCGCAGCTCCTGGCTCCAGCACCACGGTCCCTCTCCCGCTGCCCGTTCCCAGCTGGAGCCCTGCCTTCAGCCTCAGCCCCACCAGCTCCTCCTGTCCTCACGGCCCCGACGAGCCCCCTCCGGGCCCCCCATCGGAGCAGATCTTCCACGTGGTGCCGCCGCCGTCGGAGCTGGCGCAGAGCCTGCGCCCCGGCAGGGCACCCCCGGCGCCCCGGCCCCGCGATTCGGACTACGAGGTGGAGGCACCGGGCCGGGGCCACGTCCGTGCCGTTGACAACCAGTACACAGCGCTCTGACCGGGGCTGCCGCGCGCCGGGATGAGCTTTCGGGTGGAGAAATCCCAGAGCCCTGCTGGGTATCCCATGGAGGGACAGAACGTGCCCCGAACGTGCCCCGTTTCTTCCTTCTGGTTAGGGATGAGCATTGTATTTTTGCAAGGAAAGGGGGTAATTTTCACTCCAGTCCGGGTGTGCTCCCTCTCTTCGGCCTGTTAAAGGGCCTCTTAGTTGTATTTTCTGGTTGTTATAATCAAAGCTTTCTTTGTCACTGTTTACACACGCCTCTCGTGCCTGAGTCCCCGCGTGCCGGGCAGCGCGCCGTCGGGCTCAGCGTCCCCCCCCGGGGGCTTGAGTTGCACCCAGTGAATTGGTTTAAGGCAAAGGAAAAAATGAGAGGAGTGGATTGTAATTCATCACCAGTTGCTGCTCCGGCGAAGACGGGTCCCATCCTCCTGCCCCAGCACTTGCTGCTGCCAAAGCCCCCAGCCAAGCCCAGCCTGCTGGAGCTGAGCTCCTGCATCGGGTGAAGGTGATGGTCACGATCAGAGTTAGGGCTTTGGGTTTAGATAAGGCAAAACCCTGGCTTTTCTCACCCTTCTGTCTAACCCAGAGCAGCTGCAGCGACTCCCTGCCCCAGCCAGAGGAACACTCACACCATCGGCCTTGCTGATTGAGACGTGAACACTAACTGCTCCATCGTTAATAATGTCACTAGGGGAGAACCAGCGCAGAGACTGATGGCAAACCACTCCTCCTGGTGATGGAGGTGTTTTATCCCGGTGATAGAGGTGTATCCCAATGATGGAGGTGTTTTATCCCGGTGATAGAGGTGTATCCCTGTGATGGAGGTGTTTTATCCCGGTGATAGAGGTGTATCCCAGTGATGGAGGTGTTTTATCCCGGTGATAGAGGTGTATCCCAGTGATGGAGGTGTTTTATCCCGGTGATAGAGGTGTATCCCAGTGATGGAGGTGTTTTACCCCAGTGATAGAGGTGTATCCTGGTGATGCAGGTGTTTTATCCCAGTGTTTGAGGCATTTTATCCCCATGATGGAACCATTTTAGGCACAAATCTAAAGTGTGTTTCCCCCAAAAACATTTTGTGCCTCTCCAGCACTCACCCTGCTCTCATCTGCCTTTATTTCCCCCTTAAATCACTGCACAGCAGAGATTTGTTGGTATTTAAAGCTATGCGCCGGCCTCTTGCAGGCGAGGGGGGGTCCCTATGGTGCACACTTCCCTGCCTGGAGGAAGAGCATCTCCCCGGCAGCCCCTGATAGCAGAAGAGCTCTGTTTGCTTGCACAGGTTGCACACCAAGCAAGACACAGGCGCTGCCGTGACTCCAATGGGAATCACCGTGCGTTAATCCCCGCGGCTCCACGTGTCCTATCCCTGATGAAGGCACCAGCACGGGAGAGCATCACCGGAGCCGGGAGCGTGGCCGTGTCCCAGCCTCCACTGCTCTTCCAGGCTTTACCTGCTGGTGCTGTGCCAAGAGGAACCGCTGCTTGGAAGCTGCTGTTATATTAAGAATGAGGAAGGGCTGGAGCCGTTGTGACACGCGGAAGGGGATGTTTCAACTTCCAGGTTTCCCAGGGATTTTGGATGCAAGAATCGCCTTCAAATCTCCTCACAGGAAAGCCTCTTTGTTTTTACCTTCCTTGGCTTTGCCACGGAAGCAGGATCCCTCCCGCAGGCGCATTCCCAGGTTGGGATTCATTGGAGAGCAAGGAAACAAGAAGGAAAAGCTTCTTGGGGCTGAGTTTAGGGAGCTCTGCAGAGCCCCAGCCTCCAGGCAGGGCTTAGCTGTTAAGCCTGGTTGGGAGGCAAAGCCCAAGGAACTGAGCTGTGCTCAGGGCCGGGAGCTGAAGGGCAAGTTCTGGGCTGGGAAGGGCAGAGCTGGTGCAGGCAGGAGGATGGATGGGGCAGAGTAAATCCGGGTCTATCAGTAGTAACAGAGGGCTGGGAGGAACGGGGCATCGTCAACTGCGGGACTTGCACCTTGTGCTTCCCCATCTCCTGCTCCTGCTCTTTCCCGGCTGTGTTGGTGCATTTGGAGCAGGCAAAGCCTTCCTCTGTTTAAACCAACTCGAAAATGGGTGCAAGGCGATGAACCCTGCATTCTGGTGCAGAGCAGCGCAGCCGTCACCCGCTCTCAGCTGAAACCAGAGCCTGAGGAGCCAATTGCACCTCCAGCGCTGCCAAACCCGGAGAGCTGCCCGAGGAACAAAGCCGGCCCTGTCCTCAGCTGGAGCTCCTCATCCACATCCGCATCCCGTTCCCCTCCCCGCACCGGCACAAAGGCTGCAGGAGCACAGAACCAGGGCTGGGTTGTGCCAGGGATGTCAGCACCCTGCACTGCGCATAAAGACCCCGCCACGGTCCTGCATCTCCAGGGATGGAGAGGAAGGTGTCAGCTCCTTGCTGTGCTTGGTGCAGGGTTCCCGGAGCACGCGCTGGGATGACACTTGCACGTTGCTGCGGCCGAAGAGCTGCTCTTCAGGCAGCTGCATTCAAAGGGGGCCTTTCCCCAATAGACGAGGTGCTCTCACCCCAATCACCCTCCGCTCAGAGCATCTGCAAGGAAGAACGGGCTGGGCAAAGGGAATGCTATTCACAGCCGGCACAGCCCTTGCCAAGAGAAATCAGATGCTGCTGCTGGGATGGGTTGTTTTGGCACGCCGGGGCTTATTGTTCCGGTGCCAACAACGAAACGTGCACTTGCATGAGGTATTTGTAACCTGCAGTTTAATTGCAAGGGGTTTCTCTGTGGTTCCAATGGCAATCGCTGTGCTTGATGAGCAGAAGACACGTTGGGTTCCTGGGTTCCGTATCACCCCATCAGCCACATCCAGGGCTGTGCACTCCTGTTCTCCGCACCGGTGAGCAATGGGAAAGGCGCTCTGGTGATTTAATAGAGTTATTTCCACCTCAAACCTCCCCAGTGAGGTACCCAAAGGCCGTCCAGCCACCACCTCCCCAGCATAGACCTCTGCTGTGGCACAGTTCAGACCTCCTGCAGTCAGATCCCAGCCACGCTGGGATCTAAGGGGATTTTGGGGCTGTTTCCCCAGCTCCTGGAGGAGTTTGAAATCCCAGTTCTGGAAAGCATCTGGCCTCTGACCCAGGTTTGAGCCGGCCATGCAGCCCTACTTCTGCTCCTGCCAGCTACATCAATCCATCCTCTTCATGAGCAGTGGGCATTAAGCCATTCCCTTCCATGGAATGGAAGCAACTTGAAGGCATTTTTATGTCTTTCTAGGGACTTGGGAACAGCCATGGACTCGGCAGGTTTAGCTCCCTGACCCACAGGGGCTTTATGGGCACTTAGGAAGTATCCGCATCGAATTTAAGAGGGGAAGCCAAGGGAAGAGCCCCCTGCACGGGTGTGCTGCAGGTACGGCCGCTTCCTGGTCTCCCATGGAGGACAAGGAACGTTTCCTAGAGCTGGATGAAAGCCATTTGTGCCTTGGCCCTGCGATGGGCACGTACAACACGAGTGTGGATCCAGCATAACAAAGCCATGACCCAGCCGGCAGCGACTCCGGGTGCCTTCGGCTGAGCCCTCAGCCCATGGCCACTCACAGCATCCCCGAGGATGTGAGGAGGGGAGCCCCTGCTCCAGCCAGCACTCAGGACAGTTGTGTTTGGTGGTAAAGATGCAAATCGGGCAGCACCTTCGCTCTGTGACAGCAGGGACCTGGCCTAGCACACAGCACAGGACTTGGGTCCAGCCAGAACATCCCTTCAGCTCCCTCTTAACCTTGGGACCGCTTGCAGTTTGCCGGCAGACCAGTGTACTAGCCACATCCCAACCATCCCACTGTGGGTCCTAATGAGTGCCAGGTTCTAAAGGAGTTCGTGAGATAAAGCATTATTTGATCTCTCCCTCCCTCCCTCATCCCATCGCCAAGGACCAGCACAGGAGCAGGTCACCCAACACTGGCACCACCGTTGCCTCCCCAATCACCTTTACATTCCAACTATTCTGGGGCAAAGCTTCTTAAGAAGAGGTCCAGGGTGAGGCCAAAGCTTCTCATTTCTCACTCTGCGGACCCCCCATCACTGCTGCCATCCAACCGGCGCAGTTTGACTCTAACAAGCACAGAAGAACCTTGAAGTCTTGACTAACTTGGAGCTTGCTCAATGGGACCAGACCCAACCTCCACCAGCAGCTAGCAGAGGCGGGGAGGCCCCAGCGCGTTCCCCATCGCAGCCTTTAGCAGCGTGATTAAAGCTAACAGTTTGGTGGGTGCCAAGTGCATTGATTTGAAAGTTCTTCTTGCGTAGCAGGGTTTTCTATATATTGTCTCTGTATGTACTGTACAAGTAACTTATTTCTTGAGTAATGCAATTTTACCGTAATATAAAGAAATCTGCTCTTAATAAACTGTTTCTAGAACGTTGTTGCTCACTTTTTAGCCTCAGTCTCTCGAGGTGCCTGGGTGCTGTGTTGAACAGATGCTGGATGCTGAAGAACTCTCCCTTAGCTATGAAAGGCAAGAGGCAGCCTGTGTGAGGGAGCTGCTCCCTCCTAGGAGCCTCATTCAAGTCTGTGAAGGTCTCATGCCCCCTGCTGCCCACCTGAGCACCAATTCGTTCCACCTCACCGCACTGCTGACATGGAAGGAGCGAGGATGCAGCAGTGTCTCCATAGCATTCCCCAGCATGTTTTTCACCAAGCCACAACGCGCTGTTAACTGCTGTCCGTGGCAGTTTGTGCAGTTCGTTTATCCTGCCTCCGAAGAGCTGCTCTGTCATCATCCAGTTTAACCAGCATCACTTCCCAGTGCCTAAAGGGGCTCCAGGAAACCTGGAGAGGGGCTTTGGACAAGGGCCTGCAGGGACAGGCCAAGGGGAATGGCTTTAACCTGCCAGAGGGGAGACTGAGATGAGCTCTTAGGCAGAAGCTCTTCCCTGTGAGGGTGCTGAGGCGCTGGCACAGGGTGCCCAGAGAAGCTGTGGCTGCCCCATCCCTGGCAGTGCTCAAGGCCAGGTTGGACACAGGGGCTTGGAGCAAGCTGCTCCAGTGGAAGGGTCCCTGCCCGTGGCAGGGGCTGGAGCTGGAGGAGCTTTGAGGTCCCTTCCAACCCAAACCAGGCTGGGATTCCATTATCTTTGGGCTCACCAACATAGGATGGAACTGCACACATCAGTGAGAAACACCACAGTGCTTTAGAAGCAGCTGTAATTACTCTGTGCATTACTGCAGGAGGTGGTAAAGAGCTCTGTCCTCCAACCCCTTCCACCCCCTTTCCCAGCCATTTTCCTATGGAATGCTTACCCCAATTTCCTCCCCTCTCCAGCAGTAACACTGACCTGTGTAACTTTATCATCCTAAGCCCCAAGGCGCAGCTCCGACATCTTCAGTGTAGAGCTGAGGTTTTAGGGACTCCATCCCAGTACAAGAAACCTGCACAGAACCTCAAAACCCTCCATCACCCTGCACGTCAAATATCAAGGGATACGGTGCTATGGGGGGGTACACGCACAACAGCCAAACTTACCTGATGCCACCCAAGTCCGGAGGAGGCCACGAGGATGCTCAGGGACTGGAGCACCTCCTGTATGAAGACAGGCTGAGGAAGTTGGGGCTGTTCAGCCTGGAGAAGAGAAGCTGCGTGGAGACCTCAGAGCAGCTTCCAGTGTCTGAAGGGGGCCTATAGGGATGCTGGGGAGGGACTCTTCATTAGAGACTGTAGTGATAGGACAAGGGGTAATGGGTTAAAACTGAAACAGGGGAAGTTTAGATTGGATATAAGGAGGAAATTCTTTCCTGTTAGGGTGCTGAGGCACTGGAATGGGTTGCCCAGGGAGGTTGTGAATGCTCCATCCCTGGCAGTGTTCAAGGCCAGGTTGGATGAAGCCTTGGGTGCCATGGTTTAGTGTGAAGTGTCCCTGCCCATGGCAGTGGGATTGGAACTGGATGATCTTAAGGTCCTTTCCAACCCTAACTATTGTACAATTCTACATAAACCACTCGCTCCCTTTGGGCTGGAAAGCTGCAGGAGGCGTTAAGGCAAAGCAGAGCTAACACACACGACACGCACGCCGAGGTCAGTTTTTAAAACTTTTTTTATTTTTTAATTTTTTTTTAAGTTTTTATTTTATATTATCTACAAAGTAAAAGTTTTTCTTAACTTAAAAGTTACATCACTGTCTCACGATAGTGATCCTCTCATCAAACGTGATTTATAAATAATAACTCATCAGTTTGACGATTAGAATGCTGGGGTTTGGTGGTGGTGGGTTGGTGGTTTTTTTTTTGTCTCTTTTTCTCTTTTTTTTTTTTACTGAACCTGTTTCAAGTTTAGTGAGAAGTAAAAGGGATCTCCGAGTCTTGATTTTTAGTGAGAATAGCAGCAAGAATCACTCTTGTTACTTCTTTCGCTAGCTGATGAGTTCGTAACTTTGAAGGGTCATTAAAAAATAAATAACTTCCAGTTTTCAGCAAGCAGAGTTGGGGCACTTGCAGGACTCAAAAAGATACAGTGCATGGGATTATGGAATAGCCCACAAGTTCCTACATGCCTCTACTCAGTCCGAATCTCTCCCACTGCAAGATGAACTGTTAGCATTCCTAGTGGATGTTACAAGAAATCAATTTCCTTTTTGTGTTTTGTTTTTTTGTTTTTTTTTTTTGTTTTTTTGTGATGGTTTGGTTTGTTTTTTTTTTAAACAAAATAAAATGAAATTCTAGGTTTTCTGTGCTTCCAGTTGGCAGAAGCAGTAGAAGGAGGGTATTTGGCCTACAAAAGGTATCCAGCCTTTCAGTTATTCCAGATGAGCCTTACAACTGCTGTTGGTGGTGGGCTTGTACTGTAAAAAAAAAGTTCAAATGTAAATAATAAATTGGCAAGCCACACAACAGTTTGCTATTAAGTTGGTCACAGGACAACAACTGAGCGCAACTTTGTCTCTTTTCCTTTGCTTCCTTTCTGGTTTTGCTCTCCTTTTCGTCTTACATTAGAGAACCAAACAAAACCCTGCATAGCAAGATGTCCTTTGGATGGTTTCGCTTCCCTACCTAACCCCGCAGACAGCAGCTTTGTTCTGCTCACACATCCCCCAAGAAACAAGAGCAAGGTAACTACTTTGCTACAATAGTTCAGAGGCTGTTTGGAAATGAGTAAGAAAGAAACCTAAAGGTAAGGTTAAATTTAAAGCAGAAAGAAGTCATTCAGCACCTCCTCTTCCCCCAGAAAAGTAAAGCTGCAGAACGTTACTCTGAATTAAAGGCTAGACTTCAGCTGTCACTTTATTCAGTCTAACAGCTCTACCCCCAAGCAACGTTTTCACTCGCATCCTCACGGCCGATCCCTTTGCATTTAATAAAAGCTCAGAGCATTATAAACAGGCTACACAGACAGTCCATCCCCCACGGCCAAACCATGGCAAAACCTGGAAGAACTCATCCCACAGCGTCTGCAGAGTTAGCTTCTCTCTAGCTGGAGTAGAGAAGTCTTTGCTCAATTAGCTGCATCTCGTAACGCTTATCTAGGCTCACATTTGGGTTGGCAATGCACAAACGCAAACGCAGTCTGCCTTCAGCACTCTACCAGGACATCTTTAAGGTTGGTTTTTGTTTGTTGTTCCTTTTTCCCCACATCTGGTTTCTAACAGTTCTTTTCACTACTACGACCTGGCTCAGTTACGGTGCAGGTCTCCCGGGCACACACTCCTCACCTGAAGGGTGCGTCATATAGGGGAAATGTGTTGTTGTCGAGACTGGAATGGGCTGTAGTGCACTTTGAGCGATGGCGGCTTGGGGACCACCAGGTGGCTGTGTCGTCATTAGCATCATTGGAGCATGGGCAGTTGGGTGAGAAGGAACCATTCCTGACTGTACATGAGCCTGAAACAAAGAGCTCTTTAGTATAATGGTCACAAGGAGGCATCACTCCTGGCCACATGACTGTCAAGTTTTTCTCCAGCTGTAGCAGTAAAGCTGGAGATTTACTCCATTTTAACTAGATTAGCGACAGGGATTAAGTCAGAGATCTTAACACAAAAAATAATAACAAAACAACAACAAAAAAAGGGCTTAAATCTTTACTGCTGGCTCCGAGTCACAGTCTTAATTTTAGCCATTTGGACAGTGAGCGCTGGGAGAAAGTGCCAGCATTAAACAGCGGGGTCAAAACCAAAACACACCCAAACAAACAAAACCTCAGCAGCAAATCTTCAACACTGTTTCTGTTAGTTAACCTGGATCAAAGCACTTCCTACGCAGAGAATGCGACGGGTACAGACACGAACTTCACACGCGCTGGGAGTCTGGCATCCCTTCCTCATTGCACAACTCCACATTCTTTGGTGGCTCCCTGCCCTGGAAACCACTCTCTCCAGTGACCTGTGCCCACGTTATCGTTCATCGAAGCAGTCCTTCTAAGATGATTTAATCCCTTTATACTGTTAGGGCAGCTTTGTTCTGTTTCCAGTTAAGCTCATCACAGTTAAAGTCCTTGTGTAATCTAAAGCAATCAGAGTTAAGTCTCAGAGGAAAAAAGAGATTACTCTTTAGGATGGCTGATCACCTCCTGGCAAACAAGTTCAGTAACTTGTCAGCTGGCTTCTTTAGCTCAGACTAGGACTCTAGAGGTCATCAAGTTTCTGGTTTTAAAAGCTAGTAAACACTAGTTTCTTAAAAGCACAAAACATTAAGGAACTCTTAGAGCTCTCAGGGGGTTTTCTCCTGGGGGTGGGCGGGGGAAGCATTTATTATCTAAGGCTTGCTTTGTCCTTCTACCATATCCCATCAACAGAGCACCACGGGGCAGGAACCGCAGTCTCCCAAGTTTCACATGCCAGTAAAGACAGATAGCAGGGTGGTGGCTACAATTTTATTTCTTCAAGACAAAAAGGGTTACTTGACTCATCACAGACATTCCTCAAACTCTTTATCAGACTTGCGCTGGACTAGTAGCACTCAAGAAGCCTTTAAAGGCAGGAACTGCAATTCAAATCTCACTCTTGCTCTAAAAAAGGCTTAGAAGATAAGGCTGTGAAACAGAAATACCTTTCAGGATCAGCACCATTTTTCCTTTGACAAACATGCTATTATAGCAGCCATCGTTATAAAGCAGCTATTCATATAGCAGCTGCATTCGATACACACATTGGAGGAAAGTGTTCTGCTGTGGCTCAAAACGCTTTGCAAATTGGCAGCTGACAGGACTCTAATGAATTTTAAAGTACTGTTTCTCAAGTGAGATATCTAACAGCTCCAGATTCATCTGTTCACTTAAAGGGACATTCAACCCATCCCCTGTGTTAGCCTGACTGAGATTCCTACCACATGGTAGTTCAGAGTGGTGTTCGGAAGTTGGAAATGAGGCTGCTAAGGAACTATTAAATCCAGTGATTAGTTTCCCCACCATGGAATAATTACATGCATCTAAAATTTCTTAACACAACTGTAGTTGTTCCTTCACTAGAGATGTCTGAGGAAGCCACTTTGTTTGATAAAGTCAGTTAGTTTGGGGTCAATCTCATGGAGGATAGATCGTAGTTTTCATCCTATGAAAACTACAGCAGAAGAGACTGCGTAAGTCAAAAACCCAGGGGGAGGCAGGCATTCCTTTTAGCAGGCATTGCTAAAAATCCTGACTGAACAGACTAAAAGTTGCATCTGATTTGCTTTAGCAAGTTTTGCTTATTAAGTGCTTGGCACACAGAAAGGAAGGCAATGGTCACATCCGTAGCGCAGGCACGGGCCTGGCCGTGATGCGTACCTCTAAGCTGACCTTGAAACCAACATGTTTCATGTTGCAAGGCACAGCACTGAACATGCCACTAACCCAGGAGCTTGCAGCAAAGACCCTTCCCAAGGTTTGCATGCAGGGCACCCCGAGAAGCTCCTACAATCTAGGCATTCACACCAGTGTCATCACACCAGAGCAGAGAAAGAAATCTTGTTCCTGGCAGAAACCATAGCCTGGGAGGACAGGGCAAGAGTAGTCAAGTGTGGACACCCTCCTTATCCTCCCAGAGTAAAGAAGCAGAGATATTAAAAGCCCAACAGAATAAAAAAGCTCAAAACTCAACATCAGTAAAACAATTCCTAAATAACTAGTAGTTCATTGGCTTAATGAAGGGACCAAAGCAAAGACCTGATCAGAATTCTGCAAGGGACGGGACACCTATTAGACTAACCTCCCTAATTACAGTTAGTCATGATATCCCAAACTATTGTTAACCTGTATGAGAAGACCAAGTACTTGGTCTGAAGAAGAAATTGTGCAGGCAAATTCCCAATTAACTGTCATTCCTTGACAAAGCACACTAAATCCATGAGATTTAGATACAAAGAAAATCTTTGTAAGGCTGCTTTACGCAGAGCTCTTTATTAATCAATCACGTGCTTCCCTTCCCAAAATCCAGGGTTTTTTTTCAGTGAGTTGACCACAAGGGAGCAGTTTAGAGAAGTGGGTTTCTGATCCTGAAGCAAGGACTGTCGCTAGGTTGCCCAACAAATACCAGGGATCTTCTGCCTAAGCAGGTCGTTTAGAACCACACACAGACATACACGCGCACACACACACACACACATGGAGGCACACACTGTTTTCTCTTTCAGCAAGGATTGTCTTGCAGTCATCTGAACTGAATCTCACCTATCTCCCATTGCAGTGCCTTGCTATTCCCTAGAAATCCTGTGTTACATCCTTTACTGGATGTACCTGTATATATTTGACTACAATGCAGAGCCTAAAACTGCCACCAAAAGCAGCAATTCAGCCTTCCTCCGCTCAAGCTCTCACCTCCAACCTTTCTGTATGCCAGCTCTTCCTGTGCTCATGCAGTGAACCTGAGTAGTGAACTGATCTGACTGAGGAACAGCCTAAAATGGGGGCAGGGGAGGCACACTTCAGGTGAATCATGTCCCCAGTCTGGTTTGCTGCATGGCCAAAGAGTTCTGTGAGCAGAATGGTGGGGCAGGGCAGGGATGGGAGCCGAGTACTGGGAAGAGAGCTCAATTTCTTTCAGTAGCAGTGCCAGCTTAAGGTGTCTTCATTAAACTACAGTTGTAGATGCACTGGGTGTTGGAAGCTGAGGTCCAAATCTCTTGTAAAATTCTAAATAAAAGGCAATGTACAGACAGAAAACCTAAATAACACAACAGGTAGTCTGTGCTGAGAGGTGACAGAATGGAAATCACTTCAGCAGGCCCGACTGTCCTAACTTTTGTGGCATTAAGACATTTAGTCTTGAAGGTTGTTAAACTGTGTTTACCTGGGGGACATGGGCCATGTGTGGCGGATTGGTATATGCAGGTTGAACATGGGAGGGATGAATGGTGAAGACTGTTTGTTGTGCTGTAGGAAAACTATTTTGTGGAGACTGCGTATTGGAGCCTGGCGTCATGGAAGGTGGGGTTGGAGCTAGACCTGCGTGGTAAATTGCCGACTGCTGCTGTGGGTTTGCCAGGTGGAGTGCCTGAGCAGCCTGGTGCTGATGATGCTGCAAAGAAAGACAGAAGATGGTTTAGCTGATGCTCCAGAAGCGAGACACATCTGTTCTGTTAACTACAGTAAGAAAGGTCTGCACAACCGCTCTCAAAAGTGGCAAAAGGGTCACCACATCTATGGGCATGTGGAAACTCATCTCAAATCCACCAGGCTCACTTTCTCCTTGCACTAGGAAGTCATGTAAGCACAAATCTGGGAAATAGAACCTACACTGCCAGGTAAAACCAAGGAGAACCTGCCACCACGGAGCTGGATGTACTTCAGATTTGCACTCAGCAGCCCAAAGTCACTACCAGTAGGTAACTCAGGCATGCAGCACTATCACAAGGACTGTTTCGTTTTCAGCTGCTTGTCTTTGACAAAATACAAGCAAACAATTCTTAGCATTGATCTGCTGTTTCCCATTGTAACCCCACTCGTATTAAAGCTCTGACAGAACTCTGATCCCTCCTTAATCGTTAACACAGAAACAAGCTATGCCTCAGCCCCTGCGAACGGGGAGAAATGGATGCTTGGACTCTACGATGTTAGTCCTTACTAAGGAAAAAGGACTTCCATGAGTTTCCCTGCTGGCTTATCTAAGAAAACTACATTATAAGATAATCACCTTGCCACTGCAAGCAGAGAAAGATTACATTATACAGCTCTATTTCCATCCTTCAGAAAATAGAGGGGAATTTAGACAAGTCCCCCATGCGATCTGTCACAGGCAGTTTGTTTCCTACCATTTCTCCTCTCAAATAAATCAATATATCAATGCCAAGCATCAGATGCAATACCTTCCAGCAGAGCATGTCAAACACAATGCAAAAACATTCACTCCCTCAATTACCTGCACGGGGCTAGGAGCAGGGTGGCTTCCAGCATGTTGGCTTTGCTGCTGGCCAGTTGGTGTGGCAGAAGGCTGAGGATGCGGAGGATGCGGATGCAGGGTAGCATTAGGGTGGGCATACTGCTGAGCAAGTGAGCCAGTGGAAACTAGGATGAAAGAGAAAAACATTTAGCAACAGATACATGACATGCATCTCATCAAGCTACCATCTGCACTTGAAGGTTGCACTACAGCTCAAACTATAAATACTGTAAATATATTCCCTCCCCCTTCTATAAAAAGTATTTATCTTGCAAATAGCTGAGTTCTTACCTTTTGTGTAGTTTGGTTTTGCAGGAAAGTCTATAAATAACCATAATTAGACAGTGCATCTTCCCTAGTTTGACAATGTAACAGATACTACACAGAACAAAGCAGCATTTTGGTTTCGTTTAAAATATCAAATTCATCGTTTTCATACAATTTAGTTTTTCCTGAAGCAGACTTTTCAAAGGTCTTACAAGCCATTTTTATTTCCACCATCCAAAAAATTCTTTGGCCTTATACCTGGCTAACCTCACCATGCTACTCTTCTGGAACTTGCTCACAGTACAGTCAGTGTAAAGTATATGCACTGCATGTAGAAGAGCTACAGGGACACACAGTATATACAAGAACAGCTGAGAAAACTGAGGCTGCTTGAGCATCAAAGTTTTGCTGAAGCCAGTATCTTGTACTACAATAACGTATCTTGCCTTTCCCCTCAAGGCCAATTAAAGCCTGGTCTGGATCTTCACATTCTATGAAATCCTTAATTCCTTGAAACAGTAGCAAATAAAAAAGGAATAACACCACAGAACTTTCACACCAGTAAACGCACATCTGTCGCTACAGCCATACCAGTCTCCAACAACAAACTAACATCAACAAGCTCCTCCTTGAAGAGCCCTGCTCTGTTCTGCTTCGAAACGGGCCACGTTAGGTAGTTTAGGGTTTTTTCCTTGAGGGAATCTAAGTATGAAAAGCCATACTGATAGCAAGCCTTCCTTTAAACACAAAACATGCAACCAGACAGCAAGGCCCTAAGGAAATGAAGATGCTTTGCCTGTTCCCCCCACTGCTTTTAGATCTTCTGCAACAACCAGTTTGCAACTACACTTCTGCACGTGACAATGCACGCTACCCTCTCCTATGTTACAGCTTGCCAAGACAGAGGCTGGTTTTACTGACAAAACAGTCCAAGCAAACTATCAACCTGCTCCTGCTACTCTTCTTTATTTCTTTTTGTAGTTGTGACTGAATCTAATTACTGCTTACTACTGGGTTACAGCTTATTTAATGGGGCGTGTATTAGACGAGAACTTGATAGCCAATGCAGTGCCTGTCTGTTGCATACCTTTAGCAGCAATGGGTTTTCAAGTGGTGTTTCCTTCCCCTAGTAAATAAACTTGAAAAGCAGGGCATAGGGAGAAACCTTGAGTTACGCTGCAGCCATCTGCCTGGTGTATTCACAGCTAGTGAGGTGTGGTTTATCTCCCTTTCACAAGGAACTGGTTGCTGCAGCTCCTGAAGAGTGTCACTGTGCTGGCCTCCGAGTTCATGAATACACACAACTGCCTGACTGCATAGAAAGGATGAAAGGCAAGATGGGTGGAGAAAATGGACAAAGATGGAGCTGCATCTGAAAGCACGATACTGTTCAGCAAAAGCAAGTCTCAAAAAGACAGCAACCCTACTGTGCTCCATTAACCAGCCCTGACACAATACTACCCTGTGCAAATACTTGTTTTCCTCCAGTTTGGCTTGCTATTAAGCATACAAATGCTACTTCTAACAATCAGACTTGCCAGAATACATCCAGACAGCATCTTTTTGCCTAACTGAGATTCCTCTCCCAGGCCATTATGAAAGTCTCTCCTTTAGGAAACAACTGCCTACCACATTTCACTTAATCCCGCCCTGCTGTCTTGAAAGCTCCATTAAGTCTTCACTGAGCAAATGGTCCAACAGTGATGTGCACTGCAGTTTCAGGCTATTAACGCAGATGAACTTCATAGATATTTGTATCCCTAAACTCCTACAGTCTGGAGGTGATAGTAACATACATATGCATGAGCATGTAAGTGTACTTAAGCACGAGTGCACATACTCATACACCACGAGCACCTCTGAGAAGTGTTTGAAAACATCTTAGTGTTTTCTATGCATATTGTCAAAACCACCAATATTTTCTTCCACAGCACTTTGTTAAGCTTTCAAATGCAAGAAAAGGCTTTATATATATATATATATATCACTACTAAAACTAATTTTGCAGCAGCATCCCCACCACGCTTCAGTCTGGCTTTCGAACACTGCTCCTTACAATGACTGTGTGAAGATCATCAATGGACACACTGATCATTTTTACAGCATGAAGTTTTTGGTTTCCCAGAGCAGGCAAATTTCTCAACCTCGTTATTATCCACACTCTGCAGAAGGCCAGAAGTTATTACCTCTGCCGAAGTAATAGAAATAAATGCAGAGAGGGATTGACTTGCTTGCCAAAGGGCACTGCTACCAGCAATCTTCCTCAGCTCTCATCCCACTGCCTCAGCCACAGCGCTGGCATGCCTGACTACAAATTGACTTCGACTCCATTCAAGAGGCTTTAAAATGTATATGAAAATTTAATTCCAAGTTGTAAGATATTCAAGGCTCCCCACATCCTGCCACATTCCTTGTTAAGAGCCACTGAAATAATGCAGTGCTCTCCTCAACCATTCCTGCAATTCATCCTTCACGTCTTCATAGCCGAGAGAATAATAAACTGAGTTACTGTGAAACAGATACATTATACAATAAAACTTCACAAAGAACTTCCCTCTTAAGAAACCACTTAAACCTAGGAATAGTACCCTAAAGAACAGATACAGAAGCAGGGGGAGGATGAAGGTTTTGTCAGAAAGCAGCTCTTCCATAACCTTTTAACATCTTTTATCTATAGCTTCGCACTGGAAATACCGGGTATTTTACACTGAGGCATTTTTATTTCCTTAGCTTCTCCTCTCCCCCATTTTCTCCTTAACAAATTACTCCAATAAACTCTGCAAGTTTGGTTAAAACTACTTCAGATGCTGCTGCAAATCATGTTTTAATAGTAGCATTAAAAGTGCCTTTCAAAAAATGGTATTTGGACACTTATCTAAATCCTGGACTGAGACTGCATACAAATGAAGCAGGGTTCAGGGCGAGTGGCAGCAAGTCTGAAATACATGCACGGATCTTTGTTAGCTCAGAAGCAGGGTTCAAACTTCAACTCCAGGGATGTAAAAGGGTTTCCACGTTGAGCTAGTGCAATTAATAGTTCGTGACAAGCCAGTGAGCTCTATGAGACTAGCAAGCCTGTGAAAGAAGCCTTGCAAAACAGCCATGAGAAATTCACCTGCTTAGCTGCAACTAAAGCACTTTCACTGTGACTCATGTCAAGGATTTTCGCCTGCTCATCACACCAGCTCACTCCACGTATCAGAGAGCAAACAAGGTAAGACAGGAGGTGAAGAAAAACCACAATAAATCACCAATTATCCAACATTTTCTCCCAATTCTTAGTGCTTTGGACATTTTCCAAATGGCCATCTAGTATCCAAGAAAGTGCTGAGAAAGCTCTAGGAAAGGACAAAACAGCTCTGTGTATCTCCTTGCTGCAAGTAGCCTCAGCTCACTCCAGTACAAACACACTGTTTTTCTCACCCTTTCTGCCTTAAACTCCCTCTCCCCCTAAAATACTCCCTGGGCTAATAATCTGCTTCACTTTAGCATCTTTTTGATCAAGCTGTTTCCTACCATGAACTATTCAACTGCACCAACCTGGCAGGGGTAGACAGTGAAGGAAAGTGACTGGGTAATGAAGTGAGCAGAAACATCAGATGGACTGAATTACTGAATTCAACTCTACAAAAGTGCAACCCATTTCTCTGAGAGGCAAACAAGGAGCAGGCAGCCATCAAACCCACAGAAGGAGCTGAAATCAAAAGAGGTCAGAGCAGCAGAAATCAAGCAGAACTCCCAGCTACGAGGGTAGATACAAAAAAAAACCAAAACCCATATCCTGTAATTTTGTGCTTGCCCTGGTAGGAAATTTCAATGGTGCCAATGCTGGTCATCGTTGGTCATCGTCCAAAGATGCACTGAAGAGCCTATTTTCAAGAACTGACCAGTGAACAAACTTCAAAACTATTGCCAGACCCAGTAAGATGGTGAGGATAACTACATTTAAAAGACCTGAATGGTAGGAAGCAAAGAAATAGCAAATGTTTCTTTCATAACACAAACATTTCAAGAAGTCATTTTACACAGGTAGAGTGGACTCCACTTAAAAGATTACTCATGAAAGGAACGAGCTTAGTAAAGTTATTTCAGTGCACCAAACCAAGAGGCATGAAAACAGGACAGGTCAGCATCCTCCAACACCAGCTCACGCAGAACCAGGGCTGTACAAGAACCACAGGGAGTCTGTTCCAGAAGAGATTTTTGGAGAACAAGTGGTATTTCTCACATCCCTCTTGCATGAGCTAACTCAAAAACCCCCAGGAGAGTGCCTGGCATGGGCTGCATGGACTTGCAGACACACACAGCAACAAGTCTCACTGCAGGACAGGAGCAAGCACGGAAGTACCCTGAAACTGCAAGTCCTCCTTTCCCGTGTTTCGGGTGACAGCGACAGCTCATCCTGCAACGACACCCCCAAACCCCAGCTTCCTCAAAGTGCCACGATGAACACCAACAGACAAGGCAGTGGGTATCAGTTAATCTGCCTTTCCCAGTATACGTACGTAACTGAAGGCCGTGTTAGCTGTGGCGTACCATGAGCGTGGAGGACATCTGCACCTCTCCCAGTGCTCACACTGATGTAGGAACCACCACACAGGAGTGCTGGAGCCAGGTAACAGATACTGTTCATCGGCCAAGGAGGAAGCATCTGATGCAAGGAGCCCTCATCTACTCACTCTTGTTACAATAAAGACAAAGTACATTGCTCACAGCTCTCCTTCCAAAGCAACTCTACAGAAAGCTTCCTTCACCTCAGCTGCAACTCAAGTTATTTCCTCCCTGGGGCTCTGAACTTGAGCCACAGCGTTTTAAAGAGATGAGGCACAAGACACTTCTCCTTTTAGGAAGATGAATAACTTGTGAAGTTTTAAAAACCCCATTTGAGCCATGAAAGGAAGGGAGTGAGGCAGTTCAGTCACGTTTTAAGGAAAGGCCATCCACATGCAGTGCTCACTTTGGGTTGTGGATGAAAAGGCTGGGTAGTAAAGTCAGATTATTCAACATGCAAAACCAATTTTAAAAGCCAACAAATCAGCCTCCTGTGCTTGTATCAATCTGCTTCACGCCCCTGTCCATTGAAAGGAACCTTCCTGAGTTTTCCACACACTGGTTTGGTGCAAGGAAACTTGTTCCCTCAACACGTCCCATTCCTTTAACATCTGTTCTTTAGAAAGTGCTTTTTCTGTACAATCAAAATTAGTACAAAAAACCCAACTCACTGGCAAAGTAGAAAGAAGGGCCTGTCTCCTTGCTGTATGGTATTTTGGGACATGCTGAATTTGGGAAATAGAAAGGTAAATTAGCCTCTTGCCACGTGCATACTTCCCGTCTTCTGGAAAGGTCAGTGTCAATGCTTTAAGGTTTTCTTTTTTAAGCTTGTAGAACCATGCAGATATTTTTATTTACTTAGGTGCTATCAGAGGTGGATATTTAGTTTTACAAAGGAGTGGAGATGAAACAACACAAGTCTCAAGCAAGCCTTCCTTAACTGTGACACTGAGGTCTTCAGTTCTTACGTCACACAAAAATCAACTTTATGTCAATTAATGGTCTATTACAGTCCACTGTAATAAGAAGGTTAAAATGTCATCACACTAAAACAGAAATTGGCCCCCTGCTTTTTCAGCTAGATCACTGTCATTCTTAACAGTTCCAAGACACCTTTGGTGACTGGTTCACTCTTAGTCCCTGGAGAATCCTCTGAGGCTTATATTATATCCACCATTGTACTATCAGGGTAATAGAATTAACTCTACTGCTGAGACAGAAACCAGATAAAAGTTAGAGACAACACCAGACCAGTAAAACATATGCAGAAGGGGAAAGGGGAAGGGAGAATGGGGACAGGAATGAGAGCACAAAAAACAGGGAATGCATCTGTATAAAACCAAGGTCTGGTTTTACCCAAGTTTGGTTTTAAACACAAAAGGTAAGCTTTCCAGAGGACTCCAGTTATCTGAAAACACAGGCAATTCAGCTACACGGTAAAACTAACACAAGGTCATTGTCACAGGAACGAACATATCCACCCTCTGCTGAGACACCCACATTTTCTCCTAACAGCACAAGACAAGTTTGGGTGTTTGTGCAACACAGACCACGGAGTCAAACTGCAAACCATGGCCAACAGACTCCAGCCCAAGGACATTGGTATCAGGGAGACCACACAGAGCCGACACTTCTGAGACAGACAATACATTCTGAAATCAACATGCAGTTAGGTAGGGTGAGAACAACAATTCCATGGCCAGGTATGTGAGTATGGCTGTTAAAGGTGCGTGTACTGCTCTGCTTCAGCAGTGCCTGCGTTTCAAGCTCTCCTTGGTAAGGACATCTAAGTGGCTCACGTCTCCAGAAGTTACAAGCTGAAGTGTGTAATTAGATGTGTTTAGCACCTGGCTGGTAGATGGGAAAATAGATGCTTGAATACTGTCCTTCCCAACTGTGTTTTGAGGGGGAAAACCCAATGGTTTATACACTCCTCCATCACAGGTTTAGGTGGGTCTATTGGTGACCACGCTCCTCTGCTTCTCTTGAGCTCTTGTCAACAGCGGGTTGTCAAACAGAAGCAGGACACTGTAACGACTGGCAAGGAAATCCCAGAAGTGCAGAAATATCCCATTAAACAGCATTAGACAAAAAATACTTTTTCTTTAAAGTGGAAGAGTGCTTATCAACAAGTGTAGGTCACAGCATGTGTTTTGGATTCAGCTATCTCTCGCCAGGACAGGAAGGAAAACAAAACCCAAACTCTGGCAGTGAGGGCAGTTCACTCAATGGATCAACAGGCATTTCTCTTCGCTGGCAGGCTGTAACTGCTTGCCACAGACTTGCAACTTGTCCCAAACCATGGGTGGAGATGGGAGTTTCAGGTCTCACCAGAAAACATTTCACACCTTTAAGAATGCTCCATAAGCAGTGCCCCCCAACCCCCAGGTCTCAGTAATGTTGTCCTTGCAGACCTCTTCTACCACACATGCAGGAAAAAAGGGGAACGTTCCAAGAGTCGTCTCAAAGAAAGCACTAGCACCTTGAAGGATAAAGGGGCAGTTATAGCCCACAGAATCCTGGTATCAGTGGGGGCAAAAATGAATTTAACCATAAATAATACATATTTTTAAAATCAAACACCAATTTTAAAGAGCCAAAAGGAAATCTGAGAACTTGTTGGAGCAAGTGCTCCAGAAATCAAAAGCAGTGGTTGTTGCTCCTCAGGAAGTTGTTATTCTCTCAGATTACGTTTAGAAGAGGACCAGAATCAAAGTGCATTGGTATTCTGAGGCCAAACATACTGTGGGCAAACTTAAGATTCCCAAAATACAGAACATAAGTTATGGATACGTTCTTACAGTCACTCAATCAGATGTGAATGATTCCAGCACGTTGTTCTTTAGCAGTGTACTCCACAAGCAGCTTATATTTATCACCTCAGGCATTTCTATGCTTTCCCCAAGAGTTCACATATTGATAAATGGAAGCTGAAGTGCATCTGTTACAGATGGACACATTTGGAGGAAACACAATCCATACAGGCAAGGTCTTCAAGTACTCAGCACATGGAAGACTTGCAAAAGGCTGAATTGAGACAGTGCTGCACTACATCAGAAGTCAGCTCGTGTGTAGCTAACTGTAAACCTTGTAGGTTAAGGGCACATTTGAGCCAATTCATGCTCACCAGGCAATAAACACATCTGCACATGGCAAGAACATACTCTTAAAAGTGTCTCATATGGAGTTCATGATCCAGCTGCGTTGAACGGTTTCAATAACAAGAATTTCAAGCACTTGATCATTTACTGGGAAGGTTGGAGAACACTTAGAAGAGTCACCAAGTAGCTATTTGAAAGAACACAGGAGGACATGCAACTTCTGTTAAATTAGGTGCTCTTGGAAACGTAGTATTTAATTACATGGCAGAAAATACCAAAGAATTCGAGTTTGACCCAACTTAGTTGTTTGCACTGGTAGGTAGTCACATACCTACAACAGACAAGCTGCAAAACCAACACAGAAATGAGATCTAACAGTTGTAAATGAGGGTATCAGTGATAAAACTATACAGACATCTACAGATCAAAGCCAACCAAGGGTACTGGGCTTGTACTTCAATGCTGTAGAACCCACTGGCTACAGAAGAAAAGGATGGTGCACAATGAGAAATTGCTAGGAAGTCACATGCAACCATTCTGAACCGTATCTCAGATTATCTCATGTTTGGTTTTTATTTTCATTAGGATTTGAGAGGAGAGTTTTCACCAATAAAGGTCTGAAAGCCTTTGATCATTCACTCTATTTAATCTAATGAAAAAGAAGATCTGTTTACATGGACACCTCAAGCACAAGAGTAGAAAAGATCAAAGTTACACAATTAGCAAGGACCTGTGAAAGACTTAATCTCTACCAAGTAACTTCCATTTCAGCTTCAGCGCAAATGAGCTGAAATGTTCTTCCTCCAAGTGTCAGAAAAGGTTTCTCTCTCTCAGTTTGGCTTCTCAGCTCTATTACCATCCCACTGCCGAGATCTGACAGGATGTTTTCAGATGGGCAAGACACAGACTTTTTAAAATCAGGATTAATTCCACACTAAACTTCAGATTCTCAGCCTTTGTAAGTTTTCACGACACATCATGGACTTCCATTAAGCAGCAGTGTAAAACTAAGCACTGGAACACATACAAAGATGTCTAAAGGTACAGAAAATCTTTTATTAGAATCTAAGTCAATAATATACGTGACCCAATAAAAGGCTTCTTCAGATGCTATAACAAGTATTGAAATGCCATGTTTTCAAGAGACCATCTGCTGTTTTGACATTTTATGACAATTTCCAAGCCTTCTAGCAACCTTGATTCTACCTCTTTCAATAGCATGTTTTGCAGTGAGGTTTTTTCCTCCAAACTGGGCATTGATTTATCATACATTTATAATGCTTTAGAAGTTCTTTCACATTTTACTCTGTAACAAGGTAACCCACATTTTCAGCACTTCACTGTATGTGAAATACGCCCATCTGGTAATGCTGGAGAATAACTGTCAAAGTCAGAGCAATACATGAGCTGTTTCATATATCCTTGACTTACCAAAAAAAAGAAAGGTAAGCAACACATGTTTTATTTTGCTTAAACAGCAGTGTTCATACTGTTAATAATGCTAGTAGTATAAGGACAGCATTTCACTAGTTGTCAGAACTAAAGTCAAGTTTTGAAACTGAGGTCATAGCCTTGCAATAAAACAAGTCCTAATTATAATCAAGAAACAATCAAGGGATGTTGTGTCAAGAGCATCAAGGGAACTTGAACAAACTTCTTTCGGCAGATATTCTTTAGCAGCTCCCAGGTTGAAATTTCATCTTGGTCACTGGCATCCTACTGAAATCAGCATACTTGAGTTTTCATTTTAACCCGGTGGCTCAGTTTTCAATGCTCTCTGCTCATCATCTTATGAAATATAAACCACATCTACTGGTGTAATCTGAATGATACCCATGTTTGAAGCTTGAGATTAAATACATCCCTGCACAACGTTAAGAACTTAAAAAGTTACATATAACACAAAACGTTTCCTACCATACATAGCATGCGTCTGTTCATGCGCACCATACTGTGTTGCAGAAGAAGATACTAAACCAGGCTGTGCGTGTGTTGGTGGTGCCATCATTCTAGCGTTGCCCTGTATTACAGGGCTATAAACATGAGGATGCTGCAGTCAAGAGAAAGAAGAAAACAGTTAATTGGAGGGCTATTACAAAGAACCTACTGTCATCTGAACAAGTATGTACTTAGAAACAGTAATAGCAATAGCTTAGCCTTACTAAAATACAGAGCAAACTACAGATTTCATACTAGCACCATTATCCCAGTTGTTCCTAAAAATTAAAGGGTATTTTCTGCAGTGGGCTAGAAAGTACCAAAACCCACTGGCATATCTGACTTTTGCTACTCGAATTATGTACTAAACTTATGCATCTAATTCTGTATTTATCCAATCATGTCTATTTCAAAGCTTTTGAAGTAAGAGCAGTACACCGAATTGTTTGTTTTTAGAACACCTAACTAGGAGCTGTCCTGGCCTTGACCTGGAAAGAGCTAAAAAGGTAGGATCAGTAATAAATGCCAACTTCTAAACTGACCTTACAGTCTGTTACAGGCTTTGAAGCACACCATGACACCATCAGAACACAGAAACTGCTCTAAGCGACTTCTTATGACTGAAGACAACTTAGGACTGAGCCATTTAATTACTTCTGGTTTGACTTACCACGTAGAGTGAAAGGACTCTTACCTGAGATTGGTAATGTGGCACATGCTGCACAAGAGGCTGATTAGGAAACTGTTGGGGACTATATGCAACATATTGTGTTGAATAAGCAGGTGGCGTAGCTACAATTGGAGGGCCTGCTGCTGAGGCAGGATGCATCATGGTGCTCTGATGATGTTGGTCTTGCCGTTGCTGTGGCATATTTGGTACTACAAAGCAAACAGTGCTTCATATTAGAAACACAGGACAATGAATGACCATCTTCCTGAAGGGTTTTACATTACAATGTCACTGTGACCAAGTGGAACACCCTTGCCTCAGCTTTAACCACATAATAGAGCTCTATGAAAAAGGAACAGCATGAAAAGGAGCTCCTCCAACAAACATCTGATTTTCATCACCGCCTCTGAGCCGTGTATACATGCACAAACCCAGGCCTGCTCTTTTTGTGAAGGAAGGAACAAAGGTGGCGGGAGAGAAGGACTGTCAAGAATAAGTAGAGAAGAGAAAGGTTATATCAGCATACCTACGTTATTCAAATTTGATCCTGTCCCCTTCAAAAGGCTTAATTCACCCTCTATGGGAACTACTCAGCAACTGTTCCATCAACTGGAAATCTGAGTCTGTTAAAATTGCTTGTGCTTATGGCTGAGGAGAGCAGAATGAAGGTCTCCACACAGCCACAGTCTGAGCTATTCACATCTTTTAAGCTCTGTGCTACCCCTCAGGATAGCAGAAAGCAACTTTTAGGTCACAGTCAACACTGAAGGGGACAAATCAACCTACAAGAAGAAAAGGAGTAGGAATAATTAGAGGAAAGAAAGAGTAAGAGAGCAGAGCGCTGTAGTGTGGGACCACCTGGGCTATCCTGGTAAGACAATCAACCAAACCACAGCAGCCAGGCACTGAGCACAAACTAATTCAGCCTACTAAGCAATAGGGCATGAGAGTTCAAGGTGAGCTCCAGCTTGCTGCAGCGAGACTGCAACTAATAACTATGCTAACCCAAGCACCTGTGAACTCCACTGCAGTGCGCAATGTAGACAGAGCCCTTAGAGAGAGGCAAGGAGGGAAATGTTGAAGATGTCAGTAAATTCCCTCAGTGATGACTGTATTTACACTGAAAATCAACAACAGAGAAGAGTAAATACAGGATGGAACTGGAACAGCGTAAAGGCCCTGACCTTCAACCCATGCAGCTCCGTCAGGACTGTGCTGCACACAGGATGGATATCCAAAACTAATGGAACTTGAGAAAGGAATTCAGAACAGGAGAGCAGCCTCATGCAGCAAGTGGGTACCCAGCAACATATCTCTGATTAAAACAATCAGTGTCACCAACCAGAAGATTTCCTGGTCAGACCACAGTGAAGTTAGTGTGGTTTAAAACAGAATTACATTGTGGGGTTTTGTCTTCCCTCCATTCATAAAGGCTACTTGTTTATTTCCACACAGCAGAACTGCTCTTTTAAACAATTTCCTCCTCCAGTGACTGGAGCTGCAGCACTGGAACCTATCATCACAACCCACTGTATAAAACTGCAAGAAAGCATGCACTGTGTAGAATCAGAGCATTATGTGAAAAACGACTATCAAAACAAGACCAGCATTTTTCTGCTTCTTCACTGCACTGCCCAGAAGAGAGTGCATCTCACCACACATGTTCTCCCCTCCACAGCCACAGGTGTCACTTCTTAAAACCATGGCATTGTTAGTCCAGCTGTTCAGTGTTGCAGAAGGAATGCAAAGGAACAAACTGGAACCAGCAGTAAGCTCCTTCCAGAAGAGCAGCATCACATACTCTTTCTGAAGTATCTCCCTCTTACTCTGAATTTCTCTCTATACTCTGAAGCATGAACTCTTTCTGAAGAAACACTGATTTTGCTTGTTGACCACAACAACCCCCTCTACTAAAGCACTACTGAGGGCTCTGCTGTAAATCAGTGGAGAAAACTGGTGCAGAAAGGTTCCCTTTACACAAACCCATGATGTTTATGAAATACAGGAAATGATCACCTTACCCTAACATTCCAAGTGAGAGAGACATTTGCCTGTTTGACAAATCAGATTCCAAACTAAGCAACTCCCCATTACTCCAACTTAGCATGTTTTGGCTGAATTAGTTTATCTAGATTTTCCACTTACTTCTCTTTATTAAAAATAGCATTTAAAATAGCAATTGAAAGCAAATTAACACAGATTTGAAAACACATAAACATCTGTAATGTATTCATGCTGCATGCAGACTAAGAACCAAACAGGCAGTATTATTCTCACCTTTACCTGCTCTATATGTCTTGGCTTGGTTCACTGGCATGGGCGTCATGGGAATTGGATACAAAGGCTGAAACAGAAGGAGGTGAAGCTGTGATATGCCTTCCAAAAGTGAATGTGTGTCAGGGTGGGGGCCCCACTCAGCTTTGATGTGTTTTACTCGGTTATGTTACATGGTTTAGTGAACTCTGTCTAACATAGGGTATTTTCTTGGCTCACCGTGATTAATCTGTGTGTACAAACAACTAAGGGCATATGGTTTGCAACAACCACTTAAGTCATGCTACTACTGCTGCTTCAATGTACTAAACCAGTCTGCTTTATAACAGTTAGATTTGTTATTTTAGTAATCCCTACAATGACCAGAAACCAGTGGGACCCAGCTGGAAGAAACAGTTGCTTAAAATTTAAGAGAGCTTGGAGGAAGGGGAGGAAGTCTAGCTAAAACTTAACAACAATGCAACTGTGCCCGTATTTACAAGAGTATTATAAGCTGTACCATCTCCCTGTTTTAACTTGGATCTCCTAAGTGTCCTCGACTTGCTGACACCCATCTGAGAAGTGTAAGCTTGTATCTTACCTGCACGCCTGGACTCACTGGAACCGGGTACATCATATTTGGTGCAAAACAAACGGGCTGCGTGTACACTGGGGTTGGCTGCTGATGACCCACCATGGAGGGGCTAGGCTGAGCTTGTGGACGAGGGGAGGTTGGTGTAGTAGAAGGTTTCGGCTACAAACAGAGTTCAACGAGGCATAAGATTAGTTTGATTACCCTCCAAGTACAAGTTTTACTTAGAAAGCTCTACTCAAAAGCAACAATAAACAGTATCAAGTAACTTACTTGAGCAAAAGATCGAGGGTTGAACTCTTTTGCATTAGGATTAAGTGTTGATTTTCTAACTTGCCTAAACATAACAAAAAAATGACATTCAGCATTATTCTTCTATAAGCATATCTGTAAAACTCCCTAATGGTTAAAAATTTAGAGATTAAAAAACCTCATTTCCATCTGAGAGTCAGATTTCTGAGAAGACAAGCAACACATGGCATGCAAAAAGCCACCCTTGGTGACAGCACTATTACTATACTCATCCATAAGAAAGCTTTCCTGCTGTTGATACTACAGCTCACATGAGCCAGGAAAACATTCAAATAAGCATTTAGATATGAATTAGGCATCAAGAGTTCTACATGCAGCTCTGCCACTGACTCATCAGATGACTTTTAGTAGTCACTTCACCTGTTCTCTTCTCTGTGTAACAGAGAGTACTGGTATCAGTATATAAACAGTAAGATATTACACATTCATCACAGCTTTATCCACAAATGGCTAAATGCTAATAACAGATGTGCTTATTCTAAAAGGCATAATTACTCACTCAGAAGTATCTTTCTTCTCCTCTTTATCCTCTTTATCTTGTTTACTTCCAGGCCCAGATGTCTGTACACCTTGTGAAGTTACCTCAGGCCCTCGCTTTTGCTCAGAACTATTACTTATTGAAGGAGAAATACTTGGACTATTAGGTTTGCTACTGCCACCATTAGAGTTAGTATTACTGCCAGTTTCTATGATAGATTCTTTAGGGGTTGATTCTGTCTTTTCTTTAACTACATCTCTCGCTTTTTCACCTTCTCGGGTTTTGTTTAGCAGCTGATCCACTGCATCTGAAGAGGAACTCGACTGTAACTGAAAAGGAAGAACCCCAAGGAATATATTCAGTAAATTGATATGCAAAACTAGGGAGAGACAAACCCAATGCTATCACATACACAGAGTAAACCACAGTCCCACAGGCCTCAATCATCTGGAAATGACCTTTTAAAGCATACATTTCCATCTCTACTAGAAAAGAAATCTATGAAGCAGGATGATGTGTTAAGCCTACACTGTGAAAGAAGCTATTCAGCTACTCAAATGACCTATATGTTGATTAGGGAGTGACAGGAAAGCTTAAGAGAAACCTCTGGACTCATCCCCATGTGATTTAACAGTAACACTTGAAAAGCCAACCTGATTTAATAAACCAATATAACCATTTTCAATTTGCCTCAGCAAATCCCTTTACTTAATTTTCAAACAGCTCTTCCACACGGAGTTTAAATGTGATAATTATTTGCACCTAATAATCAAACAGGCTTCAAGTACTGTTTTCAGTGTACAGTCAATATGCACATTCACATGTATTAGGCAATTCTACTAGCAAGAGTCAGCATCGATTTTATAGTATCTAGCATGAATTCTTCTGTTTTCATAAATGAAGCTCAAGTGGTGAAGACCTGTTCTCCTGTTAACACATGCAGTTTATTCAGTTCATTAAAATAGTCTGGATGCACACGAGTTAACATCAGTAAGTTAACACACAGAGAGACTTACCCTAAAGTCATTCTTAAATTTCTTTAAATCATCAATCTGTTTTCTATGTTCTGAAACAATTGGAGATACACCTGCCAAATATAAGACCAACATTGTCCAGGCATTTCTAATACAGGACTGATACACAACACGTACACATTACTGATTTTGCAAAAACGTTTCACACCTAAAAATGAAAGTGTTATCACTTCATCTGTAACTTGCTGTAATTCCATGAACTACGTGTATGAGCACACAAAAATACACTGCTGAAACCACAGCATTACATAACTGGCATATCTGTAGTTCTAATGCGTTGCACCAAGACAGAAGCCCTGAGGTGCAGGGACTGCAGAACTCAGCTGAACACAAAGCAGCATGCAGCAAAACCCTCAGAACATTAACAGACCAGAGTTTCAGATCATAGCAAGTAAAGGCAAACGCTGAACATGGTCAGGTTTAGAGCTGGACTTGATCTTAAAGGTCTTTTTCAACCTAAATGATTTTATGATTCTAATTTCAGCATGAAAAGATGTTTTGGAGAACTAAATGAACAAATGATGCTGCAGAGAGGGACAAATTTAAGGCATAATAGGAAGAAGCACAGCTACAAAACCTATGCTGACCATGATGCTCAGGAGTACAGCTCTAAGCAGAAACACTCATTTAGTCCAGACAGCTAAAAACCAGCTTTGTGAGCAGCAAAACGAACCACCAGAGGAAAAGAAAGCCCACCATCCACATGAGCATCTCTATACTGTGTTGATAAAATGAGTCAAGAACACCACGTAAAATTGCAGGCCTGCCACTTCACACCTGCATGACCAAGCTCTCGATGTAGAACACCCCAGTCAGACTGCCTCCAAGTCTTCCTCAAAATGCTAACTAAAGCAGTCAGTACAGCAGGTTTAGTGGGTGGAATTCCTATATTACACAAGAATAGTTGAAAGCTTGATACAAACCTTTGTTTTCAGGTTTAGAAAAACTAGGAGAAGTCTCACTTGGCTTTATATTCTCCTTGTTTCCAGTTGCTGAATTTTGCCTCTGGTCTTGAAGCCTAGTATCTTTAGCTAGGAAAGAAATTACCAAAGTTATTCACTTACACACAACTCAAACTAACCAAAGAGAGACAGCAAGAGAGACAACAGAACTGAGATTTAACCATTTTAGCTTACAAAAGAAAACACTGGGGTCTGGAGGGTTATCCTCCCTCCTTCCCACTCTACTGCCTTTAAGCTGAAGAAGTCCCTGTCAAACACATCCCTCCCATCATACACAGAGCCTTAACTAGGCTGGGAAATGAACTATAAACTGAGAGTGGACTATTTTCACTAGTCCATTAGACAGTGCTGGAATGATTAGAGTTCTCAGACATCTTGACTGTGCTCTTGAGTCTTTAGATTATTCCCCTTCCTTCTGCTGTGTCCAGAATATTCCTTGAAACCAGCATCCCATGTTTCTTTAAACAGCCAGGAACTCAGTTTGAAGAAAAAATATAATCCTCAATTCAAGTCAAACACCTATAAGCCCATTCTCCTAAAAGAGCAGAAGAAATCAAGCATACAGACTTACCAAAAAGCTTTTCTCCAACCTTAGTTTAAAGCTAGCATCATGACAAAAGGGGAACTTGCTACACAGTGAAATCAAATGCATGAAAAGTTTTCCTATCATTTAGGAAGCAGCTCTGCTCTTGCAGACGCACATTCTTTGTCAGGGAGTAAGGAACAGGAGCATTTGCAAGCAGCAAGGGTAACTTACCTTCACTGGAAGGGGTAACTGCTCTGTTGGATGCAGGGCTGGCAGGTGTAGGAGAGGCAGCTGGAACAGGCATGGCAACAGATTCAGTGGGAATAGTTCCAGGCTGAGGAGAAGGCAGAGCTGGTCCCATGGGAGTGCTGCTCTGCCTTGGAGACCTAGGCCTGTGTGTTTTAGGGGATAATCTCGGAACTAGAAACAAACAGGGAAAAAACAGTTATAGGATTAAGTTTCCTCATCTGCTCAGCAGTTTGCTTCTTTATAAATCACTAACGACATGTTTTAAAATACTTAGTGAAGCATTATATAGTAATTGAAAACCTGTTTACCTTTCAGGTTCATCTCCTAGTTCCTTACAATGCAGCATTGCAGATAAGTGGTGCAATTAATTCTGCAGACTGTCCCCTAATACACATCACTGCCCTGTAGTGCCACCATGAAACTGCAATATTCTCTGCCCAGCCCCCAACAGCTCACATTAACACAAAAAAGGTGGCCAGGTCTCCACACAAACAGCTGTAAAACGTTTAAAAGGGGTGAAAAAAACCCACATCCATTTTACAGCGTCCTCTTTTGGAGGTTTGCCAGCTGGAAGAAAAACAATATCCTATTGAACGAAGATGGTTTGATGTATGGTTTTGCCCCTGTGTAAAGCAGTGAGGGAAGCTGTATATTCTTTGAATGGTAAGTTGTACCTCCTGCTCACCCCACCGTGGCTAGTTACGTGCTTTACATCGCATATTAACATCAAGTGAGCCAGGAGAAAGACAGGTTGTTTTAACAATCCTACTTGCATGTTAATAACATATAAAATGGGGAGGGAAGATGAATCAGACATAATGCCATGACAGAAGAGGTTAAATCTTTTCCACAAGGCAACAGGTCTGAGGGGGTCTAATTCCTCCCTTCTTGCTGAAACATGCATCCCCACTGCCCTCCTCTAGAACTCTAGCACTGCTAACGTGGACCAGCCCTCAATCGGCTGCTCACTTGCCCTTCAATTCAAAGAGAGTGCCCAGCTGCTGACAACTCACTAGAACACAGCCTCAACTACAAAAGCTTGAGCCTAGGGCCTGTGTCATGAAGTATTTAAGAAACATGTTAATGGAACCAAAAAAGAAGAGACACTGACTATTATCTGCTGCTACAGCACTGAGACAAACACAGAATAGCCACTTAAAACCTGACCAGTTTTTAAAGGAAAAATACATCCAACTTAACTTGAATATCATTTCATCACCCTTCCAACACCAGCCTTCCTCTATCCAAACACCTCCTCCATTGTAAACCACAACTCAGTTACACTGCCATTAACCAAATTCAGTGATGCAATGGAAGACAAAGAACTTTTCCTGTCTCCTTCAATAACTTCCCTGAAAACTGCTTTTTTCAACAACCAATTCCCACATTTTTCCTTCCTTTCATACAGCATCTGACTTAACCTCTCTGCCATTAGGTCAATACTGCACCTGAAGGACCAACTCACCAACTAGTTTACTAAGCTACCTGGGAACATCCTTGTCCCACATCATCTGAACAGGCTAAGTTAGCAGACCAGTGTTTATTCAGAGGCTGAATTGTCTAGAAACGCAGTATTCTGCTTAGCATTCATACTCCAGAGTGCCCCTGGCAAGCCATCTGCAATAAGCCAAGCTTTACCTACCCCCACTGACAACTGATGACCACGTCCCACCTGAAGGGCTGCCTCGTGCCACTGCAGTAGTAGATGCTTCCCCTGGTGCATTATGAGATACAAATTCTAAGCCACTTGAAATTGTACCCCTACCAGTAGAGACTCTGTGACCTCGAGGGTGCCGTTGTGCCTTAGGAGACATCCGTGGAGGCCCTGAGGAAAAGAAGACAACCCCACACAATAAGTACTTCATGTCCACCACTACGAGTACCCAAACATACTGCTTTTAAAACTGGGTTTAAGCTAATAACTCTCAGTATTATAGTCAAGCAATTTACACTGACATCAACTAGAACCAGGGATCCATGAGAGTAAAGAGGCCAAGTCATTGGTCCAGCCAGACTACCAACACTCATCGCCTTGCTCTGACAGCTCAAGTTCATTGACATTTAGAAGCTTTATCAGAATTAGAACAGGTATGCAGGTCCTGGATGTAAAAGATTTGAATCCAAGCATCCAATATTGCTTACTGCCAGACATGCCAAAAAGGTGAGTGGCCCAGCTCCCTCTGGATAAGCACAGCTCCAGGCTATCAAAGGTTTTCCAGAAAAGAACAAATATCCATTGCTTTTGTCAGGTGGTGATACCAACCATATATTTACAGTGCAGTCATCACTGGCTGACCAATGCTCTTGGGGAATTTCAGCAGAGCATCCTGCATTGAGGCTGAACTGCCTGCAGCACGTCGCAATTCATTTACAAGTCAGCAAAATTGCAACCAAACAAGTTATTGTTATCCCCAGGTTCAAGTCATGCATGCTGTAACGCCAGAAGCTAAAGTCAGAAGTGAATACAGTGATTCCGAACAGCTTATACCACTGCCACAGAACAGTTATGCTCAAGTCTAAGCAGCAATACAGTTCCTACAGCCTAAAATACATTTCTCTGTACAAGATGAGACTGAAATGTTGATACTTCAAAGGAAAAACGGTGTATGAACAGAAGACAACGTGGCCGATTACAGTTCACTTTTAATGTAGGTCAATAACAGTGAAAAGTTCAGATAATGGCTTTCTGGTTTTAGATAAAGTTCTAAAAGATCAAGTACCTCTTCTGGTTACATAAATCTTTAAATGACAGCCTCCATTTTAACCATGACTCTCAAGCACACTTCAATCCAATTTATCTACAGGCAAGTCTTTTAAAGAATACACACTTTGTCCAGCAATGCCCTAGTCCATGTTGTGCAGGCTACTTTTTAAGTGCACTTAAAGAAGATTAAATAAACATTTGAGAATATGCTCCCTTCCTGTACCCTCAGAGGACAAATTTAGCTCCGATACTTCTGCATACAGCTATGGAGACTCATGGGTTAGCCTTTCCCTGCATATTCCTGGCTGCTAATGCAAACAGATCTAAAGTCTTCTACAGATTCACCTACAAAGCAGCTTATCCTATCCCATTCCACAGTGCACTTCTCCAAACATTGGTTTTTAACAAAAGGAAATTCAACGATTTAGTTCAATTTGGAACTGCTTTTTGTGGAACAACTGTATTAAAATATTTGATATGTTATATACAATTCATATTCCTAAGAAGGCCCTTCCAAGTTATCAGGTCCTGCATGTTGCTGTTGGTTAAGTTAAGACACTGAGCAGCGTTTACAAAGCTGAGTTGATTTCATACCAACTTGGGAAATGTCACAGCTTTATTTTGTTTTTGTAAAGCTCTTCAAATAAAAAGGTTAATAGAAATAGTCTGATAAAACTAAAGTTAAACACAAAATATAGGTTAAGTAATGAAGAGGAAAAACAATTTTGTAATTAAACTCACAAAGGAGTTAAACAAAGACAAACAAAAACATGAACAAATCGTGGTATTGTACCTTCTGAAGACATGCGTTTAGGCATAGTAGAGACAGGAGCTGGAGAACCATGAGCAGAGGGGTGAGACGGGGGCCTGGAGGGCCGCGAGGGGGGCCTGGAGGGCGGCCGTGTAGGGGTGGCTGCCCGAGGTGGAAGAGAGTTGGGACCTGACTGGTAGCGAGAAGGTGGGCGAGAGGAAGGAGATGGGCAAGGCGATGGCCAGGGAACACCTGACAGAACAAATGATATGAAGGAAAGTATAAAAACTAAAGAAAAATTATGGGGAAAAAGGTCAACAGAAAAAAAAAAGTAAAATATGACAAAATGATTTTTCATGTTTAACCCTTTGGGGATAGCTCAGTTTAGCTCGGCAACCGAGAAAATCGGTCTCTGCAAGGTTATTTCCTCCACCTCAGGTCAAATTTAACATCTGAATGTCAGAAACTCCCCAAAGGGTTAATTAGGATCTACAAATACTACTAAGGAATAGACAGTAAAGTTTGATCTGTTAGCCTATTATATATATGTTCTACAGTACGCATCACTCTTGACAAGATCCTTAAATAGCTACTAGAGGTTCTCAAACAGCGGTTCACATATAGTATTGACTCTACAAACTGCTACTTTCAAACCAAATGATGAGCAGTATCAATTCTAGGAACTGTATCTTTACAAAAAGCAGCGGTGTTCAGTGTCTGAATCCTGCCATTAACGCTTTTAGCAGTTATCTGAAGTATTAATGTCGTATTTTAATCTAGGATATAGGGCTCACTGTTTCCAAATCAAAGAGATTTAATTCACAAGCCATTCTGAATATTTTAGGTATATGATGTTCATTCAGCAGACTAATAGTATGACAGAAACCACGACTACTATGAACAAATGTCAAGGCTCGCACTGTTTGGGCAAGACTCAGTTGTTCATCCTTTATACAGCTGACTGTATTTAAAAAGGAAGTCTCACTTACCTTTAGATGGTTTCTCAGACTTTCTCTCCAGATAGAGGCACTTGAGTATTCTACATTTATCATTTATTCACAGCCATCTCTTGTAATAGCAGTTTTAACTTTGAAAAAGAATGCCTCTAGGATAGGCTACTGCTGAAATCCACCTCGGCTATGTGGTGTCTGGTTTACGGAACACCAATCCCTGCTATACAGTGACTATGTCTGTTTATAAATATTACCCATGTGTATAGCAGCAAATACTCAAATAGCTATTTGGAGAGAAGGCTTTGATTCCTCTTCCCCTAACACTTCTTTTGATTTATCCTTTTTCATGGGAAAGAGAACTGATCCATGCACCAGAAAGGAAGAAAGATGCCTTGTCGGCTGCCACCTCCCTTTCACTAGGTGTCAGCATTGCTACTCCTCCAC
Source organism: Pezoporus wallicus (assembly GCF_028554395.1). NCBI lineage: Eukaryota > Metazoa > Chordata > Aves > Psittaciformes > Psittacidae > Pezoporus > Pezoporus wallicus. The sequence continues at coordinate 586,226 of NW_026640928.1, forward strand.
GTTGAGCTCAGCAGCAGTACTACACAAAGCAGGTTTTAACCTTTAAAACCTGATACTGCACCATCATCTAAGACAAAGGTGACTGAGAGGGAGAACAAGTGACACTTCTGCTCTGAAAAGCTTCGTACAGCGCAGCCAAATGCGCGTTCCATTACAAATTAAACCCAAATCAAAATCACAACCTCTGAGTTAAATGATGGGTGCTAATCTAGCTTACGAAATACACATCCAAAGACCACACGAGATGCAGTTGCAACATAATTAGGTAATTGACTGCAATTTTATAAAGCACATTTGTTTAGACTTCAGATACTTGCCTCCGTTAACTACTCTTTGATCTGCTCCAGAGTTAGGACTGAATTCTGAAGTATGGGATCCAGACCTTGAAATTGGTGGGCCTGATCCAGACTGGCCCATCCTTGGCGAGTTTTGTCTTCCACTTCCCCAAGACAGGACATCTCTGTTCCTCTGTCCAGGTGGAATGTATTTATTTTCTCTGTAAAAACAGCAAATTTCTATCAGTGTCAAGACAGAACAATGAAAAGGACCTGACCAAGTGCTCTGCTGCCATTTTCTGTCCTTCTCAAATCAAGCTAAAGGAAAATTCTAAATACTATCAGATGTTGACCTAACATTCACCTCCTGAATTGGCTTTTGATACTGACCACAGAGTCCACTTTCTATGAGCTCACAGACACTGAACGCTTTAGTCCTAATGCCTGAAATTCCCCACAACATACCATAACCACTGCCTTTTCCTGTAATTCGGTCTGAATTCACCACAGAGATAATACAGGGCCAGGCAGAGGTGCACAAGTTAGTGTGAGTGCCAAAACCAGCACAGGACTGTTTACACAAGGTTCCTAACCTCATGAGCCCTGCTGAAAAAGCAGTTTCAATGAGTAAATGGTACCAAAACATGTACATCACTTAACTCAAACTACTATCGACAGTGTATGCAAGTACCTAGTGTTCACACCGTGGCCTTCTCGCTCGTTAGCATTTCTCTGAACAGCAGTGTATTTTTCTTCTTCTGTTCTTTCATCGTTTTCCAAGGCAACCCGAGCTTTGTATTGGGCACTTGATTCGATTTCCTCTGCTAATTGAGTTGCTCTGGCTTCCCGTTTTAAAAACTCTTCTGAATTATCTCTTTCTAATGGCACCCTAAAAGACAACGAAGAGAACCTCTGAAATGCATCCAAAAGCACAAAGGAGCTACAAAAATGACACTGTGTTAATTCTAACCAAGTCAAGAGGAAAGCAAATTGCTTTTAAGCCAGCAGACTTGCTGTCTTTTTTAGTATGTTGATATTCCTGGACTGATTGGATACTTGGTGTGAATTCAGTGCTATGTACCTGCCTGGAGAGCTGAGGTCAGGCTGCAGAGCTCTTCCATAGGACTTGTAAAATCCCCAGTCCCTAAAGCTATGCAAAAGCTCCAAATTTTCACATGGTTGAGTACATTAGTAATAAAAAGCCCCAGCCTGTTGTTTAGATTGGAAGCTGCTCTAAAAGACCACATTTGAATTTCTTTAGCTATTTACACATTCCCAATGGACACAAGAATCCCCAGTCCTACTGAAATTAAACAGTTACATTCCTAATCCTTTGATAATTCCAGCCATAGAACTGCAGCTCTTCCTGTTACGAGGAACTGCAGAAAAGATGAATGCAACACATTAGAGCATAGGACCAGAAACCCATGACTCACTTGCCATGTCCTAGGACCTCAAACTCGTTCATTCCACGTATCTCTATTAGGTAATGGCGTGTTGCGAAAAGCATACGTAGATTCCATAGGAAAGCCACCAAGTATTAAACACAGAAGCAATGAAATACTGAAAGATGACTAGGGATGGACATCACACCCTGCAACTCCTTCTGTTGACCCATGGTTTTGGTTTTTACCTCTTCTAATTTGTGTTTAAGAATCAGGATTTAGAAAGCAACTTTGCACTTTTTCCCCAGTTCTAATACTGAGTTCTAGAAGTCATTTCATCCAACCTTACTTCAGAATAAACTACATAAAGAACACAGCTGAGGCTTGGACCACGCTATGCTGGGCATTATAGAATCACTACTGCACGTACTTGGAATAATACAAAAAAAGAACAAAGAACGTAGGTGGAGACACAAGCCAAGTATGTACTAACATATGCAAGATTACTCAAGTGTTGGTGGCACAACCAGGAAAACAAGTGGCTTTGCCAAATCCAAGCCAGCACTCAGCTACTGCATCACACGTTTTTCCTCATACACTTCTGGCCAGTCATCTGCTGGCCTTATCAATGGGAACTTCAAGGATATGAAATAAATCCCTTACCCTTCAGCCTAAAGCTTTGGCTTGGCTCAAACAAGCTAGGCAAGAACATAAAGCAGACAAACCTGAAGTCACAGGCCTTGCTTGCCCTGTATTAAGCTTACACTTAAGAACACCCAATACATCCTCATTAATTTAAAGTGACTGAAACAAATGAAGGGATGTATGGTAGCAGGGATGTCAACCTAACCAAGCAAAAGAACTCCTGATGGAACATACGGATTTATGTTTTCTAATGGAGAAAAGCTGGTCTGAACCCCAGTGATGAGAGAAGCATGTACAGCAGGTGATGAACACAAACTTGCACCTTCATGCAGTTTGACAAACTATACGTGCTTAGCTCTAGGAAGGGAAAACAATCAAACAATAAATCCTTCACAATCCTTCAGCTGCACATATACTCATTTAGCTATGCTGCTGCTCATCACATACTTGGGAGAACCAGGAAAAGAGCTTCCCAGTTTAGCAGCCTGAGATGCAGAGCAAGTTGCTTGACAATGGCATTAATTTAAAGCCACCTTTGTGGTTTTAATCTCTTTCCATTAATATCCATAAAGCAGAAAGATGGAAGACTAAAGTTCAAAAGTACAAAAAGTACTTAGAGCAGTGAAGTATATGAATGACCAGCTTCTCCAGGATTCAAAAGTAAGCCGATTAAAGCACTTAGATGATCACCCTGTCACAGGTCTATTTTAACAAAATAGTAGAAATAAAACTGTTGAACCAAGACCTGCAGACTAGTAAAAATCGAAATACTCCCTGCAATTCCTTGCCATTCAAAACCAAGTTTACACTTTGGGGGTTAAAAGAGTGGGAAAACATTAAAGACATTTCACAATGGCTGCTGAACATCTGCAATTGATTTGTTTTGCAGTTGCAGTTAACATTATAGCTGCAGACTATTGGGAACAGGTCCACGCTGCCAAAGTAGCCAGAGCAGGCTTTATACTACTTCTATATTCAAGTTGTTATTATACTGTAAGTAAAACTTTACTTTAGATCTGGACAAGTCTGCTAAACAAGTCACATCACACAACCCCCCCCCAGTCATCAGCAGCATTCCAACATCATCCAGATCAACTGGCTCAGTAAAATCAGGATTGAGTGAAACTGCTCTGTTAGGTTAAACACAAACTATAGATACAGCACCTATGCAAAGTTTCACAATTCGGTATTTTCCACCTTATTCATAAAGGGTTTTGTGAGAAACAAGTATTATAGCATGCCTAACTTCAGAAAATGTTGCAATAGGAAGGAATTGTGTCCATTTAAGGGAACATATAATGATTAGTACATCTAACTATTCACAAAAGGCTGGCAAGGTTTCTTAAGCACTATTCATTCACTGCATTTTCAGTTACTCGATTCCACAGCTTTAGAGAGTATGCAAAATTCTCTTCAGAATACAGTTTGTTGAAGCAGGGAGAACATGAAATACAAATCTAATAACAAAATATTTTGGAACTTACGTATAAGAAGATAAACTGCTGTCATAAGTTGATACTACACCATAATTTTCTTCATTGTAACGAAACATGTCATTGGGATCCCATCCATTAGACTAGAAGAAAATGATGTTTGTTTTTCAAAATGACACTGGAAACACAATTCCCTCAAACTTGAGGGCTGATGGCAGAAACGAAACCTTTTGCCCTTTTCCTTGGGCCTATAAATTCACTGTCCAGATAGCAAAGTTACTAAAGCCACAATTTATTTCAGAGACATTTGTTCACCAGATGCACAGATTTTACCTTCAAAAGCCAGGTTTTTCTTGTTTGTTGTGTGGTTTTGTGTTCTTTTTATGATGGGTTTTAAGTACCATGCTCACTCTGGTACCAGAAGATTACTGGCTAGCAGGGAATACATAGATGAATGCCTTTTTCCCAAGTGCAAACCGATGCTTCTGAATGTTAGAAGTGTCCTCTGCTGTGGCAAACGCTCCAGCTTTTCAAAGGCACTATTAATGCAATTATGTGAGCCACACACCCCACAAGCAGAACACCCCTGTTGATCTGCACAACTTCCCCACTTTAGTAAAATTGCTATTACAGCACTCAAAGCACAATGGTAAACGTTGTGAATGTTTTATAAAAGCACTGACAGTCTTAAGTATTCTAATAAATCTCAGCTGTACAATATGTACACTAAAATTGACAGGATAACTGTTCTACCCAAAGTTAATAAGCGACACAGTAATATGAGCAGATTCTCCTGTAATCAGAAATACCATCCTTTTTCTTTAATATATTGCAGTCTGAATACCTTACTAAGAAGAATGAATGGTTGAGTAAGAGCTGACTGCTATGGTGTATAAGGAAATGTCACTTGAGACCATACTCTTCATCTAACGATTCATAATCTACTGAGATTGTATCTGTGCTTATTAAGTCATGGGTCATACTTCCATCCATTTCCTTGATCTTAGCCCAGAGACAGTTAGCTAAGCACAATTTCGCCATAATTTCCAAATGCAGTGATAGTCAGACAGGAATGCTCTGATTAAACGTAAATCACTTCAGTGTACTGCTGAATTTGGAGTCCTTAATCAAAGCTCCTCTTTCAGCCAATCCATGAGTCAAACACATCCCTTACCACAGCTGCTGCCATTTGTCAATATTTGCCAAAACTGGCATTTGAAATCCAGCTATTCTTATTGAAATGGTAAAAACCTACTGTGGCAGCTGCCAGCAAAGACTGAACATCAACCCATACAATGGAGGCAGCAGTTTCAGTCCAAAGTTCATTACTAGATTAAGATTAAGGAATTGTTGCAACGCATGTCCAGAGAATGAGCTGATCTACAGGCTGCCATACATGATAAAAAGCATTACTTACAACATCTGTCTCTAATGCCTCAAGCTCCTCCGTAGCAGTGTTCTCTCCTCCATCCCATGGTTCAAGATCCTTTTCCTTGTGTTCACCATTGACTTTAGCACTGATGGCTGAATCAGTAAAAGCATCTACAATGGAGAGGGGAGGGATGGGGGTGAAATTAATTTGGTTATGTACAGGAAACATACACATTAGTTTCTCTGAGGAACAACCAAATACAGCTGAATCACAAGCAGATTAAGTATCATTCACCTTCTCTTGTAGTTGCGGTATTCAATAGGACTACGTTAGAAAGGCACTTAATGCTCAGAATAGCTGTGAAAGTACAGGCTCAATTCTAACGTATCAAAAAATAGCAGTAATTACTTTCAGTTATTTCAAGAGGCAGTACACAAACTACATGTATGAATTTTGGGGAAAAAAAGAACAAAAGAGATGACCTGAGGATCCCCATTCCTCTAGCAAACCCAATCCTTGTAGTAAGCACTTTCGGAACAGCCCAAACTGCACACTAACATACTATGCAAATGTCAAAGAAGCATGAGTGCAACCCAGTCCCTCTCCTTTAAATGGGTAAATTACAATTTTCTCTTCAAACATCTGAGTTTCTTCTATTTCTACAACTCCTCAGCACACCAGCATGCATGCACACGCTTCTATTCCCTTTGCAGTGTAACTCAATTATCCATCAGCTTGGTGCACCATTCACTGTGAGGTGAACAGAGATGACTTCCTGCCTGCAAGAGCTTTCTCAAGCAGCAGCTTACCCAAATCCCACAGCATGATTCAGAAACTCTCTACCTCTTGTTCACAGAATCCCAGACTGGTTTGGGGTGGCAAAAACCTTAAAGCCTATCCAATTCCAACCCACAGGGATGCACACCTTCCATAGAGCAGCTTGCTCCAAGCCCCATCCAACCTGGCACTGAGCACTGCCTGGGATGGAGCAACCACAGCTTCTCTGGGCACCCTGTGCCAGTGCCTCAGCACCCTCACAGTGGTTGTGAATAACGTATGAAAATAAATAGGCAGAAAGGGTCTGCTCCTGTTTATAAAAGATATTAAAAGTATATAAAAAAATAAGGATCATGAGCTTTGATTTTCACTTGTTCACGTTTCATTCAAACCAGACTTAGGAAGGAATAACACTAGAATGTTGAAGCGCTGTAAAACACGTACAGAGCCATTCATCAAGGAAGCCAAGCTTTGTATTTGTAAGCAACCAGATCTCAGAGCTGCCACACTTCAAGAGAAGGAACTTTAGAAAACAATATAGGCTTGTTATAAGCTTATAAATAACAAAATAAGCCTAAAATAAGTAAGCCTGCAATCTACAATTTCCTATTATCATGCTACTGCTACAATAAGGAGTAAACATTTCAGACCTTTAGCAAGGATGAGATCAAATCACCAGGCAGCGCCAGATATAGAAGAATGTGGCTTAAATTAACTTTTGGCAAGATACAAAGATCTTACTAGGGAAAATGAACTTTAAAGCCATCATGAAAAGAATTCACAACATATGAAGCCGGCCACTGATGTTCCAGTTTTTAAACCAGCACAGGAGACTGCTGACATAGCTCCTTATTCCTGTTTTACCCAATTTCACAGTGAGGTTCTGCACATATATTGGTATGATCTGTCACTAACGTGAACTGGGCTCAGTCTGTCTAATGACATTCAGCACTGTCTCATGAAATGCTTGCTCAACACAAAGACCAACTATGGGTAAGGGATTAAGCACTGTTAATAAGCTCAGATGGAACAAAATGTTATAGAAGATGTATGAGAAATAAGGAGTTTATTAGCTAAGTATTAATTTCAAATACAGAACAATCAGTAAAACAAGAAAGGCAAATGGAGGAAGGACACAAGAGGAGGCACAACACTGTTAGGGCTCACATGGAATTCCATAAACCTGCATCCATCACCTTGTGTGATGTGACCTGGGACAGCACCAACACAGCTGGAGGCCAACACTTTTAACTGAGATTGTATTTTAGCTCATCACTAAACGTGATGCCTTTAGCAGGCAAGTTCTGGGGTCACTTGTTAACTGTTCTGAAACAATCACTGTACCATAATACTGCTACCTTTGTGCTGATGCACAACCCCAATCCTTGTGTTTTCAACTGCTCCGAACAGGTAAAAGTCAAGGGTGAGAAGTCACCAACTAACTGCAGGATACTCTAAACGATTCTGGGAAGTTACACATGCATGTTTTACAGTGCCATAAATGTGCGAGCAAAGACAGTGAGTTTCTGTTACGTATTATGGTAAGAAAAGCAGTACAAAAGGCAAAATGCAGAGACACAGAGTGACTGCCAAGAAAGTTACCTGTTTCTGAAGGAACTACAACAGATATGGAGAGAGAAAAAATTGGAAGACATCAGATATAAATACAGATGGGTTTTTTTTCTTTCACATTATATTGCTGAATTCAGGCAATGCTTAGCTATTTCAGTCCCTCTCACAGACACGTTTAAACCAATTATACATCTCCCACCCTGCAAAAATCATTTCCATAGTAAAATGTTCCCATCTATTAACAGCCCCACTTTCCTTCGCAAACCACCCCCTTCCAAATAGCCTACAGAATTCCAAGATGTACCAACTCAAAAGGAAACATCTCTTGGTTACCTTCACACAACCAGCTTTTAAAATACTCTATATCATGTTTAAATGTCCTCTAAAACTACACAGTAACACAGTGCTACCTCATTCCACAGTTAAGGAGTAACTGAAGAGCGTAATTACCAGGAAGGTAAGGCACATGTATTTGGAAACTCTACATCTACCTTATCAATACCCCATAGCTCACGCTGCCACAACCCAGACAGACCAAGCTGCTGCTGTGCCCAGCACCAGTGTTTCCTGTTTGATCTGCTCATGTTGGACACTTTACATCAAACGCAGGTTGGAGGCTGCTTATGTCACTCAGGGAACTGAAATTTGCTTCTATATTACTTCAATGAGAGCACAGGGAGCTCTTCTTCAATGAGATGAGATAAATATGAGTTCCAAGGACTGGTAACAGCACCTGATGGAGATAATCTGTATTTCAGCACGGTGTTTCCTTAGTTTCTGTTAAATTACTTCAAACTCCACACAAAACTCTGCCATTTTGGATAAAGTGAATAAAATACCAGCTTAATAAGACACATCTACTCAACCCACTAATTTTCTTATTTTAAAAGCCACATAAACATTAAGCAGAGTGCTGTTAAAAATCATAGTGATACTGTGGGGAAAAAACCAACCCAACTCAAAACAAAAACTCCACTATCTAACAAATGCTACCGATCTGAGTAAGACCTGTAGAGTCAGTGCTGTTTCCCAGCAGAATCCACTGTACCATGGGGCACAGAAGCTCCAGTGCTCTTCACTTCTCTCTCACTTCAGAATGAAAGCCACAAGAAAGACTGCAACAGCAGTTTAACCTCTACGACTCAAAGGAAATCCAGAAATACAAGCTACAAAGGCAGACTTCTAGTCAGACAATATGGTCTCAGGAGCACCCAGACAAAGTTTAAGTGAGGCAGAATGGTACCTCAAGGCACACATCCCTATTTTTCTGGAACAAACAGCCAGGTGGGGACACGGGACACTGAGATGAAAAATACTGGAAGTCAAACAAGGCTTTACCAAAATTCATGAGCAACAGAATTCGGAACATATGGAAAAAACCAAATCCTACAGATAATGGTTTCCAAGATAAAAACACTGCTCTTAAGGTTAGTGGCAAAGTAGAAGCTAAACCATGAGTTGCTGCTACAAGTGCTGACTGGCGGAGTAATAACAGACAGGATACTGATTGCACAGGCTCAGCCTCTCCTTTATCTGGTGCCTCCCATCTCTGAGCTGTTGAATGAGCAATTCACAGGACACCTTGACATGGCCAAAGTTTTAATCAAGTCCTTTTCTACATGGTAATACCCAAGTTAAAGAGCAAATGAAAACTGGCCAAAGAGCTCAAGCTGTAACACTCAATCAGCCCCCCATCCCACCTCTGTACCTGCCTAATGTGACCTCTTCTAAGCAAAGGAATGTGATATCAAAGACCTCACTTCTTGTTTTAAAGCCTGCTGACCAGGGCAAAAAGATCCCAAGGCCAACTCTGTGCAAGAGAAATTCACATTAAGGCAAATTAAACAGAAACACTGAGATAAAAACTCTGCTTGGGCAAAGTCTTCAAGTATTGAATGAGTTAAAGAAAAAATGGCCAGAACAGAGCAATTAAGAGTCTGGGTTTAATCAGTTTCAGTGGTTAACATGCATGTTTGCACAAACATATACTGAGCTACTAATGGTGAAGAGCACAACTATGTAATTAAGTGCAACTCTGCAGTTCAAATGCTATTTAGGCAATGGGCCTCATGTGTCAAAGGTGCTCGTGCAGCACACTGCAAGTTTAGGGTCCAAAGTAAACTGAGCTTTCATCTTCAAGGTTTCAACTGTAAACTCTCATCTGGTTTGTAACTGCTCAGTACTGATTTGAAACATTAAAAACACTTACCACCAGCCCTGCAGAGCCAACATTTCCTTCCTTTGTTCATAATATGCCTACTGCTATTCCCCCTGCAACACTTTCCCTGGAAAGATGCCACTTTCAATGCTAATTCAAGGAAAAACTTAAACAGCCAATTCTCTTCTGCTTTTTTTCATTGGATTTGTAGTATTTTTCTCAGAGTGCAGTAATGGTGCCAAAACCCCAATAAAAACATTGTAGAAGCCTTTTACTTTAACAGTAGTTATGATGTTGAATTGCCTTGTCTTTAAAGAGAAGCCAGGAAGGCAACTCTGAAGCCTTACTCAAATCCGAATCATATGCAGACCAGCACTGCTGACTGATCACTGGTTAGGGCTAGAGGAAACACTGCTACAACCTTATTCTGCCGAACACAGGAGAAACAGAACCTCCTATTTCAATCACCCAGCCCAAGTAATCTACAACAACAGATGCAGGCACTTCACCTTGGCTTCAGAAGGTGAAGCAGGAAGATGCTACGTGCCAATGTACAGCTTCCACATCAGAGAGGGTTTTTAGCAGCCAATTTCCACTGCCACATGCAGAAGACAGAGCCTGTCCCTATTTAAATGCAGACAGAGTAGTCTGAAAGGGGGGAAGAATCTAATACAATTTCACCTGAGTTTCCCAACGCATGTTTCATTCATCAGCTTGCCTGTACTGCAGAAAGGCCTAATTCCACAGCGAGAGACCCTCAGGTGGCTCATTTCCATTCATTCCAAAGCCTAACAGGACTCTGCATGAGCAGGAAGGTCTGTGCAGGCTGGAAGAGTTGCAAATAAGGGCCCAGGAAGTAGAGACAGATTTAAACATAAAACACTCGGAACATCCCTATCTACACAGACCTACTGTTTTTTATCCCAGGCCTTCTAGTTTCTACAATCTGGGCAGGCACCACACTTTCACCACTGCTGTGCCTAAAGGTGCAATGTCATGCTTGGCACAAGCAAATCTAACACTGCTGCTCCCAAACAGGGTGTTTTCACCCACCCCAAGCCTATACTGACGTTACCTCCCCTGCCCTCGCAACACTGGTGTAGCTGCAGGATGAATTATCAGCTCAGCACTCCAAAGCTGCACAAGCATGATAGTAATGAAAGGCCCTTGGTAGACTATTTCAGATGGTTCTTTCAAACACAACTGTTTTCTACTCCTCTGAAAGAAGAATCCATCCCTCCCCTTTCTCCCCACTGCCTGCTCTTTCCCAGTACTCTTGCAGTTTCTTCTGTCTGCAGTGGTCTCACAAAGGAGTTAACATCTCTGCTATTCAAGTCAGAGGGCAAGTCAGAAGATCAAGACCCAGTCAGGAGCACCATTTGTCCACACTCCTCCAGCTCCACAGAGAAGCAAAAGCCAGAATAAAACTCCACAGAACTCCAGACACTCGTACTGAAGCAAAAAACCAGGATGCACTAGAACTTCCAAACCAGTATCTTATGCAGATAATAAGTTCGCTTCAAGACCTTCTCAAAGGCTGAGTAGCCTCCTAAGAGGTAGAAGAAACTACCTACAAAGACCCCAACAAGCCCTACTCTCTAGGTAAGCCTCTCTTATGGCAACAGAATGCTTGTGAAGTGCCCTTTTGTTTGGCTACATGCTTAAAGAAGCGAGAGCAAGCTGCCTTTCCAACCATCCATGTCCAAATTGTCTATTAACTTGTCTGTGAAAGCCAAGGCCATTGAGGGCTAGGGAATTTGGAAGTATTTGGTCCTGAATAGGTGCAAGACTGTCAAACTCCTCTGGACACCAGACAGTGTCAGGAGCACCACCTCCTCACCTAGGAGTTCAGCCTCAGTTTTTACTGTGAATCACACAGGCTTACCATGAAGATTTGGGTTTGTTTACAAGAACACAAGGCAAACAGTTCTTGCACGCACATTCATGCACTTGCATTCTATTGAATCCTTGCTTATTTAATTTCCCAGGAAGCAGAAAGCCTTTCATTGCTCTAATTTGCAGGTGTGATCAGGGACTGACGTGCGCTTTCAAGTGTCATTTCAAGACAATACACTTTTGAGACAAAATGGAAAGCAGATTCATTTACCCACTACGAGTTATGAGTTTTGCAGCCTTCCAGTTTACCTTGCTCCAAGTCTCTACAGCTTTATTTCAGCTTTCCTCTTCAGCTACTTACTCATGAGATTTAGATTCAAAGCCATTCCACCTAATAAAGGGAACCGAGTGACTGTTCAATCTGAAGCAAACGTTTTCTTCTAGAAAACTTGCATTGAGTAATTATTCCTGGAAGTAGCAGTATATTCTTCATTCCATCTGCTCCAAATCTATAAATATTGGGTAATGGAGAGCCCGGTTTGCATTTACATTAAAGTGATGTTCCTAGCAGACCCGTTATAAAACAGCTCTCGTGTCATTTAAATTCAAAGTCCCATCCAGAACCTGGGACTTATCTGCATTTCAATGCTACATTTGCTCTGACATTATGCATCTTCTTCTGGGAAAAGCAAATTCCTTGAAACAACAAGCCTCTCATTCTTCAGCTTTAAATCAGGCAAAAACACATGCACGTACAAACACAAGGTGAAAAGAGAAAGAGCTCATTAAATGCCCATCAGTCCCTACGCATCTCTACGTCACTGCTACAGGGGAATAAAGCACGTGTGTTACAATGACCACTCAGCTCCCAGGGACAGTTGCTGATCAGCCCAAAAATGCACACACACAGGCAATTTCACCCCATGGCACAGCAAGCTATGCATTTGCTATGTCTTTAGCCCAGCAAATTTGGAATATAAGCATAAAACCCCTTGAGATTTGTTGCTCCCCCCTCTCCCAAAATCTGCAAAGGAACTAGGCTTATAAGCTTTTTGGGTTCCTGCAAAGTCATTAGGGTGCTGAGGTCAAGCATTAGAGGATAAGTGTGAAGACTGCCTGTAAAACTGCTTCACTCTGACAGTTTCAAGACACATCTTCAAGATCTCAAGACTGCTTGCCTGCTTCCTCACTGGGCTCTTCTGTAGTTTGTAGAGCTTTACCTACAGATCTGCACGTTGTAAAGCAGGAATTAAAACCACAAAGAGTGGATTTTCTAAGAATATTTAGCTCCATTTGCAGTACTATTTTTAGATTATTCATATGAATGCATGTTTAGAGACAAAAAGTTACTTAACTAAATATAGACTTTATATACATCAAGTCTGAACAGCAGTATTTTTATAAAGAATATGTGTATTCATGGAGTCTCATAGAACATAAAACAGATTAATTTAGAAAGACATTTAGCAAAAAAACCCCAACCTCCCACCAAATCTGTAAAATGTTTTCTAACACCAGTAGGGATTTGCTTTCCAGACACCAAAACCAGCCTCGCAAAATGCCCTCCCAAAGGTTCTGCAACCCACTTGAAATATTCTTACTAAGTTCCAATCCCAGGAGGTGCTGAGCATCCATCAACTTTAATGGGATATTTGCATGCTTCACACTCAGTCTAAATGTGAACTTCAGTTTTTGGATTCTAAAGCATCTACTTTAAGAAATCCTGACTGATCATTTTAAGATACAGACAACTTTAAACCCAAGTATACCTCTTCTTGCATAATTGGTATCCATATCCTTAAAATGCACCATCACAAAATCTGAAGACTTGAACAAGATACTCTCGAGTATGTCTTCACGTTTTGGCCCCAAACTGGACTCTGCTGTTTTCCGATGAGCAGCATCGAGCACTAAATCACACTGTTAGAGACAGAAAAAGAATACCCTAACTTAATGCACAGTAAGCTCCTCTGTAACCTCATGTACTGGCAAAAAACAAACACTTAACAACAGTTTTTCTGTAAACCCAGACATGAATAGGCAAAATAATAATAAATATTAATATTTTAATCAAACATTAGGCTCTTTTAAAATAGGGACGAGTCAAGATGAACTTACCTTAGGACTGTAGGTTTTAAAAACTCCTTCATATATACCACCATTTTTCACCTGTACTTCACATTTGGATCCCTAGAATGCAAGAAAAACGGAAACACAGCTTTCCACCAGCTTGACAAACGGCATTTGAGTGTTCCTCTCGAAGATGTATTTTCTATGTTTAGTACAATGTGTAAAACTACAGCTCAGTTTTTAGTCAAACCATCTATTCAACACTTGCCCATTTCTAAACATGCCACTGTGTTCTGCAGATGCAAACAGCTGGGTGTGCAGCACCATTTGTTCTGACAGGATCTAAAGATACTCACAGAAGCACATTTGGTGCTCATCAGACTCCTGACTAGTTAATGCACACAAACAGGGGGGTCTGTACGAAAGCAAAATCTGTGCCTCTGTGTGCGTACATGCCAGGATGAAAGCCTCTCCTGGGCTCAAGCAGATGCAGGACAGTCTGCCTTAGTTAATTTTGGCATGCTGGGACTTCCCTTCAAATCTGGGGTTTCCATTCCTTGCACAGAGACTCATTTTATTTAGCCATAACCTCTATTAAGGCACAAAACCTCAAAATATGATCAGTGCACCTAAGAAACCTGCTGGAACTCTGCAAATTGTATTTGAACCTTTCCAAGCCACAAATACAGAACGGCTATTACTGTGCTTCTTTAAAGATCAACCTGGCAAAAGATACCCACTGTTAGATTTTAATATTCATTCCATTATATCACAATTAGTGGGCTAGTTAACAATTCTATGTCTCTATGGCAACTGTTTCCCCCCCTTCTAAATAGGAAGACTTACAACAACTGATGTCAGTATGTGAACCATTCTCATGTTTGCATAGATGCCATCAAAAGAAATCTGAAAAACAGAAAAAGATATAGTCATGAATACAGGAGAAACACTTGTAACAACTCAAAAAGCAAAATAAGGCAGGTTTTCATCAGTGTGTGCTAATCCCTAGCAATACTGGTCCCAAATCTTACTCAAGTCAATATACATAGAACTTAGGCCAAAGGAGATTTTGAGATGACTCTTACCCCTTTCTCTGATCAGTTAAAGAGCTAACACTCTTCCAAACAAGATAAACAGCACAGAGTTTCCCTAACGTCACAAAATAAGGGAATTCTCCTGCTGGTTGAGTAGCTCATATGCACAGGCTCCTAAGTGAAAACCCTGCTAACATCCCTCACTGGTTTAAGAGCCATCAATAGGATAAGGTACTTCAACTGCTGTAGAAGTAAAAAGAGGTGCTTTCAGGGCCTGCTGAAGTACATCCTTCCATCTAACTGACCTGGTCACATGCACTAACAGGAGCTGAAGTCATCAAACTGTGCAACACCAAAGAGCTGCAAAACCCATCATGAAATTAGTCACAAGTAATTCACTGCAGAACCAGGATGTGTGGTCCTACACCAGGAGAGCTGACCAACTATCACCCAGGTTGCCAGATGATACACTCACACAGGCATACATGAAGTGGTCAGGATGTCTGCGTTCTGTGGCAACATCTGGTATCTGTCCTTGTCAAATTCCTGCTTGTGAAACAAGAGATGCTGAAACATGCAAGGACTCCACCACGTTTTGAGCTTTTTAACCAGCAACGTATCTTTTAAACTGTCAGCTGCTTAATCCACTTACTCCTCCTGCACCTTCCTGGTCTGAAAAGACATGTTTAAGGACACTCCTATGCTCAGCACTCGGTACGGAGGTGATGATTAGTGTTTGCATATGACTTTTTTCACCACCCTTCCTCAAAGCTTCTTTCTTTTTACTGAGGTGTCGTGATATATCCAATAAACATTTATGTAAGTAAACTCCAGTCCTTTCAAACCTTCCTACTTCTGCCCCATTCCCCAAAATTAGTCATCCTTGAAAACCAGGCCAGTAACATTAGCAAACATTTGATTAGTGCAGTTCAAAGATCCACATCTTCAGCTTCGATAAAACTATGTTCTACAAGTCAAGGCACACCTATACTTCAACAACATACAGCCTTGACAATAACTACAGCTACACATTAGGTTCCTGGTTACCTATTTTATAGTAAAGCTAAACAAAATTGTTATTTTTGACTGAATGTTGTCTTACTGTCACCTATTTAAGGAAAAAGACAATGTTACAATCTTCAGATAGGAACTAATTCAAAAGCAGTGCCTTCAGTTCAATGTTATATTGCAATACATTGCTAATATATTGCTATATATTGCTATAACTGCAAGAAAATGCAGACAATTTATACTGGTGCAATGAAAAGTGGAAGTGAGCCTTCCCCCCTTCACCCTCCCAGGAGTTTTAAAAGAATGCAAGATGCTACATCCTTAGAAAATCATAAAGCAGTCCAAAATATTCGTTATGGTATCCAAAGGAAAAATGGAGAGGATAACCCCGTATCTGCTATTCTTACACTGATACTTGGGTTCACTGTACATTAATTGTTTCCTTATGTGTGTCTATATATATATATATTCCTTACGATACCTAGAAGTGGTAGAATGAGGAAAATATATACTTACAGTAGGCTGAGGCGGTCCTTTGCCACTGCTGCGACCTCTGAAATTAAATACATACATGGGATATGGTTAAAAGAACTGCTGAAACCAGCAAATTTCTTAACAATTAAGAATGCAAAACCTCATCTTAATTTAATGGGGAGAAAGGGATCAGAGAAAAACAGAGCTCCCCTCCAGCAGAACCTGACAACTACAGGGCCCGCTGCATCTATCCTCCAAATTACTGACCTACAAGCAAGTAACACTGGTTAGTAGGCAAGAGGGTTACCTACAATGAATTAAAGCACAAATGAAGAAAATACTAACCCTGGGTCATTACAAAAACCTAAAAATATCATACCTTAATCAGAATCATAGAATTATAGAATGGTTTGGGTTGGAAAGGGCCTTAAAGCTCATCCAGTTCCAACCCCCTACCACAGGCAAGGACACCTTCCCCTAGAGCTGGTTGCTCCAAGCCCCATCCAACCTGGCGGGCTGAATCCTATAACTAACTAAAGCCAATTCCAAAACTTACTGGCACCAAGATCCACTTCCAGGCCCAACCCCTACACAGCCCAGGGTCCTCTCTTTGAGACCAGAGGCTCAGTACATTGTCAAGATCCATCTGATTAAGGGCCACCCAAACAACAGAGCCTGGATGCACGCTGCAGAGAAGCCCTGATTGTAAGGCCCTACCTCCAGAGCTCGCTTGCAGCTACTACAGCCCCAGCAAGGGAAGCTAATGGAGTCTATCCATCCCCTCAAAAACACTAACAGCTTTTAATAAAAATCAATGTGCAGCACTTGGGACACTTCAAAAGGCTTTTAAGTTAACCTATTTGCCCTTAATTCCTTGCAAACAGATGCAATTGTCCCCTCCACCTCAGACATCTGAGTCCCAACAGCACCCTTGCAGCCAAGCAAGTCCCCAAGAGCTACAACTCCTCAACCTCATAGTATTTCTCATAGTGATTTAGATTTGTTATTGCAATGACTTCAGAAACGCACACCAGAATGTGAGGCAAAATGAAGTCTTCAACAAAAAACAGACCCATCTTACAGATTAAGAACCATTTAATTAAAGCAAGTCACCAAAGAGTCATGGTCACATTTCATAACACCCAAACAACGCTGAAACCTAAATCCAACTGAATGTCAACTGCATTCAATGGCTTTTGTAAACACAATTCAGGAGCTGAATACAACCTTGCTCTCAAAACAACGTGCCCTTCTAAACAGGGCTCAGGGCTCAGTCAAAAAATCAAATGAACTTCTCCCATTGAAACAGACATCCCACTAAATTGTGCACAAGTAAGTCCATCGGAGAACCATGAAAGGCTGTAAGGAGGTAAAAATGAAACCCCACTAAACCTTCACCTGACTTGCTTAAGAAAAGGAGCTTCTGAAACAGCACTATAGTCTCACAGAGCACCAGGCACCGTGACATTTGCTGATTGGCACTAACTGCAGATTTCGGGTGCCTAGCTGACATTTCAGGATACTTGCAGAGCACTCATCTCACAAAAGGGAAAAAACCCTAAAGCAAATAGCCTTTATTTAACTATCTATCAGCCTTAACTTCCCAACTTCAGGCTTGCTCTGGAGACAGGCAAGCCCCACCATTTATTACAGCTGCCATATCTCAAATGGCTGCCTATGGCACAGTGCTGCAGTGAGCCCTGCACCAGCCTGGAACATCATTTTCAGACAAATGATCTTCTTTCTGAGAGTCATTTCACCAGATGTGAAACGCCCAAATAAGAGAGAGGGGCAGCCCAGGTCTGATTTCTCCTTTTCTTACAAGCAGAAGTGCCAACAACACGGTCTTTGAAAGAACGGGGTTTAAGTCAAGCCATTTCACCAGTTCCCTCTGTTGCTCTCACAGATTTTGGAAGATGCTCCTACATCAGCTATAGAAATGGCCAAAAGTGAAAGAGTTCGGTGTCTTTGACATAAAAAGCCCTCCCATTTTTAGTGACCGGTATTCTTAGAACTTAAATAACTGGGTTGCTAGACTGGTCAGAAGGTTTGGAGTATTCCCTTTAAGCATCAACGTAAGTGTTCCAGATTTTCCATCTCCTACCCCATCTCCAAAATCACCGTTCCTACCCACATTTCTTTAAGAAACAATCAGATTGTGCTCATCCACGTTGGCAAAAGGTCTTAACCTCTACACCAGACCAAGAGTTAAGCCACTTGAAGAAATACTACACGCTGTTCTGGTCTCTTTACAGACTTGACCTCTTGTTTTCCAGCTACAAGTGTTAAGAACAAACCATTAAGAACAAAAGGAAAGGCATTCACTAAGATGAAAAGGAAAAGACATTCACCAATCCTGCCAGTGCTATGTTCAATCAAAACCATGTTTCTTCTGTTAAAATCAGGACCATCAACTTGAGGCTTGTATTCCTACAGGTGAAGACTCAAGTTCGAAGCACCCCTCGACACACCTCTGATGTATCATATGGGGAAAAAGTGGGACCTTTACAAGGTGGGAAGGAGATGGTCTTTGCCAGAAGTTGACCACCATTTAAAACAGAGGTAACACTAAGAAACGGTGGGAGAAACCGGAAGGGTCAGCGGCAATTTGGTGCTGCCACCTAAAACCACATCTTGGAATACACCAAGTATGGTAAATAAAAACAAAACCCCAATGTTTTGTATTGCAGAAATGTGGTTAAAGGAGGTGGGAGGAGGCAGAGCAGCCTGGCAAATTCAACGTGTTAATCCTCTGCTTTGGGGCAGCAAAGCCCCAAGTAAGGAAGATGCTGCACCAAACAAAGCAACAACCAAGCAAGTAAACTTAGCAGCCAACTCAGTGCAGGCCAGCAGCTACACCTTTAGAGTGAAAGTCTCTGTCAGGACTTAATCCCAAATCCTGCACCATCAACATTCTTCCCCAGGAGCAACTTGCAATCCTTTTTCTATTTTTATGAGCATTTACTATCCTGCTCCTCAGCATCCCTCATGTTTACATGCCAAGCGGAGCATTTGTATAAGCAAAACAAGGTCACACATCTCTATTTTCCCAGTTAAGTGAAAACTAATGCAAGGTTCACAAATCTTCCCAGGATGGGAAAGGAAGTCTCGGGATTTCTCTCCAGCAGCAGCTTCACTTTGAGACTACGAAACAAGCGCAACCACACTGTGATGTCTTGAGCAGAGGTGCAGCTACAAAGGCTTGAATTTAACAGCAGTGAAGAGATGTTTCTGGAGCACTGGTGGACATTACTATGGCTTTGGAAACAAACGTACAGGACACTTGAAAGGACTTTACAAATACAGAGAGCTGGCAAAGCTTTCTTCTAAGGGAGAAGGCAGAAATACAAGGGTTTAAGTGCAGCACTTGTCTGTACAAGTCAAACGAATCGAAGCAGCCAAATGAAGAAGTCCTCCAGCGTTGTTTTCTGTAGTTTCTCCCCAATACTGACATTAAGAATGTCAACTCCTGTCTTCTTACAAGATGACAACTTCTGTAGCGTCTGAATATGTAAGTAACCTGACTCAGGTCTGACCCAGCACACATCTGTAGCCTGCTGGTGGACTTAGTCATTGAAGAACCTTCTCCATATACATTGCCATGAACCGGTTGTTAAATTAAAACCTACTCCAAAGCACATCTATAATATCAGACTAAAGTGCATTAACGACAATAAAGAAAGAGACCTGCAGGTTACCCATTCATTTTGCTCAGCAGTTTAGCACTGCTGCATCAAAACCAACACACACACAGAGAGATGTCAGAAAAAACTAGAAACCCTGAATGAACCGTGTTGATCAAACCTCCAGAACAGTCCCTTCCATGAGAGCAGAGTGCCTCGGCATGCCATATTCCCAATTACTTCTATCTGAGCAGAATGGACACTTCTTTTCTGCCCTTTCCTTAAGCCTTCGGTTAGGCTAGTGAAAAAGGATGTCAAGGGAAAAGGAACCTAAGAGTAGGCAAGAAGTGTTGAGGCTCAAAAGCAGCTACACAACATGGGATCATTTCAGTTTTAACTTTCTAATGGCCAGAGCCATTTCTAAAAGGACAGTAACTGAGACTACCCTTTAACAGACTTCCAAGTCCAGTTAGGCAAGAGAATTACCCAATAAAAAAGGAAAAAGACCTTCTGCCACAACGTGAACTACACACGTAACCATCCAAACCTGGCCTCTGAGGCGCTTTGCCTTCAAGACAAGGTAACAATGGGGAAAAACTGAGAACAAAAATGGATGCAGTGCTTGGAAGGATGCTGGGGCAGATGCACTTCCACCTCCTGTGCTTCTGGAAGGGCAAAATGGAACTAAACCCCAAAACGTAGGTACTAGATAACGTTCTGAGCAGCACAGCAGAGCAGGTCTGTGTATGAGGTCTACTTCTCCAATTGCAGCTCTATGTGCCATTGGCATCTCCCAACAGCCTCATTTCCCATCTGCCATATTGCACAGGCACTTGCTATTGCATACAGTATTTCACTTAGGGCTTCTTTATAAAATGAGGTATTAATCCTTCTTGTTTTTCTTGAACACCTTTAAAGAGACCTTCATTGGTCATTTTACCCCTTCTGTAAAAGAAATTGGTATCATGAAAACAAATACTGCAGTATCTTAGTTGTTGACACAAGATTTCATCTTTTCTAATAGGAAGTATGTGTATCCATCATTACAAAACCATGGAAGCAGATGCAGTGAGCAAAGCTGACCCTGCTCTCACTATCAGCCCTACAAGGCCCAGGTGCTTCACCCACCTCAGTCTTACAGTGCCAAACACATAGCAGAACATCAGGTCCAGGACAGTTCACTATCACTGTGTTTTCTACCCAAACCTGAGCCTTTAAAAGCAAATTAGCCACGAAATGTAACATTTTTTGCATCTCAAGACTAGAATGTAGGTGCTGCAGGGAAATTAACTGCTACAAAGCAGGCATGAAATTGAGATGCTCAAGTTTATATTCAATAATACAATGCTTCAATTTGAAACCAAAAGGCAGGCCAGCTGAAAACCAACTGGATGTTTCAAGCAGAAAAACCACTTGGCTTTTCATTTCCATGGACACGTTTGCAGCATGAACCACCTTGGGATCTGCACTCCCCAACAGACCAGACTTTCCTTTAGGACAGCAACAGGAGCAGATCTCTGAAGGAGCTCCATGGGGCTCCAGCAGCCCAGGGCGCTGGGATTTTATAGACCCTTCATTCAGAAGTAAGTGGGAAAATTGATTAACAGAGGGGAGCATGAACACCTCAGAGGGAACACGTCAGCTGCTGAGCAGCCCCACTGGAACTCCCTAAGGAGCTCTGGAGCGGAATTTATACAACAAAACTAGAAAGGCAACACCGGGAGGAGAAACCCAGTGGCTTTCACCTTAAAAACGTCAAAATTGAAGCCCACATCCTCTCCTGTGCAGGGCCAAGGGCTCACTATTGTACTGTACCTAAAAAGAAAGCTGTAGGTTTTGTTGCCCTTCAGGTTAACCTCTACAGTGCCACTGTGTGTTGGCAGGGATAACTGTTTAACGAAGCACAGTAAAGATCACGTTCAGTGTAAACAGCAATATGTAAAGATTAGTAAATCCCTGCAGTGAGCTGCTGGGGTGTTACTGGTATTATTTAAATGTATTTTGTCCTTTGCAACCCGACCAAAGCTTTCCCGCTCCCAGTTCCACAGACGGGCACCAACGTAAACCCCTACTTCCAATGATGTCCAACAACGGGAGCACCGTAAATTCTGTTTTATTGCCAGGGCACAAAACTGAGCAGAAGGATAAAAAACAAGTTAAAGAGCAGGATGAATAAAACTTGAGATGGAAGTGCTCGGAGTGCCTGTGACCTTCAGAACCGCTACCGTCCCGCTCTGATTGTTTGCCCTGACCCCCGCAGCACGGGGACTATTCAGAACGCTGGGAAGTTTATTCTTTCCCTTCCCTTTTCTCCCTTCAACGTGTGAATCCGCAGAGCCCGGAGCAGGAGCGGGATCTCCCTTCCCAAGGCGCCCTGAGGCAGCGGGGCCTCCGCAGCCTGTGCGGGCAGGGCGAGAGGCGAAGCGGGAGGGGGGGGGGGGGCCGACGGGGGACGGGGAGGGACACAGAACCCCCCCTCATAGCCCTCACCCCCCCATATGTGGGGAATAAAGCGAAGCCGTGCTTGGAGCCGCCATCCACCGGCGAGGCCAACGGGCGCTGCCGCGGCCTCCCTTCCCGCGAGAGTTTTATCGCGATTTAAATCAATCACATTTATACATCTATCGGGATCAATAAAAACGCGCCCCAGTGCGGGGATGGGGCTCGGCGCGGCCGGGACTCGCTGCTTCCTCCCCCCCCTCCCCGCACCGATCCGACCTCCTCCCCCCCCCAACTCCCGGGGCCGGCCCCGCCGCCCCCCGCCCCGCGGCCGCCGCCATCGCGGCCGGCCCCTTCCCGCCGCCGGCCCCCCGCACACGTGCGGCCGCCGGCTCCGGCGCCTCGCCCCGCCGCCCCCCGCTCCATCCACCACCGCCACCACCACCACCACCCCCCCTCCATCCCTGCCGCCGCCGCCTCCTCCTCCTCAGCAGGCGGGTCACGTTGGCCCGGGGGAAGCGGCGCCCCCCGCCGCAGGCCCCCGCCAGGCCGCGGGGGGCTTCACCCGCTAAGCCCGGCACGGAAAACGGAGGTCCCGCCGTGGCCTCCCAGCCCGTTCCCGGCAGCCTGAAGGGCAACCGGCCGCGGCCTGGCCTCGCGGCCTCGCCCCGGCGGCACTGCGGAACCGGCGGGCCGCTCGGCGGGCCTGCGTGCGCCCCGCCCGCCGCCATGCCGGCTCCCGCCCCGCCGGGCGGAGCCCCCCGCGCCGGGCCGCGGCCCCCGCCGTGCAGCAGGCCCCGCTCCCGCTCCAATCTCCCCCCCCCCCCCCCCCCCGCCGCCGCCCATGGAGGCCGGTGCGGGAGCGGCGGGGGGGGGGGGTGAGGGGGGCGGCGGGGGAGGGGGGAGCAGCACCCGCGCCGGGCGCTCCGCAGCGGGGCCAAGGCCAGGGCCGGGGCCGGTCCCGCCGCCGCTGTCGCCGCGCACCCACCTGCCCATGTTCTGCCTCCCGCCGCCCGCGGCTGACGGGAGGCCGGGGCCGCCGCCGCCGCCGCCGGGGGGCTTGCGGTTGTTGCCGGCGGCCTGCGGCGCCGCCGCTTGCTTGAGGGACATGACGAGAGGGACGAGAGCCGGGGTGCGCGCCGGGGCTGGGCGAGGGCCGGTCCGCGGGACCTCGCTGCGCTGGCGGGGCCGGGGCGCCGCTGGCTCGGCCGGTTGCTCCCAAACAGTGCGAGCGGGGCGGAGGGAGCGGAGCGCGGCGCGGAAGGATCCGCGGAAAGAGGGGAAGGGGAGGGGGGGAAGCTGGGGAGGGGAGGCCGGAGCGGGCCGGCGGGTGAGGGTCGCGGCGAGGCCGAGGGTGGCAGCGGTCTCCCCCGCCGCCTCTCGGGTACCTCCGCGGTGCGGGCCGGAGGGGGACACGTGAGGCGGCGGCGCGGGACGGCGGCAGCTCCCGCTGCAGCCCCGCCGAGGGGCCGGGCCGGGCCGTGAGGCCTCCGGGGAGCCGCCCCCCCCCCCCTCGCACCCGGCGGTGCTGCGGCCCCCGGGCCTGGCGCTGCCTCCCCTCCCGCCCGAACCGGAGCGCGGCGGGCTGTGAGGGCGAGCCCGACATGGAGACACCGAGCTGAGGGGAAAAATGGCCGAGGCTGCGAGAGGCGCCGTGGAGCGCCCCGGTCCCCCCCGCGGCCGGTAGCCAAGCTGCAGGCCGGCTCCTGCCGGCAGCCACAGAGCCCGACTGCGGCCGCTGAGCGCTTGAAGCCATCGCGCTCGGGGCCGGCTGAGGGAAGGCAAGATGGGGCAGAGGGCTAGCGCATCCCCCTGTACCTGTGGGGTGTTTCCCCCCCTCCTAAATCGCTGCAACCCAAAGGAATTATAAAATTAACACTGAATGTTTGAGCCCTGCTCTCGCATCGCTCCGTGTTGGACCCAGACACCAGAGAATCAGGTTGGAAAAGCCCTGTCAGATCAAGTCCAACCCTTACCTCAGCACTGCCCAGCACTAACCCGTGGCACTGAGGGCCCCGTCTCCACGCTGTGTGAACGCTTACAGGGACGGTGACTGCAGCCCTGACCCGGGCAGCCTGTTCCAATGCCTGAGCACCCTCTGGGGCAGGAATTGTTCCTCAGCTCCATCTAAACCTGCCCTGGTGCAGCTTGAGGCCGTTTCCTCTTGTCCCATCCCTTGTTCCTTGGGAGCAGAGCCCAGCCCCTCCTGGCTCCATCCTCCTGTCAGGCACTTGTAGGCAGCCATCAGGTCCCCCCTGAGCCTTCTCTTCTCCAGACTGAACCCCCCAGGTCCCTCAGCCGTTCCCCATCACACTGCTGCTCCAGGCTTCCTGCAGACATCCAAGCTCCAGCAGCTATCCAGCCCTGCCGCGTCCGCGGTACCCACTTCACGAAGTGGGTTTCACCAGCTCAGTCAATACACAAAAATAAAGCCTGGTCTCTCCTATTAAAAACCCCCACATTTATGTACATACAGGATTAGTAAAAGCAGATGTAACTTGAAAACCAAGAGCTAAATTGATTTATAGCCATGGTTACTCCAAATGCTCAGAGTTTCATCTATTCATAGAAATGCTCTAGAAATCCCACAGGATTCAAACGGAATAAAAAGGAGCGGCATTATTTATACACCTTGTTTGTAAAGCAACAGCTTTCCGTGCGGTCGGGATTGCTGTGGGTGGCAACGCACAATGGTGAAAAGATAACATATTTAACAGCTTGCTTAAATGAGCAGGGTTTGCACCCTACACTTTCGACTCAAACTGTTCTGCTTCACCTCACGGGCCCCAGTTGTGGTTAACACATCCAGAGCCAGAGGACAGCTATAGCCCAAATGGTTAACACATCCAGAGCCAGAGGTGTTAAGGACACTGCCTTTTCCCAATCACTTCAGTGAACTCGCTTTGCTATTCCACAGCTACGGAGCAGAGAGAAGAGGGTATCAAGGACTTCTGCTGTCCGAGGGATTCTGAAGGAGACACTACCGCCTGCAGAGCTGAAGACAACTCACGCTAGCACCGGCATGGATTTTAGCATCATTTACTGTAAAAGCAGAAGTCTGCTTCATTGCAGATGATGGGATAAGTGACATTACCTAAGGGAAGCCAAAAAGACCTTTTATATATATATAAGTGTATATATATATACACACAGGCAATATATACCTAAGAAAAGCCAAAACAACCCCCTTATATACCTATATATACACACAGAGAGACAATATATACCTAAGAAAAGCCAAAACAAACCCTTTATGTACATATATATACACACAGAGACAATATATACCTAAGAAAAGCCAAAACAAACCCTTTATGTACATATATATACACACAGAGTCAATATATACCTAAGAAAAGCCAAAAAAAGACCCTTTTTATACAGACAAACACCAAACGCAGAGGTAGTACACAAACACAAACACACACACACACATATATATATATATAAAATCCACTAGCATAAAAAATAACCAAACTCCTTAGGGTACTGTTCAGAAGGTTTCTATATTACTTTGTTGGTCTGCTAGCCCTCAAGCAGAGGGCCTCCAAGTGCTACCACATCAGAAGTACAGCAGGAAAGGAACTTGAAGAGCCAAAACATGCCTTGAAACTGAGATTTCTTACTCAACAAGCGCACTTCATTGGTGGGGCTTGCATTTTAAACCCAAGTGACCACGAAAAAGCACAAGGAAGACTGATAAAAGACCGAGGGCAACATATCCAGCTCACTTCATGGTTTGTTTTTCTAAAAAGGCCATTACTTCAATGCTTTTTCAGCTCAGAATGTTCACGGTGCACAGCCATTAGTCACTCTTTATGCGGCTAAAGGTTAAGAACTATTAAAGAGCCTGCAGCATTTTGAAGCGGCAGCCACGCTGCAGGGTCCTGCTGGCAAAGACAGAGGAGTGAGTGCCATGGGCAGAGGTGGCTTAAGGCAGGATGTGAACGCAGTAAACTACGTTTTGGGGTGATATTACACGCTTGGAAAGCAGCGGATGAATAAGACTGGTGTTCACGTCTGCAGTAATGACTCAAGCGCAGTTGCCGTTTGACTTGTTTTCTCCTTCAATGTATTCTTTGTTTTGTTAAGCTCTGTTTGGCTCCCATCGCACCCTCCCTGCTCTGTTTGTCCAGCATCTTCGTCAAAAACACATTAAAAGTACATAGAGAAGTGACCAAATGCAAGCAGCTCCGGCAGTGGTGACCAACGGGGAACCTGCAGGTTGGCTTCCAGACAGATTCCTCTGTGCCCACCAGCAGGCACTGCTCCTCACCTTTGTGTTCTGAGCACACTTCTGCAGTGGACTACCCACATTTCCAATGTAATGGGATTACACTGTGGTTAGAGCACGTAATTCCTTTTGCTTCTACCTGTATACACTCTGCTTTGATAGCCCATCGTTCCCAGTATTCCATATTTACTATTTTATGGCTTGGCTTTCTCAATTCCTCACTTTTGTCCTGCTGTTCCCTACCATTATATCTACTAATTTGGTTGCAAATTAGGTGGTGACAAAGAACAGCCAATGCAGTGCTCTAGCTGTAGCACTCAGAGCTATTTCAGGATTCCAAGTGGCCTGCTCCATGGTGAAGAAAGAAAAGCAACAGAATCACATCCTGGTGTGCTCTTTCTGTCCATGTTCCAGGTTAGAGCTGCTCTTTTTCCCCAAGACATCTCTTTGCATTCAGATCTGTGACTCTATGTGCAGGCTCTATTTGCATGGGAAGATGGATGAGCCTGATAATACCATTACTTACCAGGAAGTGCTGCATGATGCAATGTTTCCTTGATCTAACCTGCTGTTAGGTGCGTGCTCTCTTCCTGGAGCTACCCAGCGTGATCCTCAACAGCGTTCAACAAGATAAAGCACGCATGTCCCCACAGAGGGACAACTGACTCAGGCACGCAGCATCTATTTTAACCAAATCAGCTGTTACAGAAGCCCTGAGCATGTGTTTTCCCTTCCCTGAAGGCTTTCGTTGTTCAGCCCCATTATCCTTAACCCTCTTCCCATAGACTAAAGCTCTGTGAACAGTGCTACGGGCACCGGGATCTCCAAACTCTTGGAGGGACATTAGGAAGACAAATGGGGTACTCTAACACACAAGAAACACTTCCCAGGGAGGGATGATATTAGCTCATCAGGAAAGCTGCCTTCAGTTCTAACTGGTGAACACACTACTGGCCAAACCAGGAACAGGTACATACACCACAACAAACCAAACCAAAGCCCAAGCTCCAAACCGACTAGATGGGACAATTGTTGTCTCCCCTTCCCTTCCCACCCTGTGCTCTGTGTGCTGTCTCCTCATTGTGGGCAGCCCCTTGAATTCACAGCTCACTTCCAAACAGGCACCAGTTCCCATCAGATCCAGTTTGTGATCCACAACTTGCGCTTTTAGAGCTATTCCATCCCAGTTCCTCTCAGCCCACCAGCATCCCCCTCCAGCTCAGTTCAGACTGGGCATGGAAGATGGATGTGCCTGCAGAGCCAACTGCTTCCCCTGCAACCAGGAGGAGGCGAAGGGAAATGCCAACATCCACAGAGCTCAGGGGAGAGCTGCAAAAGTGTCAGGGCTTGTTTTACCTATAACCAACCTAGCCACGAACCTTGCTCTCAATCCCCACTGGCCTCAGCCACTAAACAAGGGCATTTCCTTCCTCACACAGCAAAGCTCCAAGGCCGGTACAAGGATGCTGTAGCTCCACAGCAAGTGCTTGGGGACGGAGCTGGAACAGAAGACAGCACCTCTGCCCAGCAAGCTGCCAGGCAATCCAGCCAAGCACTTTATGCTTTTAGATCACACATTTCCAGAGCAGGAAGGGGGGAGCCCGGCCCTCAGCAGCAGCAGCAGCAGCAGCAGCACTGCACAAAGCAGTCGTTATGCCAAGATTTAGCTCTTAAATCCCTCAAGATCTGGTGCTCACAGCGCATAAACAACCTCTGCCTCACGGAGCGGTACCTCCACGCTTCCCAGGCAGCCACACAGACCCACCAATACCCATCCTCTCCCCATCCCTCCGCTGAGGCAGGCATGCCAACAAGGAAGCCAGTTGCCATGGCATCTTTTCCCCCTACAGACAGATGTCCATTAAAAACCAAGTCAGCCTCAGGTCTGCTGCACAGAGCAGCTTTCGGGTATTATTACCAGCCCACAAGGAATTTCCAGCGTGCCCCTTCACCTTGGGTGTTTCAATGCACTCCAGTATTAATCCCTAGGGATTAGAAGGGAACCACAGCAGAATAGGCACAGGTGCGTTCAAAGGACACATTTAGGGTTATGATCTTGGTTTATGCTTTTGGCGCATGATGACCCCATGACCACGCTTGGAAAGGGTTGGATTTGTTAGCTCGGGCTCTCTTCCCCTTGTTCACTAAGGCTCGGTGCTGAAATCAGCAGTTAAGTGGGAAGGGAGACTCAGATCTCTGCCCCTCCTCTGACACGGTACAGCTGGGGCCAGGAGTTTGGCTTTGGGAAGAACCTGCCTGCCCCAGCCAGGAGCACCATTGGAGGCTCCATCCATGGAGGAAGGATTGCCACCCCTCCACAGGGGAACCCCGGCAGCCGCTGGGAGCAGGGCCAAGTGCTTCCAGCAAACACACGCGTGAGAGGAGCAGTGTCTTCTTCCTTGGATACAAGACCACGGTTTCATTGTGGAACAAGAGCCTAATGGATTCCATACTCCCTCTCAACCCATCCTGCCTGCGGTGGGGCTAAGGGCTCCTCAGAGGTGTCCCACGGGAAAAGCAGGGGAGCTTCCTACTACATCGGTGCATCCCCAGCATCTCCACAGGACTGAGCACCAGAGGGAAGGGACGTAGATCTCCTGCATGGGAGCATGGGAGGCATTAGTGCAGCTCAGAGCGCTGCATCCAGGCTGGCTCAGGGTGAGTTCTCCATAGGAGCCTGTGTCTTTCAGGGAGCCAAGTGCCACCGCTTCAGCCACAGGACAACTCATAGCCCCGAAGCAGGCGGGTCTGAGCACATTCCCAGATGCTGATCCCGAGGGAGCGCTCCCTTCCAGGCTCAGAATCGCTTCCCAAGATGAAACATTTGGATTTCTCCTCCTGGATACCAGTAGCACAGCTGCATATATGATCAGAAATATCCAGTCCTCTTAAGTGCTTCTGCAGTTTGACTCCCATGGCTGCAGAGGAAGAGCCGGGGATTCAGCGTGCTGCCTGCATTCCCACCCGGCTGCCCATAGACCTTGGCTGAGCACCACTCTCCATTCCTCCCCATTGATTTCTTGGAAGGAGGAGAAGGTGTTTGGCTCCTTGCAATGAAGCTGCAGGGGGATGTCAGCAAGGGGTGAAGGCCAGGAGCTCCCCAGGGCTGTGCTCACTTCTTGGTGCTCCTTCACTGAACAAGCAGGATCCAGTTGGGATTTCTCCTTCACTCCATTGAAACCAGAGCGCGTTTGAAAGGTGCCAAGGAGAATTGCTTGGGAAAAGTCCTCTTTGCTCCTCATGAACTCCTGCACTTGCAGAGGGAAGCTCTTGGCATGGCTGTGCTTGGAAGAGACCGGCTGCTCCTGCTGCGTCAGCACAGCATCCCCACCTCCTGTGGAGAACTGCAGCTCACCCATCACGCTGGGCTGCATCTCCCACTCAGCTCCTCCAGCCCTCACAGAAGGTTTTCCAGCTGGGACTCCGCACAGACCATGGATCCAGGCCAACAGCACGAGGAGTTTCTCCAGCCTACGTTAATGCTGCTTGGACTGAGCCTACCAGCAGCACAGAGGAATTGTTCTAGGGGATCCAGGCACCTTTTATGTGCTAAACAGATTTGCTGTGGTTGTATTGTAGAGCTCAGACACAGACACCATGAAGCTGGCTTGCAGTCTCATTCATACCTGTAAGGGGAGCCTCCCACCACCCAGAGAGAAAGAGCCCACCAAGGTGGGCTTTATATGGCAATGGGATGCACTTCTGCACCTGAGAGCATCATGCATCAAGTAATATATATCACAAAATCACATAGAGAGACACGAGGCAGGAGGGAGGCAGAGGCAAGTAACGTGTTGAGAACATCATCTTTGCATCCAGCAAACCAAGGTACGTCCTACCCTGACATTGTCCTGGCTGGTACCACCACACAGAACACTGATAACAGCAAGAAAAACAGACAAGTTGCTGTCTACCCTTAGGAAAAGCCTTCCTTACATGTATGAAGGCAGCCTGAATGCCCAGGCAGGGCCAGCCCAGTGGGGTTTGTGTTTTTGGTCGTCTCCACCAGCATTAAGGGGAGCCCCCACACCCCACAGCATAACCACAGAGGCTTCACAGCTTGACTTGAGCGCCCTGGGGAGCACAAGCACTGCAGCCACTGAGGAGCCATTCAGGCAAGGAGGAGCAGGCAGGGCCCTGCACCAGGGGCCAGCACAGCCCCAGGGATCTCAGGTGAGGAACAAGGCGCACACTTAACACAAGCAATACAAGAGCGCATCCTCCCCCTGCCCTCAAGCCCAGGTAACCTCTACAACCACATCATCACATCACCAAGAGACCAAACTCCCAGTGTCGGGGTGAGCTCAGACACCTCTGCTCATTGCACAGCCCCACCAGTGAGCAGCAAAGCTTCCCCCTGCTTCCCAGTATCAGGAAAAGCCCACAGCTACCCCAGAGCGTGCTCCAGCTCCAGCAAAGCAGCAACCCCTCAGGTGCAGCAGCTTTATAGGAGCTGTTGGCCCTGAAGAAGCATCAATAGGGACTGATTTCCTGGCGGGGAAGGAAGCGCAGCTCCCTCTGGGGTGTCTGATGGGTTTAACCAGCTTGGGGTGGAAGGAGTTTGGTTCCCTGCGAGGAGGTGGAAGGAAACCATGCGAGTGCCTTGGGGTTTTTGTTGTCTCTCTCGATGAACCAATTGCTTCCAGGTCAAGAAGGGGCAAAGCTATAAATGCTGCTTGCTGCTATAAATAGTGTTTGCTCAGGGGTGGTGCAGAGCAGGAAGCTTTAGGTGTGGGGTTTAACTGGGCCTTGGAATGAAAGCAAACATCCCCAATTGCTTCCTGCTCCAAGCAAGCCTGTCACTGCTCTGCTGCTGCCCCTGGGAGGATGAAGTGAACCGGTGCTCGGAGCCTTAGGACACGTATCCAAGAGTCCAGGCTGGGAATGGATGCACAAACATCCCCCCTGTGCTGCAGAGCTCCCCTCCAAACAGCGCAGACTGTCCTGCTGGATGGGGCTGCCTTTAAAATGCCATTATTAGATCAAAGTGCCCGTTTATGTAAAAGGAGAAGGGGGGGAAGCCTTGGAGAACCTGATGGGATTTTCTCAGAGCTCAAACGAGAACAGACAAGTCAGTTGGTGCAGATCAAGGCAGGAATTTTCCACTGGGCCTTAGGGAATTGGGCTCTGGTCAAAAGGCAAACGGAGCAGAGAAAGGGTGGTGGGACAGCAGCGTGGTCCTTGGAGGGACCATGGCACAGGGAACACAGCGTGGCCATGTGGTGCTCTAGCTGCTCGGATGGATGGATGGATACCCATGGATGTTTGCTTGTGGGGTGACCGTGTCCATCCGCTCTGCTACAGGCACTGTGCAAGACTCTTCTAGGGCACAAAGCAGAGAGACACCACCTCACCCAGCACCTCAAAGAGCAGAACCAGTGTCATAGAGGGGATTAGTTGATGTTAAGGGCCAAGTTCTCCCCAAAGGGCAAATTAGCCCACCAAAACATTAGTGAGTCCCAGAACTGTGTGAAGCAGAGCAACATCAACCAGGTGTCTAACCCCAAACTGTGCTACCAGGCTGCATGGGGACAGTTCTGCTGGGCTGGCCCAGAAAGGGCTCCTGGAACCCATCAACAGAGGGTTTGGGGCTGCATTTCCAAGCAGGCGATCCCTTTGTCCACCCGACCCCATGTAACCACCTCTCCCCTCCCCTTGCAGGGAGC
This sequence comes from Pezoporus wallicus, assembly GCF_028554395.1. Taxonomy (NCBI): domain Eukaryota; kingdom Metazoa; phylum Chordata; class Aves; order Psittaciformes; family Psittacidae; genus Pezoporus; species Pezoporus wallicus. The sequence goes on from NW_026640928.1 coordinate 618,230, forward strand.
AGCTGCTGGAGTGAATCATTCCAGCATCCTCAAAGCTCGGGGGCCTCTGCCAAGCTTCGTGTGACTTCTGGCCGTCGCTCTGCTCCATCTGGGTTTGTCCATGGCTGGTTCGAATCCCAGAGCCTTCCCTGTGGTCCCTCTGGAGCAGGTGGGCGCTCCCGCCGCAGCGCTGCTGCTTCACAGCCTCCTGGGCCGCTGCCTCCGGTGGTGTTTGTCACCGTCCTGCCCACGTGTGTGCGATCACGAGTCATTGCTGTCCTGCTCCCTCGCTGCCAGCCTCCGAATCAGGGACCCTTCGCACAGAGGGAATAGCAGGAACGTGAAGTGAAGGATCCAGGCCCTTTGGGGGAGAGCAGGTGCCCCTCTTCTTGCTGCTGGAGCATCTCCTCTCCATTACTGCCACGTAGCCCATGCAGCAAGTGCCAAGGCAGGCTGTGTCCCAGAGCTCTCTGATGCTGCTCCAGCACCCAACGCACTCAAAGCCCGTTGCTGTTCATCGGGGGGAGGAATGTGCACTGCTTTCCTGATTTAACCAAAATAAAGTCAGGCTATTTTAAGGGTTTTAATCATAGCAGGAGCTTGGCCAATCTCAGCCGTCCAGTGCTCTGCTGCAACCTTCTGCCGCGGTGCTACTGAGTCATCAGCCACAGAGCTGACCTGCAGCTCCGTGTCAAAACCTGACCGCTTTTTCCAGGCACTTGGGTGTCCAGATGATGGCTTTGGAAGTGTCACGGATCAGCCTTTAGCATGACTTTTCCCTTCACCACGAGCAGGCTCAGGCCACGTCAGCGCTGCTGCCGCTGGTCCCACCACAAGGGACATCTCAACCTGCCCCAGCAGCACTGGATGAGCACACTGGCGGTCGTCTTGGCTCCCTGGAGAAGCTCAAGGACTGATTTAGTTCAACACCAAAGCTCTCAGCAACCCTGGGCTCTCCTGCATGAGCTGCCCACGTCTCAGGAGGTAATTCATTGCCTGCCTCATCTGCTTACAGCAGCTCAGCTGAACCAAACTCCCCCCAACTCAACCGTGACAAAGAGCTTTGCCTTCCAGTTCTAAAGCAGAGAACTTAGTCTGAAGTTGCATGTTCTGCTCTCCCCGCTGCAGGCTCCTCCCTCTGCTTCCAGCCGAACGCAGACAGCAGTCCTGTGATGCTGGTTTAATCTTCAGTCACAGCTTGTGGAACTCCAGGGTTCAGCATCTCGGTGTCCTACCCAAGGCAAGCTTTTAGCCAAAGGCTCTTAAGATGGTATAAAAAGAGATCTTAAAGGAAACAGTTTCTATAGGGGTGCAAGCTGTGGTGTGCATCTCTAGGTCCTGGGAGTCATTTACAGCAGGCAGAGGCCCTGTTGTACAAGCCACATACCAGAGAATAGTACATTCCCATTACAAAGTCAGAAAAGACCAAAGATGAATGGGGCAGATCTCCAAACCCAAGCAGGGGATACTGCGAGTGCACTGACCAGTGCCCTGTACTCTAGTGAGGAAGCTGCACACTCCCGGTCCATAAAGGCAGGAAGTGGATTACAGCGACCTTCCGAGTTGTTCTATTTATTGCACCTCCTTTCTGTTGGCCAAACCCAATGGCCTCTAGTAATAAGGGACCAGCTGGTTCAGTTCCCTGCTCCAGTTCGGAGCTGGGAAGGCAGAGCTGCTGTTAAGGACTAAGACCATGGCTGCTCCTGCAGTGTGAGCAATGAAGAAGGATGGTGCTGCAGTCTGCAAGGACAGACACAGGACGCCCCTGGCCCCTTCCCAGAGGATTTACCAGGGATATAGCCTAAGTGAAAAGCAACAATAAGAGAAAAACAACCCAGGTTTGCCCTTAGAATCCCCTTAGAGATGCACATCCCTTTGGGGCAAACACCACGGGTGTTTTGGTGGCCCAGCTTTGGGCCAATGCCATGTTTCAGAGCAGGATGGGCAGCGCTCTGGGATCACAGGAACTGGATCCGGACCCCGGCACATCAGCCCTGTGGTAGCAACTCCTTCAAGGTCTGTGTACAGACAACAAGGGAAGAGGTTCTAAACTGGTGCGTTACTCCTCTTCCTCACCTCATGTTGGGAGAGCAGCACTGGAGCTTGTGAACACACACCCTGCTCCAGGAGGATGGGAATGCCGGGGCAGCTGACAATACATCTTCACAAAGGATTTATTCAGTCTGTCAAAGTACCTGTAAAATAACCACATTAACCAGCACCCAGGATACAAACCTGACGCTTTCTGCCCCAAAGGCAGCGAGCACTGGCCTTTCAAAGGCCATCTTTGAAATGAAGAGAGTAGAAAAGTCCCTTAAAGCATTTAATACCCAGGCTGGAAGCCCTTAGGACTTGTTCAGTTTCTTACACCACTAAGAAGGTTTAGTTTTCCATACCTCACTCCTTTTTATTTCCAGACTACAGCTCTACCCCTGCACGAGCAGTTCTGCAGCATCAGGACTGCACATACTCAAAGGAGATAGATATCATCTCAAATTGACACTGTTTATTAAATAGAAATCACTTCTTAACTAAGAATCCTTTTAATCCAGGAGAGCTGGAGAAGCCTCACACACTGGGCCTAGCCTAGACCGCAGCATCCCCATGGGGAATGTGGTACTGCGCAGGTAACACCTCCCCCCCAGAGCAGCCCACTCTCCAAGTGGAAAGTCAAATGCATGATTTCTGAAAAGGTAGGAAGGCAAAATGGGCACTAGGATCTGCCTAAAAACAGCTAAATAGTGCAGTGAAATGCTTTTAAATACCACAGACACCTCCACTGACCGGCAGCCGGTTTTACGAGCAGCTCTGAAGACAATTTTCTAGCTGAGCTTTAGTGAGCTGGGCATTCCCAGCCAGAGTGCCAAGGGGTGAGAGCCTGGCCTACACCAGCATGGCCAGTTTCCATACGGGAGCAGAGCATTCCAGTGTTCATTTGCCCCTCTTGCCACGGCCTCTCCTGGAGGAGGGTTTGCCTGTGCCCGCTGTGGAGGAGCTGGCAGAAGATGCCACGGCGATGTTGATCTGTCCTTCCTGAATCTCCTGCCGGGTCTCAGCTGGGAGGTGGTTGATTTGCTGCTGTGTCTCCAGGTAGAACATGACATCCCGCAGCTGCTCCTGGATCTCGGAGATCTGCAGGTCCTTCTGTTCGCAGGTTTCCTTCAACACCCTCTCCTCCTCCTTCAGTTTGTTCTGAAGCAAGGCTTGATTTGCTCGCAAGCACTTGTTCAGCTCCTGCTCCTCCTTCAGCTCGTTGGAAAGTTTGGCCACTTTGTTATTCAGCTGAGAACACCTTACAAAGAGCAGCACAAGTCAGGAAAGCAGCACAGCACACAGAGATCAAACACTAGCACATCTTTTTGATTTCCAGTGCCTCAGGACAGCCCCAGCACCACCACCACCACCTGGAATTTATTTTCCTGGCAAAAAAAAAATCATAGAATCCTGGACTGGTTTGGGTTGAAGGGACCTTAAAGCTCATCGAGCTCCAACCCCTGCCATGACAGGGACACCTTCCACTAGAGCAGCTTGCTCCAAGCCCCTGTGTCCAACCTGGCCTTGAACACTGCCAGGGATGGGGCAGCCACAGCCTCTCTGGGCAATGAGATGCTCCCACAAGGGTATCAATAGCCTTGTGTTTCAGACAGTGCTTCCCTGCTCCTAACAACTCATTGCTTTTTTGCCCTGAAAGTTTGCTGGCATCATATATGGACTCCTTTCCACTGGGGAGGAAAGGAGCCCCAGCTCACCAGCCTGGACACCCTGCTCCAGCTGGGATAGCTGGACAGGCAACAGCACTAAGGGCCCGGTGGGTGATGGGGAGTGGAGCACCCAGTCCCATCTATGGAGCTGGCACACAGCTTGACATCCTTCATCGAGGCAATTCCTAAGAGCCACATTTTCCCCTGTGCTGGGTGAGCTGCCTCTGCTGAGCTGCCTTTCTTCTCCCTGGATAAACCCACCAATTGCCAAGCAGCCTGGCTTCTCCTTCGGAGCAGGCAAGGGGAGGGATTACTGAATGCTAAATATGCAGACCATGTAAAAGGAGCCAAGAGCCCAAACGCTGTGCGCCACTCGACAGGCACTTTCAGTTTGTGAACACCTACAGAAATGAGAGCTCGGTTTAAAATAAGCTGCGTTCTCAGTCTACCAGTTTAAATAGCCCAAAACTGCCCAGGAATAGCAGGAGTTTTTTCTTGCTGGATGTCAGTGTGCAGAGTTTTAATGGCTGCATGGAACTAAACCTGGCAGCGGTACCCACTTCCTTTCGACAGACTGCTTTTCTTTGAGCAAGTCATTGAGCCTCTGTTCCAGACTGTCACACTTCTCAATGGTCTCTTTAAATTTGGTCTTCATGTTGTTAATCTGTAAAAACAAACACAGAGGCATTTCAAACAGATCAAAGTCCTCAGCACTTCCATTGGGACGCTCAACTTTCCGAAGCCCTGTCTCGACTTTGACCAATTATTATATGCAGAGAAGCAAAAGCTTCGAGCCAGGAGAAGGCTTCATTTTAACACAGACCCTCCCCGTTACACTTTGCAGCACCCCAACAAGGAACCACGTTGCCGTGGGAGCTGCTCACACAGAGCAACAACTCGGGCTCTAAATCCGTGCCAGGCACCCCATTCAAAACCAAAGCTCCATTGGGTCCGTAGCTTCTCCCTGGCTGCCATTCCCATTCATTTCGCCATTCCCTCAGACGGTTTTGTATCCTCAGCAAACTGAAATTCCCATCTGCAGGCTTTGTCACGCTGGACTTTTGCTCAGGTTAAACCAAACCTCAAAGAAGCATGGCCAAAGTCTGAAAATGAACATGCTACCTTGCTCCGCACTGACTCAGCAGCTCGCTGTCATAAGGCAGTGACCTACTGACACCAATATCTTACTCATGCAAAACACAAACAGAAACACGCGTCCATTGGCTTCCTCTTCCCCTTTACTTCACAACTCGAGGCTGTTACTGCTGAAGAAAACCAAGCTTATTCTCTCTGCACTGCAAAACCTCTGATGTAGGACTGACAGGATATTTATGGACAGAAACACTTGTTTCCCTTATATTAAGGTCAAAAGCTTGTGGTGGAGGCAGGAATTTAAAGGGAAAATGCTTTTTTGGAGGAGCAATCCGGACAAATGTCAGTGTCAGCACACATGGTGCCTTCACTGATGCCATAGTCGATGCAGAGCAGGTTTTATCCCTTCCAGCCCTAATCCCTGGATGTTTATGCAGCTGATGGTTGATTTGGGGAAGTAGCCTGAGCACTGATAATGGAATACACTGCATGGTGGCACTGATCCAGCCAAGACTTACACAGAGCAAGTGCCATGAATAAAACTGTAAGGATCCTTAAACATGAAATCACATTTGGGCATATCTGATAGTCCTTTCACTTTGAAGTCGCTTTGTGGATCATGTTTCCTCACCATGTGCAAGATTATTTTTCCTGCATCTTTTCCTTTTGTGGGGCCCTCCATAAGATTTCTGGACTGCTCTTTAGGCCAAGGTCAATGACCACTACTTCAGCTTCACAGTTTCCACATTTATAATGCCACTATCAGCAGATACTAAATGGTTAATTAGAACTCATGTAGAAAGGTGAGTTAAGGACTCAACCCTAAACCCTGACTCACTTTAAAACCTACTTGAAAGGATCTACGTAGAGTGAGCAGCATTAAAATATCCTCACTGGACTTTTGCTGATGGCATTTTGAAGCAGTCCTGCTTACAGGATGCTTTGTAGGAGGAGACTGAACTTTTCCCAAAGGGTGCTGAGGAGAGATAGGGGATCAAAACCAAAGGGCAAATCAATATGCATCTGGAGCAGAAAGACAGCTCCCACTTTCTGCAGCCCAGCAAATTAAAGTCATACTGTCTATGCTACACTAACCTTCCCTGGAGACACACGTCAGCGTGAGACGGATGGCATCGGCAAGCAGGGATCCTGCAGCACCACAGACTTGTTTTCACCACTGCTGCAGTCTCCCCAGCAGCCCATTTAAATCAACCTTCAATCGAGGTGGCAATCTACCTACTTCTGCACCACTGAGCAGCAAATTGCTAGATCTGAGCATCGAGATAAGGGATAGAGCTCAGAGCCAATTTTCTCAGCTGGCAGTGAAACAGGCTGTGCGAGGCCACATCACGCAGCACTGGAGCTGTAGGAGACTGAGCAGCTCCATCTCCCATTGAGCACAACAGTGGCCAGGGGTCTGTTCTGGCAGTTTCACACATGCCCAGAGCTCACCTCCTCGGCTGTGTCCTTTTCTATCCGGACAATCTTGTTTTCCCAATAGATCCGTTGTGATTCCAACTGGCTCGTCAGCAAATAGGAGTACTACAAACACAGAAGATGCACACACAAGAGTCAGCTTTCCCTATGCTGATTGAGAAGCCCAAAGGGCTCCAAGATACAAATCAACTTAATCAAAGCCTTCAGAGCACAGCAACAAGGATCAAGTTCCACCCAACCATACCCAGTATCATGTCAAGAACTTGTTGAAGACCTTCTGTTGTAGTAACAATAAATCCCTATCGGTTTTACACTCTGCAGGAAAATGAAGCATCAACCACTCTGTCATGAGAGTCTGAGATCCCAAAAGCTGAGCTCCCCATTCACAGCCCAAAACCCAAGGCAGAGGGTGCATGTATCTGGCTTCGCTAAGAATAACTCTGGGAAAACACCCTCAGCTGTGTGTAACAAATCACAGCTATTCTTCTCCAACATGTACAGCCCATTCCAATGGTATTTTGGCATCTGAACAAGGATATGCCTTACATCCCTTCTTTTCCCTTCTGGCTCTTCAAATGAGTTATGAGAAGGGTGGAAAAAGTCATCATTTCTTATCATCAGGCTAATATGCACCAGATCAAGCATTCACCATAGAATTAAACACTTGCAAAAAGCCTTGCACACTCAGTAATATCTGGGTGCTAAAATACACTGCCAAATTCATTCTCTCTAGGAACATTTACATCTTATCAGCTAGATAGAGAGGTCTCCCACACTTTAAGCATCAACCTCTCAGGAATGGAAAGGGTTACAATTACCTGGTTCAGCATCGAAGTGTTACTCAAAAAATTCCTGGTAAGGCAACTTAAGTATTTATTCGAGCAATAGGCTTATGAAGTCTGGTCTCTGTGGGCAGCTGAAATCATGCTGCAGTATTACCTGCTCAGTGGAGCAGTAATTTGGAGTTTCTGTCCTTTACCCTTCTGGTAAGGGAGGAGAAGCTGGTCAACAGGTACAAAATCCACCCCCAAAATCAGTATCTGCTCAAGAGAAGGGAGCAGAACAGGGCTGGAATCAGTGGAGCCTGTCAGCTTCCTTTGATAGCCAAGGAAAGCACACAGCTAGGAATTCTTCCATTCTTCTTCATTTTACAAGCTAAACTACTCAATCTGACAGCTCTGCACACATCCTGGCTCTTAAACCAAGTCACAGACGCACTGGGAAGGTTCTGTTGGGTGAGTCTGGACATATGGACCCATTTCAACCTCCAGTGCCCCGAGTGCAGCAGCGTACCCAGCTCATCTTCAATCTAGTGGGCAACACAGGACGAAGCTGCAGCCAGCTTCCCCCGAGCTGCATTGGCTCTGCAGAGCCAACAAGAGCTTGGGCTTTTTTTCAAAGGAGAAAAAAAAAGAGGCAGTAAAAACATCCTGCTTGTGCCTGAAGATGATTGCCTCCACGCAGGGAGCAGGGCTGCTGCATAGGCTGATGTAATTGAACTGTAGTCGTATCTGGATTTGAAACGCTTCCACCCAGCAGCACAATGCAGAGTCCAACAAGGCAAAAATATTTACCTCTAATTGTAAGGCATCAATTTTCTCTTCCTGACACATATCTCCCTCACACTCATACTGAACTATCTTCCCATCAGTTTTACTTGCAACCAGGCGATGGACGTAGTTATCTGAAGAAACAAAATCCAACCACAGGGAGTTTTAGCTTAAGAACACCCAGGTTGACCCCAGTTATGCAGCACAATTAACCATGCAGACTGCTGCAGCAGCACATTAGCAAGGCAGGAAGCCAACATCAGATGTATTTGTTATTTAGCAGACTTCGCAGAGACACCTTACAGGATATTTATTACAACAGCCCGTTCCCATTCCTCAGGGCAAATTGATGGAAAGGGATTAAGAAATACATTCCACAGAGGCTCCAGGACCACCCCTGATCATTAGAGAATCCCATTCTCCCCCTTCCATCTGCTGCAGACCCATGAAAACTGCTATTAGAGAGGAGATGGATGTTCCCAAAAGACCAGGTATTAGTACAGATGCAAACTCCTTACTCTCCAAGCAAGCTCTGCCTCAAGTACTCCTCCTAAGGAGTCCCAAAAGCTGCTTTATAAACAAGGTCATCCTCCAAGGGGGGGAGGACAGAGCACTTACCTCCAGCATAGTCCCAGACCCTGTGGTTGGTCAGCTGCATTGCATAGGTGTGCTGGGTCTCCTCAAAGTGCTTGTAAGCGTGTCTGCTCACGTACCGGCCGCAGCCGATGTGCCCACAGATTAAACAGATCCAAAGGTTCTGCCAACAGAGGAAGAGAGCTCTGTATATACAGTGCTGTCAAGTGGTGGTGTCAGTGCTTTGAGGAAGCGTGGTCAGGCACTGATGGCCTCCTCATGCTGGGTGCATCCAGTCTCTTCCTTAGAAAGCAAAGTATTTGCTTCCCCCCAGCCTCCTTCAAAGCCTCGCTCAGCTGGAAGGTTAAGGAGGAGGAGGTACCTGCTCATTCGAGGCAATTATGAGGCTGCAGGCTCTGGACACGTTGATGTAACATCACAAGATGCATGGAAGAATGGCTTTGGCTAATGAATGAGGTGCCTCAGCGGGACCACAAAAGCAAGCTCTGAAGAGCACAGACTAGAAGGGACCCACAAGTTCAGTGTTAGCTTAGCGGCCTGCTATCAAACTCACCACACCCGCTCTGATCAGCTCACATGCTAACACCTTCTAAGAAAGATTTGTCAGAACAGGAAACCTGGGAGCTGAGATTCCTTCCAGTACTGATTCCAACTCAAAAGGAAAGCAGATGCACCACTAACAGGTAAAATCAACCCCAAGAGCAACTAGAGCAGCTGTGCAGTCAGATTTAGTCTAGATCTCGCTCACCATCCACCCACCTACTTACTTCTTGAACTCCACACTCAAAACACTTGTTCTCTTCCACTGGCTCGGGTGTTTGGCAGTATCTGCAGACAGGACACCTAGAGGGCAATAAGCATCATGATGAGACACAAGCAGCTCCATTTTAATATTACAGTAATTAAAAAGAGAGCCAGCAAGCCAGAAGTCAATGCCTTGTGCAAGTGGGATGCTCCCTGTATGTGTGCATCTCTTAGTTCACGTTTACCCCACTCACACTGTCCTCCATTCCAAACAAGGCTGTTCTTAAGCCACTGAGTGACAGAAGAACAAAGAGCAGTTCTTCCAAAGCCATTTCACAGTCTCAGCTTGATCTGGGTTTGCTGCAGTCCAACTGTAGAGAACATCTGCAACCAAGAGCACCAGTGGGGCTGCCAGCAACATCAGCCTCTGCCAGTAAGCAAAAGAGCCACGACCGAGCTCAAGAAACACATCCCTGCCATCCACAGACACTGCAAGAAGCACTTGTATAGATGTGTTACACATCTCTAAACATTGCTCCTCCAGGCTGCTGCCAACTGATATCTTCAGTTCTCCACCACCTGCAGGGTTTCACACAGCAGGTACATGTTGTTGTGGAAGGAGGCTGTAACTACACACTGCTGAGGACAGCCGAGTACCAAAGGGAGGTACTGCCTCTCTGCAAACATACCTTGGTACTCAAAACAACCCTAAGGAGGTGAGGAGACACTTCAATTTCAACCCCAATGGAACCCATCTCAGGCCTTCCAGGCAGAGCATCCCATAACTGTACCCCAAAAGGATCAGTAGGAGGGACTCTGCTCTGATTTCTTTTGAAACAATACCAAAATGCTGAAAGAAAGACAGGAGACCCACAACCAGCTTCTGTCCAGACCCTAAGCCCTAGAAGTTCAGCCAGGGAACAGGGTAACTGAGGCTGAGCATTCTCTTGCCAGGACTGTTCTTATGCATTTTTCATTAGCTGCTGGATAAGCCACAGAAATATCCAAGGGAGGAGACAACTGGATTGCAGTCAGCTCCCCATACAACTTCAGGCACTTCCAGCCTCCGTGGCGCCAAAGCAAAGTGGACAGGGATTTTATCATCCTTCTAGACCGGGAGTGTAAGCTCTGCTTAAACTGTACATTAGATATTTAAGTGCTGTTTTGGACCCTGCTCCTACACTGGCTGAGCTCCACTGCTTCAAATTGAAACTGATTTTGGAACAAAGCAGCCCATACACTTGCATAGCTACGAATGGCATTAACCTACCTGAGGTTCTGTTACTTTGGCTTATAAATGATATAGAGAGGGGTAAACGTTTTCCTCACACTTGATCAGAGGGAATCAGGTACTAGTGATAGAGAAGAACAGAGCGAAGCTCAGCAGCAGCCTGCTACAGGATCTACAACTGCCTGATGTGCAGTAGAACGACGGTGTCCAGAGGATGCAAAACATGCACCACTGTGAGCAGCACCCAGGTACCAGTCAGGGCTCTGCAGTCAGACACATGGAAATCCCCATCTACAGGGACAGGGAGGAAGGTAAGAGGAGGAACAGGACAGAGTTGGCAGACCAAAAAGCAGAGCTGCTGTAAGGCCAGATGCAGATCTGAGCCCCAGCCCTGCCTAGTGCACTGGGGTGTCTCCCTGAGCCCTCTCCCATCACTCAGTCCATACCCACCTCGAATCATACAGCCTGGCTAGAGCAGCTCCCTCCCTGATTTACTCAGTGATTTTGACATTTTCTCCTTTCTCCTCACTCTCCTGTCCTGTCCCCCTGCCTGCCTTCTCTTACCCCACTCCTCTTCATCCCCATCCAGTATCTAAGACAGGAGGACAGCAGGGCTCCCCAAAGGACTCCTAAGCTGCAGCCAGATGTGCAACACACCCTACAGCACACCCTCAGCTACACCAAGGAAACAAGTGACTGAACAGACACCCAAGGCTGAGCGAAGCATTCTGGCTGTGCATCCCATGCTGTTTACCCCTGTGTTTTTATCCTATGGTATTTTAAAACAATCAGCATTGCTCTACAACTCCCTCCCTGCCTCAGCAGCGAGGCCCATGGGAAACATTGTTCAATTACTTTTGGCAGGAAGATTTCTCTCTGGGAGTCCCTTAATGGGAAAAAAGCAGAGCATTAGAACTTGCAGTAATTCCTGCCCCCACACTCTGATAAGCAGAACCAGTCTTGTCAGCACACATCCACCACGCTCAAAACAAGGAGCTTTAGATGTGGAACTAAAGCAAAGGCTCTTACGTGGTGTCCTCCCACCGCTGCAGACACTGGCTGTGGAAGCTGTGGTTACACAGCGTGGTGAGGACCCCGTTCACAGACTCATCCATCCTCTCCAGGCACACTGTGCACTTGGGGAGCTCTGTCAGGTCCATCACGGGCAGGCTGGCCCCCTTCAAAAGAAGACAGGGAGACAAATTGCTCAGCACCTTCCAACCACCGTAAGCGAAGCACCCACATAAGGAAACATCAAACTTCTCTCCCATTACCGCTGGCACCAACGTACAAAACCACTAAAAGTATCCCATGAGTCTACACAGTGGTTACAACTGCCAGGATCCTCTTCACATCACGGGCTCGGTACAGCTGCAGCACCTGCAGCCAGGCCCATTCCGTGTTCTGGATTCACTGGATCTACCCCCAAGGCAGGTTTAGGTTAAAGACACTGCAGCAATGAGGCATGAAGCCACAAAGTCACCAAACAAGCTCTCCCAAGTCACACTGGGATGGGATAAAGGGCTTGGGCTGACGTAGTGAAGCAACTCTTGCAACACTCTGCCCAGTCCAAATGATCCTCTTAACACTCTCTGCAGTGCAGGGAAACCAAGCCCAACCAAACTTACATCTTCTGATTTGAAGACTTCAGCCCTTTCCACATACACCAGCTGGCAAACATCCTCCTCTATTGAGTTGAACTGCCGGCCATTGCATGCCATGTAAAAGCTGTCTGCATCAGCCTGTGCACAAAGCAAAGGAAGCCAGTTAGAAAGAGAAAGCTCACAGCTGATACAACTGAGGAAGAGCAGTCTGCTGTAGCCTCTCCTCTCCCTGCCACCAAGCCCTGTAACACCAGAGGAGGGATTTCATAGCCAGCTCCTGCCAGCAGGCATTGCATTTTGGCATTGGGCTTAGCGTTACCACTTGAAGACAAGCAGTGAAGTTCACAGCAGTGACAGCTACTCTGGTACTTGAACATTCAGCAGGGATAACGGGTTTCCCTTCAGCATCTGTTTTGCCCTTTGTCAGCAATTTCAGCACATTTGCAAAGCAAATTTGGTCTCTGAAAGTTTCAGAGGGCCATGCTGCAGGACACTCATGTCAGGGGAAGGAACAATTCAAGTGTGGGCACGAATCCATGTCACTGGTCACAGTGGAGGCATGCTCTGGATGTACTGAAGTATGCTGGGAGCCTGAGAGTCACTTGCAAGCAGGCAGAACCAACATAAAACCTGAAAACGGATGCGTTTGACACACAGAAACCTCCCCAAACCCTTTCTCTCACAAACCATTGCATCAGATTGAGGTGAGTGAGCTGAGTGAACCTTCCTCTGTTCCTGGACACTCCAACCAGGAGCATAAAGGTCCCTAAGATTTCCTTTGCTACCTACAGAGACACCTTTTAGGGGTCCCTGGGGAACAGGGCTTCAGGGAATGTCCTAGGAAACAGGAATTGCAGGGTGAACCAAGTACAAGCATATGGATTTGTGCAAGACTCTTTAGCCCAGGGTCATTAGATGCAGCAATACACAAAATGCACCTTGGTAATTACTGCTCAGAGCACAGACCACAAACAAGCATTGCATCCGCACAACACCGCAAGGACCTCACACAAAACTGACAGCTGGGGAGAACCCCTCCAGGAACCCAAAATGAGTCATTTTCAAGTGGGAGAAGAGAAGCTACAAGTGAGAGGGTCCACAGAGGAACAGGCAGGGGGCAAAATACTTATAGCTACATAGAAGATCTGCAAGCAGCAAACTGTTGTGTGCTTATCCATTCATCCCCTGGGCTCAGTTGTGGGGTGAGTGCCCTTTTCACACTGTGCTGGCAGTGGCTGTGAGACCAGACAGCTCCTTGGAAAAGCAGAACAAGTCCTTCCCAAACTGCAAGCAAAGCCCAGCTGGCTGGGTCCTGTCTGCTCAGCACAGCGCAATCATGGAATGGTTTGGGTTGGAAGGGACCTTAAAGCTCCTCCAGCTCCAACCCCTGCCACGGGCAGGGACCCCTTCCACTAGAGCAGCTTGCTCCAAGCCCCTGTGTCCAACCTGGCCTTGAGCACTGCCAGGGATGGGGCAGCCACAGCTTCTCTGGGCACCCTGTGCCAGCGCCTCAGCACCCTCACAGGGAAGAGCTTCTGCCTGAGAGCTCATCTCAGTCTCCCCTCTGGCAGGTTAAAGCCAGGGAGCCCTCCTAAAGAGCAACCATGTACAACAGTCCCTACAGCAAAGGGACTTCCAGCTCTTACCTGCGAGCTGAACTTTATCAGCACCATGTACTGGTTTGGAGTGGAATCCCGGATGATTTTCATGTGCTCGATCACTTCGTAGAAGGAGGCCACAAACTTCATGAGGTCGTGGCTGGTCATGGTAGCAGGGACGGTGAGGATGCAGAGCATGGCGCTGCGCCGCACGTCCTCCTTCAGGGAGGTCATCTTGCTGAGGAGACAACAGGGACACAGCCTCAGCTCCCTCCAGAGAGGGCAAAGGCACGGCTGGACACATTCCCAACAACTGACCCTGATAACTCTGTTCTCAACCTTGTCCTTCTTTGTATATATAAAGAGAGAGAAGCAAGGGAGTGGTGAGAGTCTGGTGTGCCCACACGGACCTGTGACTCCTTCCCAGATTAAACTGGGCAACTCCAAATGCCCATGGTTTTGTCAGGAATAAGTTGACATCTGTTTTCCTATAAAAACCATTGAATTTGGGAAGCCACAAAGGCTCAGAACTATTCCTAGAACATGTGAGCAACATTTGCTACCAGTTTAAATGCTCATTTTAATGTCTCAGGAAGACCTGACATGGCACTTCTCATGTGATTATATGGGAATGGCAGGGAATAATCATCTCTGAAACGCAGGAGGAAGCCTCCTGCCCCTGACAGCTCCTCAGGCCTGCTGCCACCACCTCAGAGCCCACAATTTACTCATGGGATCCCTTCAGAAGCTGTTTCCAAACATCATTTTATAGGAACCTGCACTCATCTTGCACCCTTACACCTGGAGCAGCATCACCCACAGCTGGTGGATGGGGCCAGCCTCCAGCTCTAACATCATCAGAGCCTTTCTGCCCTCCTGCTTTGAGTCACCTTCCTGTTTGTCCCAGCTCAGGAGCCACAGCCCCAGGGTGAGCAACCTGCCCTTCCGGGTGCTGGCATTACTCAGGAGCAGCATTCCCATTGGAGCTGCAATTATCCAAGCATCCTTACTTTGTTTTGTACAGGTGCATGATGCCATGGACAATTTCAACCGAGGGGTTCCCGCTGAAGAAGGAGATCTGGTCTGGGAGCTGTTTTGAAGGCGAGTCAGGAGCAGCCTCATGCTCTTTGCTTTGCTCGTCAGGTTTATTGTTGTCCTCAGCAGATGCAGCCTCTGGAGCTTTTCTTCCTTCCACAGCAGCTTTGGTTTCATCTTATACAAATCAAAGGTTTCCACATTACTAATGGCACAACAGAAGCATCTCCTGCTCCCCAAGCACAGCCTGCATGTGCACAACAGCTCGGAGAAGGCAAATTCCAACACTGGAAAGCAGCAGAACGACACACAGCTCCTGTCTGCTGTCCCACAGGGAACTCCAGAGCTGCCACACAGCTGGCACAAGCCCCTGGCAGGACCCAGTGCTGTGGATCAAGCACAGCGAGTTTTGTGCCAGTCAAACCCCAACAGGCACCCATGTCAACAAAGGACAAGCAAGACAGGTTTGCTGAGCAAGGGCTTGGAGAAAGCAGCTCCTCCAACAGCAGCCTGGACATTTGGCTTGGAGCTTCCAGCTTGAAATTTCCTCTCTGTCAGGGAATTTAAACATCTGCAGCACTGAATGCACTCACTGCTAGGGAGCAGCAATGCTGACAAGCAAAACGCTGACCAGCCTGTGGCACAGCCCAAAATAAACTCATAGAATCCCAGCCTGGTTTGTGTTGGAAGGGACCTTAAAGCTCACCCAGCTCCAACCCCTGCCACGGGCAGGGACCCCTTCCACTGGAGCAGCTTGCTCCAAGCCCCTGTGTCCAACCTGGCCTTGAACACTGCCAGGGATGGGGCAGCCACAGCTTCTCTGGGCACCCTGTGCCAGCACCTCAGCATCCTCACAGGGAAGAGCTTCTGCCTGAGAGCTCACCTCAATCTCCCCTCTGGCAGGTTAAAGCCATTCCCCTTGGCCTGTCCCTACATCCCTTGTCCCAAGCCCCTCTCCAGCTTTCCTGCAGCCCCTTTAGGCACTGGAGCTGCTCTCAGGTCTCCCCTTCAGGAGCCTTCTCTTCTCCAGGCTGCCCCAGCCCAGCTCTCTCAGCCTGGCTCCCACACCAGAGGTGCTCCATTAAGAAATAAACCTTTATGGAGCAAGGAACACTTGCCAGGAATACCCACCCCCCTCTCTGCACATCCCCCAACCTCTCTCCTTGTTTCCCAAACCACAGGAGCGCCTCCGGACCTGCACCCCCACACCGACAGGCACCTGTCACCCGCGGGGCCATGGCCCCTTCCCCCCCCACCCCCCGGAGCGGGGCAGCACAAACCGAACCTCGCCCCCCGGGGGCCGGTACCTGAGCGCGGCTGGATGGTCTCGATGATCACATCGGTCATCTCCCTGCGGCCGAGGTGCTGGTGCAGGATGGCCGCCCGCTCCCCGGGGCCTTTCCCCTCCAGACAAGCCGGGACAGCAGCCGGGGCCGCGCCGGTGCCCTCCGCCGCCATGTCCGGAGCTGCGCAGGAAACAACGGCCGTTGGCACACTGCGGCGGGGCCGGGACCGGGAGCGGGACCGACCCCTCGACCCCCTCCCCGGGCGCCTGCGGGCCTCAGCGCCGCTTCCTCCTCCCCGGGCCGCGGTGGGGGGGCACCGGAGCCACTCACCAGCCGCGCTGTAGGCGAAGGCCGCGGGCAGCGCCGAGTGCTCGGCCAGCTCCAGCCGGATCACCACCAGCGACACGCTCATGGGCCCGGGCTCCGGGGGCCTCCGCCGCTTCCGCGCCTCT